>NW_026690062.1:0-374731 GCF_943734765.1 Anopheles ziemanni
CATCCAAACATCTTTAAAGGTGCTACGAAACACTTTCTACGTAATTCCACCCACATCCAAACATCTTTAAAGGTGCTACGAAACACTTTCTACGTAATTCCACGCACATCCAAACATCTTTAAAGGTGCTACGAAACACTTTCTACGTAATTCCACGCACATCCAAACATTTTATAAGGGGCTACGAAACACTTTCTACGTAATTCCACGCACATCCAAACATCTTTAAAGGTGCTACGAAACACTTTCTACGTAATTCCACGCACATCCAAACATTTTATAAGGTGCTACGAAACACTTTCTTCGTAATTCCACCCACATCCAAACATCTTTAAAGGTGCTACGAAACACTTTCTACGTAATTCCACGCACATCCAAACATTTTATAAGGGGCTACGAAACACTTTCTACGTAATTCCACCCACATCCAAACATCTTTAAAGGTGCTACGAAACACTTTCTACGTAATTCCACGCACATCCAAACATCTTTAAAGGTGCTACGAAACACTTTCTACGTAATTCCACGCACATCCAAACATTTTATAAGGGGCTACGAAACACTTTCTACGTAATTCCACGCACATCCAAACATCTTTAAAGGTGCTGCGAAACACTTTCTACGTAATTCCACGCACATCCAAACATCTTTAAAGGTGCTACGAAACACTTTCTACGTAATTCCACCCACATCCAAACATCTTTAAAGGTGCTATGAAACACTTTCTACGTAATTCCACGCACATCCAAACATTTTATAAGGTGCTACGAAACACTTTCTACGCAATTCCACGCACATCCAAACATCTTTAAAGGTGCTACGAAACACTTTCTACGTAATTCCACCCACATCCAAACATCTTTAAAGGTGCTACGAAACACTTTCTACGTAATTCCACGCACATCCAAACATTTTATAAGGGGCTACGAAACACTTTCTACGTAATTCCACCCACATCCAAACATCTTTAAAGGTGCTACGAAACACTTTCTACGTAATTCCACGCACATCCAAACATTTTATAAGGGGCTACGAAACACTTTCTACGTAATTCCACGCACATCCAAACATCTTTAAAGGTGCTGCGAAACACTTTCTTCGTAATTCCACGCACATCCAAACATCTTTAAAGGTGCTACGAAACACTTTCTACGTAATTCCACGCACATCCAAACATTTTATAAGGTGCTACGAAACACTTTCTACGTAATTCCACGCACATCCAAACATCTTTAAAGGTGCTACGAAACACTTTCTACGTAATTCCACGCACATCCAAACATTTTATAAGGGGCTACGAAACACTTTCTACGTAATTCCACGCACATCCAAACATCTTTAAAGGTGCTACGAAACACTTTCTACGTAATTCCACGCACATCCAAACATTTTATAAGGTGCTACGAAACACTTTCTACGTAATTCCACCCACATCCAAACATCTTTAAAGGTGCTACGAAACACTTTCTACGTAAATCCACCAACATCCAAACATCTTTAAAGGTGCTACGAAGCACTTTCTACGTAATTCCACCCACATCCAAACATCTTTAAAGGTGCTATGAAACACTTTCTACGTAATTCCACGCACATCCAAACATTTTATAAGGTGCTACGAAACACTTTCTACGTAATTCCACGCACATCCAAACATTTTATAAGGTGCTACGAAACACTTTCTACGTAATTCCACGCACATCCAAACATCTTTAAAGGTGCTACGAAACACTTTCTTCGTAATTCCACCCACATCCAAACATCTTTAAAGGTGCTACGAAACACTTTCTACGTAATTCCACCCACATCCAAACATCTTTAAAGGTGCTATGAAACACTTTCTACGTAATTCCACGCACATCCAAACATTTTATAAGGTGCTACGAAGCACTTTGTACGTAATTCCACCCGCATCCAAACAACTTAGAAGGTGCTACGAAACACTTTCTACGTAATTCCACGCACATCCAAACATCTTTAAAGGTGCTACGAAACACTTTCTTCGTAATTCCACGCACATCCAAACATCTTTAAAGGTGCTACGAAACACTTTCTACGTAATTCCACGCACATCCAAACATCTTTAAAGGTGCTACGAAACACTTTCTACGTAATTCCACCCACATCCAAACATCTTTAAAGGTGCTACGAAACACTTTCTACGTAATTCCACCCACATCCAAACATCTTTAAAGGTGCTACGAAACACTTTCTACGTAATTCCACGCACATCCAAACATCTTTAAAGGTGCTACGAAACACTTTCTACGTAATTCCACGCACATCCAAACATCTTTAAAGGTGCTACGAAACACTTTCTACGTAATTCCACGCACATCCAAACATTTTATAAGGGGCTACGAAACACTTTCTACGTAATTCCACGCACATCCAAACATCTTTAAAGGTGCTACGAAACACTTTCTTCGTAATTCCACCCACATCCAAACATCTTTAAAGGTGCTGCGAAACACTTTCTTCGTAATTCCACGCACATCCAAACATCTTTAAAGGTGCTACGAAACACTTTCTACGTAATTCCACGCACATCCAAACATTTTATAAGGGGCTACGAAACACTTTCTACGTAATTCCACGCACATCCAAACATCTTTAAAGGTGCTACGAAACACTTTCTACGTAATTCCACCCACATCCAAACAACTTAGAAGGTGCTGCGAAACACTTTCTTCGTAATTCCACGCACATCCAAACATCTTTAAAGGTGCTACGAAACACTTTCTACGTAATTCCACGCACATCCAAACATTTTATAAGGTGCTACGAAACACTTTCTACGTAATTCCACCCACATCCAAACATCTTTAAAGGTGCTACGAAACACTTTCTACGTAAATCCACCCACATCCAAACATCTTTAAAGGTGCTACGAAGCACTTTCTACGTAATTCCACCCACATCCAAACATCTTTAAAGGTGCTATGAAACACTTTCTACGTAATTCCACGCACATCCAAACATTTTATAAGGTGCTACGAAACACTTTCTACGTAATTCCACGCACATCCAAACATCTTTAAAGGTGCTACGAAACACTTTCTACGTAATTCCACCCACATCCAAACATCTTTAAAGGTGCTATGAAACACTTTCTACGTAATTCCACGCACATCCAAACATTTTATAAGGTGCTACGAAACACTTTCTACGTAATTCCACGCACATCCAAACATCTTTAAAGGTGCTACGAAACACTTTCTACGTAATTCCACCCACATCCAAACATCTTTAAAGGTGCTACGAAACACTTTCTACGTAATTCCACGCACATCCAAACATTTTATAAGGTTCTACGAAACACTTTCTACGCAATTCCACGCACATCCAAACATCTTTAAAGGTGCTGCGAAACACTTTCTTCGTAATTTAACGCACATCCAAACATCTTTAAAGGTGCTGCGAAACACTTTCTTCGTAATTCCACGCACATCCAAACATTTTATAAGGTGCTACGAAACACTTTCTACGTAATTCCACGCACATCCAAACATCTTTAAAGGTGCTACGAAACACTTTCTACGTAATTCCACCCACATCCAAACATCTTTAAAGGTGCTGCGAAACACTTTCTTCGTAATTCCACGCACATCCAAACATCTTTAAAGGTGCTACGAAACACTTTCTACGTAATTCCACGCACATCCAAACATTTTATAAGGGGCTACGAAACACTTTCTACGTAATTCCACGCACATCCAAACATCTTTAAAGGTGCTGCGAAACACTTTCTACGTAATTCCACGCACATCCAAACATTTTATAAGGTGCTACGAAACACTTTCTACGCAATTCCACGCACATCCAAACATCTTTAAAGGTGCTGCGAAACACTTTCTTCGTAATTCCACGCACATCCAAACATCTTTAAAGGTGCTACGAAACACTTTCTTCGTAATTCCACCCACATCCAAACATCTTTAAAGGTGCTGCGAAACACTTTCTTCGTAATTCCACGCACATCCAAACATTTTATAAGGTGCTACGAAACACTTTCTACGTAATTCCACCCACATCCAAACATCTTTAAAGGTGCTGCGAAACACTTTCTTCGTAATTCCACCCACATCCAAACATCTTTAAAGGTGCTGCGAAACACTTTCTTCGTAATTCCACCCACATCCAAACATCTTCAAAGGTGCTACGAAACACTTTCTTCGTAATTCCACCCACATCCAAACATCTTTAAAGGTGCTGCGAAACACTTTCTACGTAATTCCACCCACATCCAAACAACTTAGAAGGTGCTACGAAGCACTTTGTACGTAATTCCACCCGCATCCAAACAACTTAGAAGGTGCTACAAAGCACTTTGTACGTAATTCCACCCGCATCCAAACAACTTAAAAGGTGCTACGTAGCACTTTGTACGTAATTCCACCCGCATCCAAACAACTTAAAAGGTGCTACGTAGCACTTTGTACGTAATTCCACCCGCATCCAAACAACTTAGAAGGTGCTACGAAGCACTTTGTACGTAATTCCACCCACATCCAAACAACTTAGAAGGTGCTACGAAGCACTTTGTACGTAATTCCACCCACATCCAAACAACTTAGAAGGTGCTACAAAGCACTTTGTACGTATTTCCACCCACATCCAAACAACTTAGAAGGTGCTACGAAGCACTTTTTACGTAATTCCACCCGCATCCAAACAATTTAGAAGGTGCTACGAAGCACTTTGTACGTAATTCCACCCACATCCAAACAACTTAAAAGGTGCTACGAAGCACTTTGTACGTAATTCCACCCGCATCCAAACAACTTAAAAGGTGCTACGAAGCACTTTGTACGTAATTCCACCCACATCCAAACAACTTAGAAGGTGCTACGAAGCACTTTGTACGTAATTCCACCCGCATCCAAACAACTTAGAAGGTGCTACGAAGCACTTTGTACGTAATTCCACCCGCATCCAAACAACTTAGAAGGTGCTACGAAGCACTTTGTACGTAATTCCACCCACATCCAAACAACTTAAAAGGTGCTACGAAGCACTTTGTACGTAATTCCACCCGCATCCAAACAACTTAGAAGGTGCTACAAAGCACTTTGTACGTATTTCCACCCACATCCAAACAACTTAGAAGGTGCTACGAAGCACTTTTTACGTAATTCCACCCGCATCCAAACAATTTAGAAGGTGCTACGTAGCACTTTGTACGTAATTCCACCCGCATCCAAACAACTTAGAAGGTGCTACAAAGCACTTTGTACGTATTTCCACCCACATCCAAACAACTTAGAAGGTGCTACGAAGCACTTTGTACGTAATTCCACCCGCATCCAAACAACTTAGAAGGTGCTACGAAGCACTTTGTACGTAATTCCACCCACATCCAAACAACAAAGAAGGTGCTACGAAGCACTTTGTACGTAATTCCACCCGCATCCAAACAACTTAGAAGGTGCTACGAAGCACTTTGTACGTAATTCCACCCACATCCAAACAACTTAAAAGGTGCTACGAAGCACTTTGTACGTAATTCCACCCGCATCCAAACAACTTAGAAGGTGCTACAAAGCACTTTGTACGTATTTCCACCCACATCCAAACATCTTTAAAGGTGCTGCGAAACACTTTCTACGTAATTCCACCCACATCCAAACAACTTAGAAGGTGCTACGAAGCACTTTGTACGTAATTCCACCCGCATCCAAACAACTTAGAAGGTGCTACAAAGCACTTTGTACGTAATTCCACCCGCATCCAAACAACTTAAAAGGTGCTACGTAGCACTTTGTACGTAATTCCACCCGCATCCAAACAACTTAAAAGGTGCTACGTAGCACTTTGTACGTAATTCCACCCGCATCCAAACAACTTAGAAGGTGCTACGAAGCACTTTGTACGTAATTCCACCCACATCCAAACAACTTAGAAGGTGCTACGAAGCACTTTGTACGTAATTCCACCCACATCCAAACAACTTAGAAGGTGCTACAAAGCACTTTGTACGTATTTCCACCCACATCCAAACAACTTAGAAGGTGCTACGAAGCACTTTTTACGTAATTCCACCCGCATCCAAACAATTTAGAAGGTGCTACGAAGCACTTTGTACGTAATTCCACCCACATCCAAACAACTTAAAAGGTGCTACGAAGCACTTTGTACGTAATTCCACCCGCATCCAAACAACTTAAAAGGTGCTACGAAGCACTTTGTACGTAATTCCACCCGCATCCAAACAACTTAGAAGGTGCTACGAAGCACTTTGTACGTAATTCCACCCGCATCCAAACAACTTAGAAGGTGCTACGAAGCACTTTGTACGTAATTCCACCCGCATCCAAACAACTTAGAAGGTGCTACGAAGCACTTTGTACGTAATTCCACCCACATCCAAACAACTTAAAAGGTGCTACGAAGCACTTTGTACGTAATTCCACCCGCATCCAAACAACTTAGAAGGTGCTACAAAGCACTTTGTACGTATTTCCACCCACATCCAAACAACTTAGAAGGTGCTACGAAGCACTTTTTACGTAATTCCACCCGCATCCAAACAATTTAGAAGGTGCTACGTAGCACTTTGTACGTAATTCCACCCGCATCCAAACAACTTAGAAGGTGCTACAAAGCACTTTGTACGTATTTCCACCCACATCCAAACAACTTAGAAGGTGCTACGAAGCACTTTGTACGTAATTCCACCCGCATCCAAACAACTTAGAAGGTGCTACGAAGCACTTTGTACGTAATTCCACCCACATCCAAACAACAAAGAAGGTGCTACGAAGCACTTTCTACGCAATTCCACGCACATCCAAACATCTTTAAAGGTGCTACGAAACACTTTCTACGTAATTCCACCAACATCCAAACATCTTTAAAGGTGCTGCGAAACACTTTCTACGTAATTCCACCCACATCCAAACAACTTAAAAGGTGCTACGAAGCACTTTGTACGTAATTCCACCCGCATCCAAACAACTTAGAAGGTGCTACAAAGCACTTTGTACGTAATTCCACCCACATCCAAACAACAAAGAAGGTGCTACGAAGCACTTTGTACGTAATTCCACCCGCATCCAAACAACTTAAAAGGTGCTACGAAACACTTTCTACGCAATTCCACGCACATCCAAACATCTTTAAAGGTGCTGCGAAACACTTTCTTCGTAATTCCACGCACATCCAAACATCTTCAAAGGTGCTACGAAACACTTTCTTCGTAATTCCACCCACATCCAAATATCTTTAAAGGTGCTGCGAAACACTTTCTACGTAATTCCACCCACATCCAAACAACTTAGAAGGTGCTACGAAGCACTTTGTACGTAATTCCACCCGCATCCAAACAACTTAGAAGGTGCTACAAAGCACTTTGTACGTAATTCCACCCGCATCCAAACAACTTAAAAGGTGCTACGTAGCACTTTGTACGTAATTCCACCCACATCCAAACAACTTAAAAGGTGCTACGAAGCACTTTGTACGTAATTCCACCCGCATCCAAACAACTTAGAAGGTGCTACGAAGCACTTTGTACGTAATTCCACCCGCATCCAAACAACTTAGAAGGTGCTACGTAGCACTTTGTACGTAATTCCACCCACATCCAAACAACTTAGAAGGTGCTACGAAGCACTTTGTACGTAATTCCACCCGCATCCAAACAACTTAGAAGGTGCTACAAAGCACTTTGTACGTATTTCCACCCACATCCAAACAACTTAGAAGGTGCTACGAAGCACTTTGTACGTAATTCCACCCGCATCCAAACAACTTAGAAGGTGCTACGAAGCACTTTGTACGTAATTCCACCCGCATCCAAACAACTTAGAAGGTGCTACGTAGCACTTTGTACGTAATTCCACCCACATCCAAACAACTTAAAAGGTGCTACGAAGCACTTTGTACGTAATTCCACCCGCATCCAAACAACTTAGAAGGTGCAACAAAGCACTTTGTACGTATTTCCACCCACATCCAAACAACTTAGAAGGTGCTACGAAGCACTTTGTACGTAATTCCACCCGCATCCAAACAACTTAGAAGGTGCTACGAAGCACTTTGTACGTAATTCCACCCACATCCAAACAACAAAGAAGGTGCTACGAAGCACTTTGTACGTAATTCCACCCGCATCCAAACAACTTAGAAGGTGCTACGAAACACTTTCTACGCAATTCCACCCACATCCAAACATCTTCAAAGGTGCTACGAAACACTTTCTACGTAATTCCACGCACATCCAAACAACTTAAAAGGTGCTACGAAACACTTTCTACGTAATTCCACCCACATCCAAACATCTTCAAAGGTGCTACGAAACACTTTCTACGCAATTCCACGCACATCCAAACATTTTATAAGGTGCTACGAAGCACTTTGTACGTAATTCCACCCACATCCAAACAACAAAGAAGGTGCTACGAAGCACTTTGTACGTAATTCCACCCGCATCCAAACAACTTAAAAGGTGCTACGAAACACTTTCTACGCAATTCCACGCACATCCAAACATCTTTAAAGGTGCTACGAAACACTTTCTACGTAATTCCACCAACATCCAAACATCTTTAAAGGTGCTGCGAAACACTTTCTACGTAATTCCACCCACATCCAAACAACTTAAAAGGTGCTACGAAGCACTTTGTACGTAATTCCACCCGCATCCAAACATCTTCAAAGGTGCTACGAAGCACTTTGTACGTAATTCCACCCACATCCAAACAACTTAGAAGGTGCTACGAAGCACTTTGTACGTAATTCCACCCGCATCCAAACAACTTAGAAGGTGCTACAAAGCACTTTGTACGTATTTCCACCCACATCCAAACAACTTAAAAGGTGCTACGAAGCACTTTGTACGTAATTCCACCCACATCCAAACAACTTAGAAGGTGCTACGAAGCACTTTGTACGTAATTCCACCCGCATCCAAACAACTTAGAAGGTGCTACAAAGCACTTTGTACGTATTTCCACCCACATCCAAACAACTAAAAAGGTGCTACGTAGCACTTTGTACGTAATTCCACCCACATCCAAACAACTTAGAAGGTGCTACGAAACACTTTCTACGTAATTCCACCCACATCCAAACAACTTAAAAGGTGCTACGAAACACTTTCTACGTAATTCCACCCACATCCAAACATCTTCAAAGGTGCTACGAAACACTTTCTACGTAATTCCACCCACATCCAAACAACTTAAAAGGTGCTACGAAGCACTTTGTACGTAATTCCACCCGCATCCAAACAACTTAGAAGGTGCTACGTAGCACTTTGTACGTAATTCCACCCACATCCAAACAACTTAGAAGGTGCTACGAAGCACTTTGTACGTAATTCCACCCACATCCAAACAACTTAGAAGGTGCTACGAAACACTTTCTACGTAATTCCACCCGCATCCAAACAACTTAAAAGGTGCTACGAAGCACTTTGTACGTAATTCCACCCACATCCAAACAACTTAGAAGGTGCTACGAAGCACTTTGTACGTAATTCCACCCGCATCCAAACAACTTAGAAGGTGCTACAAAGCACTTTGTACGTATTTCCACCCACATCCAAACAACTAAAAAGGTGCTACGTAGCACTTTGTACGTAATTCCACCCACATCCAAACAACTTAGAAGGTGCTACGAAACACTTTCTACGTAATTCCACCCGCATCCAAACAACTTAAAAGGTGCTACGAAACACTTTCTACGTAATTCCACCCACATCCAAACATCTTCAAAGGTGCTACGAAACACTTTCTACGTAATTCCACCCACATCCAAACAACTTAAAAGGTGCTACGAAGCACTTTGTACGTAATTCCACCCGCATCCAAACAACTTAGAAGGTGCTACGTAGCACTTTGTACGTAATTCCACCCACATCCAAACAACTTAGAAGGTGCTACGAAGCACTTTGTACGTAATTCCACCCACATCCAAACAACTTAGAAGGTGCTACGAAGCACTTTGTACGTAATTCCACCCGCATCCAAACAACTTAAAAGGTGCTACGAAGCACTTTGTACGTAATTCCACCCACATCCAAACAACTTAGAAGGTGCTACAAAGCACTTTGTACGTATTTCCACCCACATCCAAACAACTAAAAAGGTGCTACGAAACACTTTCTACGTAATTCCACCCACATCCAAACAACTTAAAAGGTGCTACGAAGCACTTTGTACGTAATTCCACCCACATCCAAACAACTTAGAAGGTGCTACGAAACACTTTCTACGTAATTCCACCCGCATCCAAACAACTTAGAAGGTGCTACGAAACACTTTCTACGTAATTCCACCCACATCCAAACATCTTCAAAGGTGCTACGAAACACTTTCTACGTAATTCCACCCACATCCAAACAACTTAAAAGGTGCTACGAAGCACTTTGTACGTAATTCCACCCGCATCCAAACAACTTAGAAGGTGCTACGTAGCACTTTGTACGTAATTCCACCCACATCCAAACAACTTAGAAGGTGCTACGAAGCACTTTGTACGTAATTCCACCCACATCCAAACAACTTAGAAGGTGCTACGAAGCACTTTGTACGTAATTCCACCCGCATCCAAACAACTTAAAAGGTGCTACGAAGCACTTTGTACGTAATTCCACCCGCATCCAAACAACTTAGAAGGTGCTACAAAGCACTTTGTACGTATTTCCACCCACATCCAAACAACTAAAAAGGTGCTACGAAACACTTTCTACGTAATTCCACCCACATCCAAACAACTTAAAAGGTGCTACGAAGCACTTTGTACGTAATTCCACCCACATCCAAACAACTTAGAAGGTGCTACGAAACACTTTCTACGTAATTCCACCCGCATCCAAACAACTTAGAAGGTGCTACGTAGCACTTTGTACGTAATTCCACCCACATCCAAACAACTTAGAAGGTGCTACAAAGCACTTTGTACGTATTTCCACCCACATCCAAACAACTAAAAAGGTGCTACGAAACACTTTCTACGTAATTCCACCCACATCCAAACAACTTAAAAGGTGCTACGAAGCACTTTGTACGTAATTCCACCCACATCCAAACAACTTAGAAGGTGCTACGAAACACTTTCTACGTAATTCCACCCGCATCCAAACAACTTAGAAGGTGCTACGTAGCACTTTGTACGTAATTCCACCCACATCCAAACAACTTAGAAGGTGCTACGAAACACTTTCTACGTAATTCCACCCGCATCCAAACAACTTAGAAGGTGCTACGTAGCACTTTGTACGTAATTCCACCCGCATCCAAACAACTTAGAAGGTGCTACAAAGCACTTTGTACGTATTTCCACCCACATCCAAACAACTAAAAAGGTGCTACGAAACACTTTCTACGTAATTCCACCCACATCCAAACAACTTAAAAGGTGCTACGAAGCACTTTGTACGTAATTCCACCCACATCCAAACAACTTAGAAGGTGCTACGAAACACTTTCTACGTAATTCCACCCGCATCCAAACAACTTAGAAGGTGCTACGTAGCACTTTGTACGTAATTCCACCCGCATCCAAACAACTTAGAAGGTGCTACAAAGCACTTTGTACGTATTTCCACCCACATCCAAACAACTTAAAAGGTGCTACGAAACACTTTGTACGTAATTCCACCCACATCCAAACAACTTAAAAGGTGCTACGAAGCACTTTGTACGTAATTCCACCCACATCCAAACAACTTAGAAGGTGCTACGAAACACTTTCTACGTAATTCCACCCGCATCCAAACAACTTAGAAGGTGCTACGTAGCACTTTGTACGTAATTCCACCCGCATCCAAACAACTTAGAAGGTGCTACAAAGCACTTTGTACGTATTTCCACCCACATCCAAACAACTAAAAAGGTGCTACGAAACACTTTCTACGTAATTCCACCCACATCCAAACAACTTAAAAGGTGCTACGAAGCACTTTGTACGTAATTCCACCCACATCCAAACAACTTAGAAGGTGCTACGAAACACTTTCTACGTAATTCCACCCGCATCCAAACAACTTAGAAGGTGCTACGTAGCACTTTGTACGTAATTCCACCCACATCCAAACAACTTAGAAGGTGCTACGAAACACTTTCTACGTAATTCCACCCGCATCCAAACAACTTAAAAGGTGCTACGAAACACTTTCTACGTAATTCCACCCACATCCAAACATCTTCAAAGGTGCTACGAAACACTTTCTACGTAATTCCACCCACATCCAAACAACTTAAAAGGTGCTACGAAGCACTTTGTACGTAATTCCACCCGCATCCAAACAACTTAGAAGGTGCTACGTAGCACTTTGTACGTAATTCCACCCACATCCAAACAACTTAGAAGGTGCTACGAAGCACTTTGTACGTAATTCCACCCACATCCAAACAACTTAGAAGGTGCTACGAAGCACTTTGTACGTAATTCCACCCGCATCCAAACAACTTAAAAGGTGCTACGAAGCACTTTGTACGTAATTCCACCCACATCCAAACAATTTAGAAGGTGCTACGAAGCACTTTGTACGTAATTCCACCCGCATCCAAACAACTTAAAAGGTGCTACGAAGCACTTTGTACGTAATTCCACCCACATCCAAACAATTTAGAAGGTGCTACGAAGCACTTTGTACGTAATTCCACCCACATCCAAACAATTTAGAAGGTGCTACGAAGCACTTTGTACGTAATTCCACCCACATCCAAACAACTTAGAAGGTGCTACGAAGCACTTTGTACGTAATTCCACCCGCATCCAAACAACTTAAAAGGTGCTACGAAGCACTTTGTACGTAATTCCACCCACATCCAAACAACTTAGAAGGTGCTACGAAGCACTTTGTACGTAATTCCACCCACATCCAAACAACTTAGAAGGTGCTACAAAGCACTTTGTACGTATTTCCACCCACATCCAAACAACTTAAAAGGTGCTACGAAGCACTTTGTACGTAATTCCACCCACATCCAAACAACTTAGAAGGTGCTACGAAGCACTTTGTACGTAATTCCACCCACATCCAAACAACAAAGAAGGTGCTACGTAGCACTTTGTACGTAATTCCACCCACATCCAAACAACTTAGAAGGTGCTACAAAGCACTTTGTACGTATTTCCACCCACATCCAAACAACTAAAAAGGTGCTACGTAGCACTTTCTACGTAATTCCACCCACATCCAAACAACTTAGAAGGTGCTACGAAACACTTTCTACGTAATTCCACCCACATCCAAACATCTTCAAAGGTGCTACGAAACACTTTCTACGTAATTCCACGCACATCCAAACAACTTAAAAGGTGCTACGAAACACTTTCTACGTAATTCCACCCACATCCAAACATCTTCAAAGGTGCTACGAAGCACTTTGTACGTAATTCCACCCGCATCCAAACAACTTAGAAGGTGCTACGAAGCACTTTGTACGTAATTCCACCCGCATCCAAACAACTTAGAAGGTGCTACGTAGCACTTTGTACGTAATTCCACCCGCATCCAAACAACTTAGAAGGTGCTACGTAGCACTTTGTACGTAATTCCACCCACATCCAAACAACTTAGAAGGTGCTACAAAGCACTTTGTACGTATTTCCACCCACATCCAAACAACTTAGAAGGTGCTACGAAGCACTTTGTACGTAATTCCACCCACATCCAAACAACAAAGAAGGTGCTACGAAGCACTTTGTACGTAATTCCACCCGCATCCAAACAACTTAAAAGGTGCTACGAAACACTTTCTACGCAATTCCACGCACATCCAAACATTTTATAAGGTGCTACGAAGCACTTTCTACGTAATTCCACCCACATCCAAACAACTTAGAAGGTGCTACGAAGCACTTTGTACGTAATTCCACCCACATCCAAACAACTTAAAAGGTGCTACGAAGCACTTTGTACGTAATTCCACCCACATCCAAACAACTTAAAAGGTGCTACGAAGCACTTTGTACGTAATTCCACCCACATCCAAACAACTTAGAAGGTGCTACGAAGCACTTTGTACGTAATTCCACCCGCATCCAAACATCTTCAAAGGTGCTACGAAACACTTTCTACGCAATTCCACGCACATCCAAACATTTTATAAGGTGCTACGAAGCACTTTCTACGTAATTCCACCCACATCCAAACAACTTAGAAGGTGCTACGAAGCACTTTGTACGTAATTCCACCCACATCCAAACAACTTAAAAGGTGCTACGAAGCACTTTGTACGTAATTCCACCCACATCCAAACAACTTAAAAGGTGCTACGAAGCACTTTGTACGTAATTCCACCCACATCCAAACAACTTAAAAGGTGCTACGAAGCACTTTGTACGTAATTCCACCCGCATCCAAACATCTTCAAAGGTGCTACGAAACACTTTCTACGCAATTCCACGCACATCCAAACATTTTATAAGGTGCTACGAAGCACTTTCTACGTAATTCCACCCACATCCAAACAACTTAGAAGGTGCTACAAAGCACTTTGTACGTATTTCCACCCACATCCAAACAACTTAGAAGGTGCTACGAAGCACTTTGTACGTAATTCCACCCACATCCAAACAACAAAGAAGGTGCTACGTAGCACTTTGTACGTAATTCCACCCACATCCAAACAACTTAGAAGGTGCTACAAAGCACTTTGTACGTATTTCCACCCACATCCAAACAACTTAGAAGGTGCTACGAAGCACTTTGTACGTAATTCCACCCACATCCAAACAACAAAGAAGGTGCTACGAAGCACTTTGTACGTAATTCCACCCGCATCCAAACAACTTAAAAGGTGCTACGAAACACTTTCTACGCAATTCCACGCACATCCAAACATCTTTAAAGGTGCTACGAAACACTTTCTACGTAATTCCACCCACATCCAAACAACTTAAAAGGTGCTACGAAGCACTTTGTACGTAATTCCACCCACATCCAAACAACTTAAAAGGTGCTACGAAGCACTTTGTACGTAATTCCACCCGCATCCAAACATCTTCAAAGGTGCTACGAAACACTTTCTACGCAATTCCACGCACATCCAAACATTTTATAAGGTGCTACGAAGCACTTTCTACGTAATTCCACCCACATCCAAACAACTTAGAAGGTGCTACGAAGCACTTTGTACGTAATTCCACCCACATCCAAACATCTTTAAAGGTGCTACGAAGCACTTTGTACGTAATTCCACCCGCATCCAAACAACTTAGAAGGTGCTACGAAGCACTTTGTACGTAATTCCACCCACATCCAAACAACTTAAAAGGTGCTACGAAGCACTTTGTACGTAATTCCACCCGCATCCAAACAACTTAGAAGGTGCTACGAAGCACTTTGTACGTAATTCCACCCGCATCCAAACAACTTAGAAGGTGCTACGAAGCACTTTGTACGTAATTCCACCCACATCCAAACATCTTTAAAGGTGCTACGAAACACTTTCTACGCAATTCCACGCACATCCAAACATTTTATAAGGTGCTACGAAGCACTTTCTACGTAATTCCACCCACATCCAAACAACTTAGAAGGTGCTACGAAGCACTTTGTACGTAATTCCACCCACATCCAAACATCTTTAAAGGTGCTACGAAACACTTTCTACGCAATTCCACGCACATCCAAACATTTTATAAGGTGCTACGAAGCACTTTCTACGTAATTCCACCCACATCCAAACAACTTAGAAGGTGCTACGAAGCACTTTGTACGTAATTCCACCCGCATCCAAACAACTTAGAAGGTGCTACGAAGCACTTTGTACGTAATTCCACCCGCATCCAAACAACTTAGAAGGTGCTACGAAGCACTTTGTACGTAATTCCACCCGCATCCAAACAACTTAGAAGGTGCTACGAAGCACTTTGTACGTAATTCCACCCACATCCAAACAACTTAGAAGGTGCTACGTAGCACTTTGTACGTAATTCCACCCACATCCAAACAACTTAGAAGGTGCTACAAAGCACTTTGTACGTAATTCCACCCACATCCAAACATCTTCAAAGGTGCTACGAAACACTTTCTACGTAATTCCACGCACATCCAAACAACTTAAAAGGTGCTACGAAACACTTTCTACGTATTTCCACCCACATCCAAACAACTTAGAAGGTGCTACGAAGCACTTTGTACGTAATTCCACCCGCATCCAAACAACTTAAAAGGTGCTACGAAACACTTTCTACGCAATTCCACGCACATCCAAACATCTTTAAAGGTGCTACGAAACACTTTCTACGTAATTCCACCCACATCCAAACAACTTAAAAGGTGCTACGAAGCACTTTGTACGTAATTCCACCCACATCCAAACAACTTAAAAGGTGCTACGAAGCACTTTGTACGTAATTCCACCCGCATCCAAACATCTTCAAAGGTGCTACGAAACACTTTCTACGCAATTCCACGCACATCCAAACATTTTATAAGGTGCTACGAAGCACTTTCTACGTAATTCCACCCACATCCAAACAACTTAGAAGGTGCTACGAAGCACTTTGTACGTAATTCCACCCACATCCAAACATCTTTAAAGGTGCTACGAAGCACTTTGTACGTAATTCCACCCGCATCCAAACAACTTAGTAGGTGCTACGAAGCACTTTGTACGTAATTCCACCCGCATCCAAACAACTTAGAAGGTGCTACGAAGCACTTTGTACGTAATTCCACCCGCATCCAAACAACTTAGAAGGTGCTACGAAGCACTTTGTACGTAATTCCACCCACATCCAAACATCTTTAAAGGTGCTACGAAACACTTTCTACGCAATTCCACGCACATCCAAACATTTTATAAGGTGCTACGAAGCACTTTCTACGTAATTCCACCCACATCCAAACAACTTAGAAGGTGCTACGAAGCACTTTCTACGCAATTCCACCCACATCCAAACAACTTAAAAGGTGCTACGAAGCACTTTGTACGTAATTCCACCCGCATCCAAACAACTTAGAAGGTGCTACGAAGCACTTTGTACGTAATTCCACCCACATCCAAACAACTTAGAAGGTGCTACGAAGCACTTTGTACGTAATTCCACCCGCATCCAAACAACTTAGAAGGTGCTACGAAGCACTTTGTACGTAATTCCACCCACATCCAAACAACAAAGAAGGTGCTACGAAGCACTTTGTACGTAATTCCACCCGCATCCAAACAACTTAAAAGGTGCTACGAAACACTTTCTACGCAATTCCACGCACATCCAAACATCTTTAAAGGTGCTACGAAGCACTTTGTACGTAATTCCACCCGCATCCAAACATCTTCAAAGGTGCTACGAAGCACTTTCTACGTAATTCCACCCACATCCAAACATCTTCAAAGGTGCTACGAAACACTTTCTACGCAATTCCACGCACATCCAAACATTTTATAAGGTGCTACGAAGCACTTTGTACGTAATTCCACCAACATCCAAACATCTTTAAAGGTGCTGCGAAACACTTTCTACGTAATTCCACCCACATCCAAACAACTTAAAAGGTGCTACGAAGCACTTTGTACGTAATTCCACCCGCATCCAAACAACTTAGAAGGTGCTACGAAGCACTTTGTACGTAATTCCACCCGCATCCAAACAACTTAAAAGGTGCTACGAAGCACTTTGTACGTAATTCCACCCGCATCCAAACAACTTAGAAGGTGCTACGAAGCACTTTGTACGTAATTCCACCCACATCCAAACATCTTTAAAGGTGCTACGAAACACTTTCTACGCAATTCCACGCACATCCAAACATTTTATAAGGTGCTACGAAGCACTTTCTACGTAATTCCACCCACATCCAAACAACTTAGAAGGTGCTACGATGCACTTTCTACGCAATTCCACCCACATCCAAACAACTTAAAAGGTGCTACGAAGCACTTTGTACGTAATTCCACCCGCATCCAAACAACTTAGAAGGTGCTACGAAGCACTTTGTACGTAATTCCACCCACATCCAAACAACTTAGAAGGTGCTACGAAGCACTTTGTACGTAATTCCACCCGCATCCAAACAACTTAGAAGGTGCTACGAAGCACTTTGTACGTAATTCCACCCACATCCAAACAACAAAGAAGGTGCTACGAAGCACTTTGTACGTAATTCCACCCGCATCCAAACAACTTAAAAGGTGCTACGAAACACTTTCTACGTAATTCCACCCACATCCAAACAACTTAAAAGGTGCTACGAAGCACTTTGTACGTAATTCCACCCGCATCCAAACAACTTAGAAGGTGCTACGAAGCACTTTGTACGTAATTCCACCCGCATCCAAACAACTTAGAAGGTGCTACGAAGCACTTTGTACGTAATTCCACCCACATCCAAACAACTTAGAAGGTGCTACGAAGCACTTTGTACGTAAATCCACCCGCATCCAAACAACTTAAAAGGTGCTACGAAGCACTTTGTACGTAATTCCACCCGCATCCAAACAACTTAGAAGGTGCTACGAAGCACTTTGTACGTAATTCCACCCGCATCCAAACAACTTAGAAGGTGCTACGAAGCACTTTCTACGTAATTCCACCCACATCCAAACATCTTCAAAGGTGCTACGAAACACTTTCTACGCAATTCCACGCACATCCAAACATTTTATAAGGTGCTACGAAGCACTTTGTACGTAATTCCACCAACATCCAAACAACTTAGAAGGTGCTACGAAACACTTTCTACGTAATTCCACCCACATCCAAACATCTTCAAAGGTGCTACGAAACACTTTCTACGTAATTCCACGCACATCCAAACAACTTAAAAGGTGCTACGAAACACTTTCTACGTAATTCCACCCACATCCAAACATCTTCAAAGGTGCTACGAAGCACTTTGTACGTAATTCCACCCGCATCCAAACAACTTAGAAGGTGCTACGAAGCACTTTGTACGTAATTCCACCCGCATCCAAACAACTTAGAAGGTGCTACGAAGCACTTTGTACGTAATTCCACCCACATCCAAACAACTTAGAAGGTGCTACAAAGCACTTTGTACGTATTTCCACAAACATCCAAACAACTTAGAAGGTGCTACGAAGCACTTTGTACGTAATTCCACCCGCATCCAAACAACTTAGAAGGTGCTACGAAGCACTTTGTACGTAATTCCACCCACATCCAAACAACAAAGAAGGTGCTACGAAGCACTTTGTACGTAATTCCACCCGCATCCAAACAACTTAAAAGGTGCTACGAAACACTTTCTACGCAATTCCACGCACATCCAAACATCTTTAAAGGTGCTACGAAGCACTTTGTACGTAATTCCACCCGCATCCAAACAACTTAGAAGGTGCTACGAAGCACTTTGTACGTAATTCCACCCGCATCCAAACAACTTAGAAGGTGCTACGAAGCACTTTGTACGTAATTCCACCCACATCCAAACAACAAAGAAGGTGCTACGAAGCACTTTGTACGTAATTCCACCCGCATCCAAACAACTTAAAAGGTGCTACGAAACACTTTCTACGTAATTCCACCCACATCCAAACAACTTAAAAGGTGCTACGAAGCACTTTGTACGTAATTCCACCCGCATCCAAACAACTTAGAAGGTGCTACGAAGCACTTTGTACGTAATTCCACCCGCATCCAAACAACTTAGAAGGTGCTACGAAGCACTTTGTACGTAATTCCACCCACATCCAAACAACTTAGAAGGTGCTACGAAGCACTTTGTACGTAAATCCACCCGCATCCAAACAACTTAAAAGGTGCTACGAAGCACTTTGTACGTAATTCCACCCGCATCCAAACAACTTAGAAGGTGCTACGAAGCACTTTGTACGTAATTCCACCCGCATCCAAACAACTTAGAAGGTGCTACGAAGCACTTTGTACGTAATTCCACCCACATCCAAACATCTTTAAAGGTGCTACGAAACACTTTCTACGCAATTCCACGCACATCCAAACATTTTATAAGGTGCTACGAAGCACTTTCTACGTAATTCCACCCACATCCAAACAACTTAGAAGGTGCTACGAAGCACTTTGTACGTAATTCCACCCACATCCAAACAACTTAAAAGGTGCTACGAAGCACTTTGTACGTAATTCCACCCGCATCCAAACAACTTAGAAGGTGCTACGAAGCACTTTGTACGTAATTCCACCCGCATCCAAACAACTTAGAAGGTGCTACGAAGCACTTTGTACGTAATTCCACCCACATCCAAACAACTTAGAAGGTGCTACGAAGCACTTTGTACGTAAATCCACCCGCATCCAAACAACTTAAAAGGTGCTACGAAACACTTTCTACGTAATTCCACGCACATCCAAACATCTTTAAAGGTGCTACGAAACACTTTCTACGTAATTCCACCAACATCCAAACATCTTTAAAGGTGCTGCGAAACACTTTCTACGTAATTTAACCCACATCCAAACAACTTAAAAGGTGCTACGAAGCACTTTGTACGTAATTCCACCCGCATCCAAACATCTTCAAAGGTGCTACGAAGCACTTTCTACGTAATTCCACCCACATCCAAACAACTTAGAAGGTGCTACGAAGCACTTTGTACGTAATTCCACCCACATCCAAACAACTTAAAAGGTGCTACGAAGCACTTTGTACGTAATTCCACCCGCATCCAAACAACTTAGAAGGTGCTACGAAGCACTTTGTACGTAATTCCACCCGCATCCAAACAACTTAGAAGGTGCTACGAAGCACTTTGTACGTAATTCCACCCACATCCAAACAACTTAGAAGGTGCTACGAAGCACTTTGTACGTAATTCCACCCGCATCCAAACAACTTAGAAGGTGCTACGAAGCACTTTGTACGTAATTCCACCCACATCCAAACAACAAAGAAGGTGCTACGAAGCACTTTGTACGTAATTCCACCCGCATCCAAACAACTTAAAAGGTGCTACGAAACACTTTCTACGCAATTCCACGCACATCCAAACATCTTTAAAGGTGCTACGAAACACTTTCTACGTAATTCCACCAACATCCAAACATCTTTAAAGGTGCTGCGAAACACTTTCTACGTAATTTAACCCACATCCAAACAACTTAAAAGGTGCTACGAAGCACTTTGTACGTAATTCCACCCGCATCCAAACATCTTCAAAGGTGCTACGAAGCACTTTCTACGTAATTCCACCCACATCCAAACATCTTAGAAGGTGCTACGAAGCACTTTGTACGTAATTCCACCCACATCCAAACAACTTAAAAGGTGCTACGAAGCACTTTGTACGTAATTCCAAACGCATCCAAACAACTTAAAAGGTGCTACGAAGCACTTTGTACGTAATTCCAAACGCATCCAAACAACTTAAAAGGTGCTACGAAGCACTTTGTACGTAATTCCACCCGCATCCAAACAACTTAGAAGGTGCTACGTAGCACTTTGTACGTAATTCCACCCACATCCAAACAACTTAAAAGGTGCTACGAAGCACTTTGTACGTAATTCCAAACGCATCCAAACAACTTAGAAGGTGCTACGAAGCACTTTGTACGTAATTCCAAACGCATCCAAACAACTTAAAAGGTGCTACGAAGCACTTTGTACGTAATTCCACCCGCATCCAAACAATTTAGAAGGTGCTACGAAACACTTTCTACGCAATTCCACGCACATCCAAACATTTTATAAGGTGCTACGAAGCACTTTGTACGTAATTCCACCAACATCCAAACATCTTTAAAGGTGCTGCGAAACACTTTCTACGTATTTCCACCCACATCCAAACAACTTAAAAGGTGCTACGAAGCACTTTGTACGTAATTCCACCCGCATCCAAACAACTTAGAAGGTGCTACGAAGCACTTTGTACGTAATTCCACCCGCATCCAAACAACTAAAAAGGTGCTACGAAACACTTTCTACGTAATTCCACCCACATCCAAACAACTTAAAAGGTGCTACGAAGCACTTTGTACGTAATTCCACCCGCATCCAAACAACTTAGAAGGTGCTACGAAGCACTTTGTACGTAATTCCACCCGCATCCAAACAACTTAGAAGGTGCTACGAAGCACTTTGTACGTAATTCCACCCACATCCAAACAACTTAGAAGGTGCTACGAAGCACTTTGTACGTAATTCCACCCGCATCCAAACAACTTAGAAGGTGCTACGAAGCACTTTGTACGTAATTCCACCCACATCCAAACAACAAAGAAGGTGCTACGAAGCACTTTGTACGTAATTCCACCCGCATCCAAACAACTTAGAAGGTGCTACGAAGCACTTTGTACGTAATTCCACCCGCATCCAAACAACTAAAAAGGTGCTACGTAGCACTTTGTACGTAATTCCACCCGCATCCAAACAACTTAGAAGGTGCTACGAAGCACTTTCTACGTAATTCCACCCGCATCCAAACAACTTAGAAGGTGCTACGAAGCACTTTGTACGTAATTCCACCCGCATCCAAACAACTTAGAAGGTGCTACGAAGCACTTTGTACGTAATTCGATCCACATCCAAACAACTTAAAAGGTGCTACGTAGCACTTTGTACGTAATTCCACCCACATCCAAACAACTTAGAAGGTGCTACGAAGCACTTTGTACGTAATTCCACCCGCATCCAAACAACTAAAAAGGTGCTACGAAGCACTTTGTACGTAATTCCACCCACATCCAAACAACAAAGAAGGTGCTACGAAGCACTTTGTACGTAATTCCACCCGCATCCAAACAACTTAGAAGGTGCTACGAAGCACTTTGTACGTAATTCCACCCGCATCCAAACAACTTAGAAGGTGCTACGAAGCACTTTGTACGTAATTCCACCCACATCCAAACAACAAAGAAGGTGCTACGAAGCACTTTGTACGTAATTCCACCCGCATCCAAACAACTAAAAAGGTGCTACGAAACACTTTCTACGTAATTCCACCCGCATCCAAACAACTTAGAAGGTGCTACGAAGCACTTTGTACGTAATTCCACCCGCATCCAAACAACTTAGAAGGTGCTACGAAGCACTTTGTACGTAATTCGATCCACATCCAAACAACTTAAAAGGTGCTACGTAGCACTTTGTACGTAATTCCACCCACATCCAAACAACTTAGAAGGTGCTACGAAGCACTTTGTACGTAATTCCACCCGCATCCAAACAACTTAGAAGGTGCTACGAAGCACTTTGTACGTAATTCCACCCGCATCCAAACAACTTAGAAGGTGCTACGAAGCACTTTGTACGTAATTCGATCCACATCCAAACAACTTAAAAGGTGCTACGTAGCACTTTGTACGTAATTCCACCCACATCCAAACAACTTAGAAGGTGCTACGAAGCACTTTGTACGTAATTCCACCCGCATCCAAACAACTTAGAAGGTGCTACGAAGCACTTTGTACGTAATTCCACCCGCATCCAAACAACTAAAAAGGTGCTACGTAGCACTTTGTACGTAATTCCACCCGCATCCAAACAACTTAGAAGGTGCTACGAAGCACTTTGTACGTAATTCCACCCGCATCCAAACAACTTAGAAGGTGCTACGAAGCACTTTGTACGTAATTCCACCCGCATCCAAACAACTTAGAAGGTGCTACGAAGCACTTTGTACGTAATTCCACCCACATCCAAACAACAAAGAAGGTGCTACGAAGCACTTTGTACGTAATTCCACCCGCATCCAAACAACTTAGAAGGTGCTACGAAGCACTTTGTACGTAATTCCACCCGCATCCAAACAACTTAGAAGGTGCTACGAAGCACTTTGTACGTAATTCCACCCACATCCAAACAACTTAGAAGGTGCTACGAAGCACTTTGTACGTAATTCCACCCGCATCCAAACAACTTAAAAGGTGCTACGAAGCACTTTGTACGTAATTCCACCCACATCCAAACAACAAAGAAGGTGCTACGAAGCACTTTGTACGTAATTCCACCCGCATCCAAACAACTTAGAAGGTGCTACGAAGCACTTTGTACGTAATTCCACCCGCATCCAAACAACTTAGAAGGTGCTACGAAGCACTTTGTACGTAATTCCACCCGCATCCAAACAACTAAAAAGGTGCTACGAAACACTTTCTACGTAATTCCACCCACATCCAAACAACTTAAAAGGTGCTACGAAGCACTTTGTACGTAATTCCACCCGCATCCAAACAACTTAGAAGGTGCTACGAAGCACTTTGTACGTAATTCCACCCGCATCCAAACAACTTAGAAGGTGCTACGAAGCACTTTGTACGTAATTCCACCCGCATCCAAACAACTTAGAAGGTGCTACGAAGCACTTTGTACGTAATTCCACCCACATCCAAACAACTTAGAAGGTGCTACGAAGCACTTTGTACGTAATTCCACCCGCATCCAAACAACTTAGAAGGTGCTACGAAGCACTTTGTACGTAATTCCACCCACATCCAAACAACAAAGAAGGTGCTACGAAGCACTTTGTACGTAATTCCACCCGCATCCAAACAACTTAGAAGGTGCTACGAAGCACTTTGTACGTAATTCCACCCACATCCAAACAACAAAGAAGGTGCTACGAAGCACTTTGTACGTAATTCCACCCGCATCCAAACAACTTAGAAGGTGCTACGAAGCACTTTGTACGTAATTCCACCCGCATCCAAACAACTAAAAAGGTGCTACGTAGCACTTTGTACGTAATTCCACCCGCATCCAAACAACTTAGAAGGTGCTACGAAGCACTTTGTACGTAATTCCACCCGCATCCAAACAACTTAGAAGGTGCTACGAAGCACTTTGTACGTAATTCCACCCGCATCCAAACAACTTAGAAGGTGCTACGAAGCACTTTGTACGTAATTCCACCCGCATCCAAACAACTTAGAAGGTGCTACGAAGCACTTTGTACGTAATTCCACCCACATCCAAACAACTTAGAAGGTGCTACGAAGCACTTTGTACGTAATTCCACCCGCATCCAAACAACTTAGAAGGTGCTACGAAGCACTTTGTACGTAATTCGATCCACATCCAAACAACTTAAAAGGTGCTACGTAGCACTTTGTACGTAATTCCACGCACATCCAAACAACTTAGAAGGTGCTACGAAGCACTTTGTACGTAATTCCACCCGCATCCAAACAACTTAGAAGGTGCTACGAAGCACTTTGTACGTAATTCCACCCGCATCCAAACAACTAAAAAGGTGCTACGAAACACTTTCTACGTAATTCCACCCACATCCAAACAACTTAAAAGGTGCTACGAAGCACTTTGTACGTAATTCCACCCGCATCCAAACAACTTAGAAGGTGCTACGAAGCACTTTGTACGTAATTCCACCCGCATCCAAACAACTTAGAAGGTGCTACGAAGCACTTTGTACGTAATTCCACCCGCATCCAAACAACTTAGAAGGTGCTACGAAGCACTTTGTACGTAATTCCACCCACATCCAAACAACTTAGAAGGTGCTACGAAGCACTTTGTACGTAATTCCACCCACATCCAAACAACTTAGAAGGTGCTACGAAGCACTTTGTACGTAATTCCACCCACATCCAAACAACTTAGAAGGTGCTACGAAGCACTTTGTACGTAATTCCACCCGCATCCAAACAACTTAGAAGGTGCTACGAAGCACTTTGTACGTAATTCCACCCACATCCAAACAACAAAGAAGGTGCTACGAAGCACTTTGTACGTAATTCCACCCGCATCCAAACAACTTAGAAGGTGCTACGAAGCACTTTGTACGTAATTCCACCCACATCCAAACAACAAAGAAGGTGCTACGAAGCACTTTGTACGTAATTCCACCCACATCCAAACAACTTAGAAGGTGCTACGAAGCACTTTGTACGTAATTCCACCCGCATCCAAACAACTAAAAAGGTGCTACGTAGCACTTTGTACGTAATTCCACCCGCATCCAAACAACTTAGAAGGTGCTACGAAGCACTTTGTACGTAATTCCACCCGCATCCAAACAACTTAGAAGGTGCTACGAAGCACTTTGTACGTAATTCCACCCGCATCCAAACAACTTAGAAGGTGCTACGAAGCACTTTGTACGTAATTCCACCCACATCCAAACAACAAAGAAGGTGCTACGAAGCACTTTGTACGTAATTCCACCCGCATCCAAACAACTTAGAAGGTGCTACGAAGCACTTTGTACGTAATTCCACCCGCATCCAAACAACTTAGAAGGTGCTACGAAGCACTTTGTACGTAATTCCACCCACATCCAAACAACTTAGAAGGTGCTACGAAGCACTTTGTACGTAATTCCACCCGCATCCAAACAACTTAGAAGGTGCTACGAAGCACTTTGTACGTAATTCCACCCACATCCAAACAACAAAGAAGGTGCTACGAAGCACTTTGTACGTAATTCCACCCACATCCAAACAACTTAGAAGGTGCTACGAAGCACTTTGTACGTAATTCCACCCGCATCCAAACAACTTAGAAGGTGCTACGAAGCACTTTGTACGTAATTCCACCCGCATCCAAACAACTAAAAAGGTGCTACGAAACACTTTCTACGTAATTCCACCCACATCCAAACAACTTAAAAGGTGCTACGAAGCACTTTGTACGTAATTCCACCCGCATCCAAACAACTTAGAAGGTGCTACGAAGCACTTTGTACGTAATTCCACCCGCATCCAAACAACTTAGAAGGTGCTACGAAGCACTTTGTACGTAATTCCACCCGCATCCAAACAACTTAGAAGGTGCTACGAAGCACTTTGTACGTAATTCCACCCACATCCAAACAACTTAGAAGGTGCTACGAAGCACTTTGTACGTAATTCCACCCGCATCCAAACAACTTAGAAGGTGCTACGAAGCACTTTGTACGTAATTCCACCCACATCCAAACAACAAAGAAGGTGCTACGAAGCACTTTGTACGTAATTCCACCCGCATCCAAACAACTTAGAAGGTGCTACGAAGCACTTTGTACGTAATTCCACCCACATCCAAACAACAAAGAAGGTGCTACGAAGCACTTTGTACGTAATTCCACCCGCATCCAAACAACTTAGAAGGTGCTACGAAGCACTTTGTACGTAATTCCACCCGCATCCAAACAACTAAAAAGGTGCTACGTAGCACTTTGTACGTAATTCCACCCGCATCCAAACAACTTAGAAGGTGCTACGAAGCACTTTGTACGTAATTCCACCCGCATCCAAACAACTTAGAAGGTGCTACGAAGCACTTTGTACGTAATTCCACCCGCATCCAAACAACTTAGAAGGTGCTACGAAGCACTTTGTACGTAATTCCACCCGCATCCAAACAACTTAGAAGGTGCTACGAAGCACTTTGTACGTAATTCCACCCACATCCAAACAACTTAGAAGGTGCTACGAAGCACTTTGTACGTAATTCCACCCACATCCAAACAACAAAGAAGGTGCTACGAAGCACTTTGTACGTAATTCCACCCGCATCCAAACAACTTAGAAGGTGCTACGAAGCACTTTGTACGTAATTCCACCCGCATCCAAACAACTAAAAAGGTGCTACGTAGCACTTTGTACGTAATTCCACCCGCATCCAAACAACTTAGAAGGTGCTACGAAGCACTTTGTACGTAATTCCACCCGCATCCAAACAACTAAAAAGGTGCTACGAAACACTTTCTACGTAATTCCACCCACATCCAAACAACTTAAAAGGTGCTACGAAGCACTTTGTACGTAATTCCACCCGCATCCAAACAACTTAGAAGGTGCTACGAAGCACTTTGTACGTAATTCCACCCGCATCCAAACAACTTAGAAGGTGCTACGAAGCACTTTGTACGTAATTCCACCCGCATCCAAACAACTTAGAAGGTGCTACGAAGCACTTTGTACGTAATTCGATCCACATCCAAACAACTTAAAAGGTGCTACGTAGCACTTTGTACGTAATTCCACGCACATCCAAACAACTTAGAAGGTGCTACGAAGCACTTTGTACGTAATTCCACCCGCATCCAAACAACTTAGAAGGTGCTACGAAGCACTTTGTACGTAATTCCACCCGCATCCAAACAACTAAAAAGGTGCTACGAAACACTTTCTACGTAATTCCACCCACATCCAAACAACTTAAAAGGTGCTACGAAGCACTTTGTACGTAATTCCACCCGCATCCAAACAACTTAGAAGGTGCTACGAAGCACTTTGTACGTAATTCCACCCGCATCCAAACAACTTAGAAGGTGCTACGAAGCACTTTGTACGTAATTCCACCCGCATCCAAACAACTTAGAAGGTGCTACGAAGCACTTTGTACGTAATTCCACCCACATCCAAACAACTTAGAAGGTGCTACGAAGCACTTTGTACGTAATTCCACCCGCATCCAAACAACTTAGAAGGTGCTACGAAGCACTTTGTACGTAATTCCACCCACATCCAAACAACTTAGAAGGTGCTACGAAGCACTTTGTACGTAATTCCACCCGCATCCAAACAACTTAGAAGGTGCTACGAAGCACTTTGTACGTAATTCCACCCACATCCAAACAACAAAGAAGGTGCTACGAAGCACTTTGTACGTAATTCCACCCGCATCCAAACAACTTAGAAGGTGCTACGAAGCACTTTGTACGTAATTCCACCCGCATCCAAACAACTAAAAAGGTGCTACGTAGCACTTTGTACGTAATTCCACCCGCATCCAAACAACTTAGAAGGTGCTACGAAGCACTTTGTACGTAATTCCACCCGCATCCAAACAACTTAGAAGGTGCTACGAAGCACTTTGTACGTAATTCCACCCGCATCCAAACAACTTAGAAGGTGCTACGAAGCACTTTGTACGTAATTCCACCCGCATCCAAACAACTTAGAAGGTGCTACGAAGCACTTTGTACGTAATTCCACCCACATCCAAACAACTTAGAAGGTGCTACGAAGCACTTTGTACGTAATTCCACCCGCATCCAAACAACTTAGAAGGTGCTACGAAGCACTTTGTACGTAATTCCACCCACATCCAAACAACAAAGAAGGTGCTACGAAGCACTTTGTACGTAATTCCACCCGCATCCAAACAACTTAGAAGGTGCTACGAAGCACTTTGTACGTAATTCCACCCGCATCCAAACAACTAAAAAGGTGCTACGTAGCACTTTGTACGTAATTCCACCCGCATCCAAACAACTTAGAAGGTGCTACGAAGCACTTTGTACGTAATTCCACCCGCATCCAAACAACTTAGAAGGTGCTACGAAGCACTTTGTACGTAATTCCACCCGCATCCAAACAACTTAGAAGGTGCTACGAAGCACTTTGTACGTAATTCGATCCACATCCAAACAACTTAAAAGGTGCTACGTAGCACTTTGTACGTAATTCCACGCACATCCAAACAACTTAGAAGGTGCTACGAAGCACTTTGTACGTAATTCCACCCGCATCCAAACAACTTAGAAGGTGCTACGAAGCACTTTGTACGTAATTCCACCCGCATCCAAACAACTTAAAAGGTGCTACGAAACACTTTCTACGTAATTCCACCCACATCCAAACATCTTCAAAGGTGCTACGAAACACTTTCTACGCAATTCCACGCACATCCAAACATCTTTAAAGGTGCTACAAAGCACTTTGTACGTATTTCCACCCACATCCAAACAACTTAGAAGGTGCTACGAAGCACTTTGTACGTAATTCCACCCACATCCAAACAACTTAAAAGGTGCTACGAAGCACTTTGTACGTAATTCCAAACGCATCCAAACAACTTAGAAGGTGCTACGAAGCACTTTGTACGTAATTCCAAACGCATCCAAACAACTTAAAAGGTGCTACGAAGCACTTTGTACGTAATTCCACCCACATCCAAACAACTTAGAAGGTGCTACAAAGCACTTTGTACGTATTTCCACCCACATCCAAACAACTTAGAAGGTGCTACGAAGCACTTTGTACGTAATTCCAAACGCATCCAAACAACTTAAAAGGTGCTACGAAGCACTTTGTACGTAATTCCAAACGCATCCAAACAACTTAGAAGGTGCTACGAAGCACTTTGTACGTAATTCCAAACGCATCCAAACAACTTAGAAGGTGCTACAAAGCACTTTGTACGTATTTCCACCCACATCCAAACAACTTAGAAGGTGCTACAAAGCACTTTGTACGTATTTCCACCCACATCCAAACAACTTAGAAGGTGCTACGAAGCACTTTGTACGTAATTCCACCCGCATCCAAACAACTTAAAAGGTGCTACGAAACACTTTCTACGTAATTCCACCCACATCCAAACATCTTCAAAGGTGCTACGAAACACTTTCTACGCAATTCCACGCACATCCAAACATTTTATAAGGTGCTACGAAGCACTTTGTACGTATTTCCACCCACATCCAAACAACTTAGAAGGTGCTACGAAGCACTTTGTACGTAATTCCACCCGCATCCAAACAACTTAAAAGGTGCTACGATACACTTTCTACGTAATTCCACCCACATCCAAACATCTTTAAAGGTGCTACGAAACACTTTCTACGCAATTCCACGCACATCCAAACATTTTATAAGGTGCTACGAAGCACTTTGTACGTAATTCCAAACGCATCCAAACAACTTAGAAGGTGCTACGAAGCACTTTGTACGTAATTCCAAACGCATCCAAACAACTTAGAAGGTGCTACAAAGCACTTTGTACGTATTTCCACCCACATCCAAACAACTTAGAAGGTGCTACAAAGCACTTTGTACGTATTTCCACCCACATCCAAACAACTTAGAAGGTGCTACGAAGCACTTTGTACGTAATTCCACCCGCATCCAAACAACTTAAAAGGTGCTACGAAACACTTTCTACGTAATTCCACCCACATCCAAACATCTTCAAAGGTGCTACGAAACACTTTCTACGCAATTCCACGCACATCCAAACATTTTATAAGGTGCTACGAAGCACTTTGTACGTATTTCCACCCACATCCAAACAACTTAGAAGGTGCTACGAAGCACTTTGTACGTAATTCCACCCGCATCCAAACAACTTAAAAGGTGCTACGATACACTTTCTACGTAATTCCACCCACATCCAAACATCTTTAAAGGTGCTACGAAACACTTTCTACGCAATTCCACGCACATCCAAACATTTTATAAGGTGCTACGAAGCACTTTGTACGTATTTCCACCCACATCCAAACAACTTAGAAGGTGCTACGAAGCACTTTGTACGTAATTCCACCCACATCCAAACAACTTAAAAGGTGCTACGAAGCACTTTGTACGTATTTCCACCCACATCCAAACAACTTAGAAGGTGCTACGAAGCACTTTGTACGTAATTCCAAACGCATCCAAACAACTTAAAAGGTGCTACGAAGCACTTTGTACGTAATTCCAAACGCATCCAAACAACTTAGAAGGTGCTACGAAGCACTTTGTACGTAATTCCACCCGCATCCAAACAACTTAAAAGGTGCTACGAAACACTTTCTACGTAATTCCACCCACATCCAAACATCTTCAAAGGTGCTACGAAACACTTTCTACGCAATTCCACGCACATCCAAACATTTTATAAGGTGCTACGAAGCACTTTGTACGTATTTCCACCCACATCCAAACAACTTAGAAGGTGCTACGAAGCACTTTGTACGTAATTCCACCCGCATCCAAACAACTAAAAAGGTGCTACGTAGCACTTTGTACGTAATTCCACCCACATCCAAACAACAAAGAACGTGCTACAAAGCACTTTGTACGTATTTCCACCCACATCCAAACAACTTAGAAGGTGCTACAAAGCACTTTGTACATAATTCCACCCACATCCAAACAACTTAAAAGGTGCTACGAAGCACTTTGTACGTATTTCCACCCACATCCAAACAACTTAGAAGGTGCTACGAAGCACTTTGTACGTAAATCCACCCGCATCCAAACAACTTAAAAGGTGCTACGAAACACTTTCTACGTAATTCCACCCACATCCAAACATCTTTAAAGGTGCTGCGAAACACTTTGTACGTAATTCCACCCACATCCAAACAACTAAGAAGGTGCTACGAAGCACTTTGTACGTAATTCCAACCACATCCAAACAACTTAGAAGGTGCTACGAAGCACTTTCTACGTAATTCCACCCGCATCCAAACAACTTAGAAGGTGCTACAAAGCACTTTGTACGTATTTCCACCCACATCCAAACAACTAAAAAGGTGCTACGTAGCACTTTGTACGTAATTCCACCCACATCCAAACAACTTAGAAGGTGCTACGAAGCACTTTGTACGTAATTCCACCCGCATCCAAACAACTTAGAAGGTGCTACAAAGCACTTTGTACGTATTTCCACCCACATCCAAACAACTTAGAAGGTGCTACGAAGCACTTTGTACGTAATTCCACCCACATCCAAACAACTTAGAAGGTGCTACGAAGCACTTTGTACGTAATTCCACCCGCATCCAAACAACTTAAAAGGTGCTACGATACACTTTCTACGTAATTCCACCCACATCCAAACATGTTTAAAGGTGCTGCGAAACACTTTCTACGTAATTCCACCCACATCCAAACAACTTAGAAGGTGCTACGAAACACTTTCTACGTAATTCCACCCACATCCAAACATCTTCAAAGGTGCTACGAAGCACTTTGTACGTAATTCCACCCACATCCAAACAACAAAGAACGTGCTACGAAGCACTTTGTACGTAATTCCACCCACATCCAAACAACTTAGAAGGTGCTACGAAGCACTTTGTACGTAATTCCACCCGCATCCAAACAACTTAGAAGGTGCTACAAAGCACTTTGTACGTATTTCCACCCACATCCAAACAACTTAGAAGGTGCTACGAAGCACTTTGTACGTAATTCCACCCGCATCCAAACAACTAAGAAGGTGCTACGTAGCACTTTGTACGTAATTCCACCCACATCCAAACAACTTAAAAGGTGCTACGTAGCACTTTGTACGTAATTCCACCCACATCCAAACAACTTAAAAGGTGCTACGAAGCACTTTGTACGTATTTCCACCCACATCCAAACAACTTAGAAGGTGCTACGAAGCACTTTGTACGTAATTCCAAACGCATCCAAACAACTTAAAAGGTGCTACGAAGCACTTTGTACGTAATTCCAAACGCATCCAAACAACTTAGAAGGTGCTACGAAGCACTTTGTACGTAATTCCAAACGCATCCAAACAACTTAGAAGGTGCTACAAAGCACTTTGTACGTATTTCCACCCACATCCAAACAACTTAGAAGGTGCTACAAAGCACTTTGTACGTATTTCCACCCACATCCAAACAACTTAGAAGGTGCTACGAAGCACTTTGTACGTAATTCCACCCACATCCAAACAACTTAAAAGGTGCTACGAAACACTTTCTACGCAATTCCACGCACATCCAAACATTTTATAAGGTGCTACGAAGCACTTTGTACGTATTTCCACCCACATCCAAACAACTTAGAAGGTGCTACGAAGCACTTTGTACGTAATTCCACCCGCATCCAAACAACTAAAAAGGTGCTACGTAGCACTTTGTACGTAATTCCACCCACATCCAAACAACAAAGAACGTGCTACAAAGCACTTTGTACGTATTTCCACCCACATCCAAACAACTTAGAAGGTGCTACGAAGCACTTTGTACATAATTCCACCCACATCCAAACAACTTAAAAGGTGCTACGAAGCACTTTGTACGTATTTCCACCCACATCCAAACAACTTAGAAGGTGCTACGAAGCACTTTGTACGTAAATCCACCCGCATCCAAACAACTTAAAAGGTGCTACGAAACACTTTCTACGTAATTCCACCCACATCCAAACATCTTTAAAGGTGCTGCGAAACACTTTGTACGTAATTCCACCCACATCCAAACAACTAAGAAGGTGCTACAAAGCACTTTGTACGTATTTCCACCCACATCCAAACAACTTAGAAGGTGCTACGAAGCACTTTGTACGTAATTCCACCCGCATCCAAACAACTAAGAAGGTGCTACGTAGCACTTTGTACGTAATTCCACCCACATCCAAACAACTTAAAAGGTGCTACGTAGCACTTTGTACGTAATTCCACCCACATCCAAACAACTTAAAAGGTGCTACGAAGCACTTTGTACGTATTTCCACCCACATCCAAACAACTTAGAAGGTGCTACGAAGCACTTTGTACGTAATTCCAAACGCATCCAAACAACTTAAAAGGTGCTACGAAGCACTTTGTACGTAATTCCAAACGCATCCAAACAACTTAGAAGGTGCTACGAAGCACTTTGTACGTAATTCCAAACGCATCCAAACAACTTAGAAGGTGCTACAAAGCACTTTGTACGTATTTCCACCCACATCCAAACAACTTAGAAGGTGCTACGAAGCACTTTGTACGTAATTCCACCCGCATCCAAACAACTTAAAAGGTGCTACGAAACACTTTCTACGTAATTCCACCCACATCCAAACATCTTCAAAGGTGCTACGAAACACTTTCTACGCAATTCCACGCACATCCAAACATTTTATAAGGTGCTACGAAGCACTTTGTACGTATTTCCACCCACATCCAAACAACTTAGAAGGTGCTACGAAGCACTTTGTACGTAATTCCACCCGCATCCAAACAACTAAAAAGGTGCTACGTAGCACTTTGTACGTAATTCCACCCACATCCAAACAACAAAGAACGTGCTACAAAGCACTTTGTACGTATTTCCACCCACATCCAAACAACTTAGAAGGTGCTACGAAGCACTTTGTACATAATTCCACCCACATCCAAACAACTTAAAAGGTGCTACGAAGCACTTTGTACGTATTTCCACCCACATCCAAACAACTTAGAAGGTGCTACGAAGCACTTTGTACGTAAATCCACCCGCATCCAAACAACTTAAAAGGTGCTACGAAACACTTTCTACGTAATTCCACCCACATCCAAACATCTTTAAAGGTGCTGCGAAACACTTTGTACGTAATTCCACCCACATCCAAACAACTAAGAAGGTGCTACGAAGCACTTTGTACGTAATTCCAACCACATCCAAACAACTTAGAAGGTGCTACGAAGCACTTTCTACGTAATTCCACCCGCATCCAAACAACTTAGAAGGTGCTACAAAGCACTTTGTACGTATTTCCACCCACATCCAAACAACTAAAAAGGTGCTACGTAGCACTTTGTACGTAATTCCACCCACATCCAAACAACTTAGAAGGTGCTACGAAGCACTTTGTACGTAATTCCACCCGCATCCAAACAACTTAGAAGGTGCTACAAAGCACTTTGTACGTATTTCCACCCACATCCAAACAACTTAGAAGGTGCTACGAAGCACTTTGTACGTAATTCCACCCACATCCAAACAACTTAGAAGGTGCTACGAAGCACTTTGTACGTAATTCCACCCGCATCCAAACAACTTAAAAGGTGCTACGATACACTTTCTACGTAATTCCACCCACATCCAAACATCTTCAAAGGTGCTACGAAGCACTTTGTACGTAATTCCACCCACATCCAAACAACAAAGAACGTGCTACGAAGCACTTTGTACGTAATTCCACCCACATCCAAACAACTTAGAAGGTGCTACGAAGCACTTTGTACGTAATTCCACCCGCATCCAAACAACTTAGAAGGTGCTACAAAGCACTTTGTACGTATTTCCACCCACATCCAAACAACTTAGAAGGTGCTACGAAGCACTTTGTACGTAATTCCACCCACATCCAAACAACTAAGAAGGTGCTACGTAGCACTTTGTACGTAATTCCACCCACATCCAAACAACTTAAAAGGTGCTACGTAGCACTTTGTACGTAATTCCACCCACATCCAAACAACTAAAAAGGTGCTACGTAGCACTTTGTACGTAATTCCACCCACATCCAAACAACTTAGAAGGTGCTACGAAGCACTTTGTACGTAATTCCACCCGCATCCAAACAACTTAGAAGGTGCTACAAAGCACTTTGTACGTATTTCCACCCACATCCAAACAACTTAGAAGGTGCTACGAAGCACTTTGTACGTAATTCCACCCACATCCAAACAACTAAGAAGGTGCTACGAAGCACTTTCTACGTAATTCCACCCACATCCAAACAACTTAGAAGGTGCTACGAAGCACTTTGTACGTAATTCCACCCGCATCCAAACAACTTAGAAGGTGCTACAAAGCACTTTGTACGTATTTCCACCCACATCCAAACAACTTAAAAGGTGCTACGATACACTTTCTACGTAATTCCACCCACATCCAAACATCTTTAAAGGTGCTGCGAAACACTTTCTACGTAATTCCACCCACATCCAAACAACTTAGAAGGTGCTACGAAGCACTTTGTACGTAATTCCACCCACATCCAAACAACTAAGAAGGTGCTACGTAGCACTTTGTACGTAATTCCACCCACATCCAAACAACTTAAAAGGTGCTACGTAGCACTTTGTACGTAATTCCACCCACATCCAAACAACTAAAAAGGTGCTACGTAGCACTTTGTACGTAATTCCACCCACATCCAAACAACTTAGAAGGTGCTACGAAGCACTTTGTACGTAATTCCACCCGCATCCAAACAACTTAGAAGGTGCTACAAAGCACTTTGTACGTATTTCCACCCACATCCAAACAACTTAGAAGGTGCTACGAAGCACTTTGTACGTAATTCCACCCACATCCAAACAACTTAGAAGGTGCTACGAAGCACTTTGTACGTAATTCCACCCGCATCCAAACAACTTAAAAGGTGCTACGATACACTTTCTACGTAATTCCACCCACATCCAAACATCTTCAAAGGTGCTACGAAGCACTTTGTACGTAATTCCACCCACATCCAAACAACAAAGAACGTGCTACGAAGCACTTTGTACGTAATTCCACCCACATCCAAACAACTTAGAAGGTGCTACGAAGCACTTTGTACGTAATTCCACCCGCATCCAAACAACTTAGAAGGTGCTACAAAGCACTTTGTACGTATTTCCACCCACATCCAAACAACTTAGAAGGTGCTACGAAGCACTTTGTACGTAATTCCACCCGCATCCAAACAACTAAGAAGGTGCTACGTAGCACTTTGTACGTAATTCCACCCACATCCAAACAACTTAAAAGGTGCTACGTAGCACTTTGTACGTAATTCCACCCACATCCAAACAACTAAAAAGGTGCTACGTAGCACTTTGTACGTAATTCCACCCACATCCAAACAACTTAGAAGGTGCTACGAAGCACTTTGTACGTAATTCCACCCGCATCCAAACAACTTAGAAGGTGCTACAAAGCACTTTGTACGTATTTCCACCCACATCCAAACAACTTAGAAGGTGCTACGAAGCACTTTGTACGTAATTCCACCCGCATCCAAACAACTTAGAAGGTGCTACAAAGCACTTTGTACGTATTTCCACCCACATCCAAACAACTTAGAAGGTGCTACGAAGCACTTTGTACGTAATTCCACCCACATCCAAACAACTAAGAAGGTGCTACGAAGCACTTTCTACGTAATTCCACCCACATCCAAACAACTTAGAAGGTGCTACGAAGCACTTTGTACGTAATTCCACCCGCATCCAAACAACTTAGAAGGTGCTACGAAGCACTTTGTACGTATTTCCACCCACATCCAAACAACTTAGAAGGTGCTACGAAGCACTTTGTACGTAATTCCACCCACATCCAAACAACTTAGAAGGTGCTACAAAGCACTTTGTACGTAATTCCACCCACATCCAAACAACTTAGAAGGTGCTACAAAGCACTTTGTACGTATTTCCACCCACATCCAAACAACTTAGAAGGTGCTACGAAGCACTTTGTACGTAATTCCACCCACATCCAAACAACTAAGAAGGTGCTACGAAGCACTTTCTACGTAATTCCACCCACATCCAAACAACTTAGAAGGTGCTACGAAGCACTTTGTACGTAATTCCACCCGCATCCAAACAACTTAGAAGGTGCTACAAAGCACTTTGTACGTATTTCCACCCACATCCAAACAACTTAGAAGGTGCTACGAAGCACTTTGTACGTATTTCCACCCACATCCAAACAACTTAGAAGGTGCTACGAAGCACTTTGTACGTAATTCCACCCACATCCAAACAACTTAGAAGGTGCTACAAAGCACTTTGTACGTAATTCCACCCGCATCCAAACAACTTAGAAGGTGCTACAAAGCACTTTGTACGTATTTCCACCCACATCCAAACAACTTAGAAGGTGCTACGAAGCACTTTGTACGTAATTCCACCCACATCCAAACAACTTAGAAGGTGCTACGAAGCACTTTGTACGTAATTCCACCCGCATCCAAACAACTTAGAAGGTGCTACAAAGCACTTTGTACGTATTTCCACCCACATCCAAACAACTTAGAAGGTGCTACGAAGCACTTTGTACGTATTTCCACCCACATCCAAACAACTTAGAAGGTGCTACGAAGCACTTTGTACGTAATTCCACCCACATCCAAACAACTTAGAAGGTGCTACAAAGCACTTTGTACGTAATTCCACCCACATCCAAACAACTTAGAAGGTGCTACAAAGCACTTTGTACGTATTTCCACCCACATCCAAACAACTTAGAAGGTGCTACGAAGCACTTTGTACGTAATTCCACCCGCATCCAAACAACTTAGAAGGTGCTACAAAGCACTTTGTACGTATTTCCACCCACATCCAAACAACTTAGAAGGTGCTACGAAGCACTTTGTACGTAATTCCACCCACATCCAAACAACTAAGAAGGTGCTACGAAGCACTTTCTACGTAATTCCACCCACATCCAAACAACTTAGAAGGTGCTACGAAGCACTTTGTACGTAATTCCACCCGCATCCAAACAACTTAGAAGGTGCTACAAAGCACTTTGTACGTATTTCCACCCACATCCAAACAACTTAAAAGGTGCTACGATACACTTTCTACGTAATTCCACCCACATCCAAACATCTTTAAAGGTGCTGCGAAACACTTTCTACGTAATTCCACCCACATCCAAACAACTTAGAAGGTGCTACGAAACACTTTCTACGTAATTCCACCCACATCCAAACATCTTCAAAGGTGCTACGAAGCACTTTGTACGTAATTCCACCCACATCCAAACAACAAAGAACGTGCTACGAAGCACTTTGTACGTAATTCCACCCACATCCAAACAACTTAGAAGGTGCTACGAAGCACTTTGTACGTAATTCCACCCGCATCCAAACAACTTAGAAGGTGCTACAAAGCACTTTGTACGTATTTCCACCCACATCCAAACAACTTAGAAGGTGCTACGAAGCACTTTGTACGTAATTCCACCCGCATCCAAACAACTAAGAAGGTGCTACGTAGCACTTTGTACGTAATTCCACCCACATCCAAACAACTTAAAAGGTGCTACGTAGCACTTTGTACGTAATTCCACCCACATCCAAACAACTAAAAAGGTGCTACGTAGCACTTTGTACGTAATTCCACCCACATCCAAACAACTTAGAAGGTGCTACGAAGCACTTTGTACGTAATTCCACCCGCATCCAAACAACTTAGAAGGTGCTACAAAGCACTTTGTACGTATTTCCACCCACATCCAAACAACTTAGAAGGTGCTACGAAGCACTTTGTACGTAATTCCACCCGCATCCAAACAACTTAGAAGGTGCTACAAAGCACTTTGTACGTATTTCCACCCACATCCAAACAACTTAGAAGGTGCTACGAAGCACTTTGTACGTAATTCCACCCACATCCAAACAACTAAGAAGGTGCTACGAAGCACTTTCTACGTAATTCCACCCACATCCAAACAACTTAGAAGGTGCTACGAAGCACTTTGTACGTAATTCCACCCGCATCCAAACAACTTAGAAGGTGCTACGAAGCACTTTGTACGTATTTCCACCCACATCCAAACAACTTAGAAGGTGCTACGAAGCACTTTGTACGTAATTCCACCCACATCCAAACAACTTAGAAGGTGCTACGAAGCACTTTGTACGTAATTCCACCCGCATCCAAACAACTTAAAAGGTGCTACGATACACTTTCTACGTAATTCCACCCACATCCAAACATCTTTAAAGGTGCTGCGAAACACTTTCTACGTAATTCCACCCACATCCAAACAACTTAGAAGGTGCTACGAAACACTTTCTACGTAATTCCACCAACATCCAAACAACTTAAAAGGTGCTACGAAGCACTTTGTACGTAATTCCACCCACATCCAAACAACAAAGAACGTGCTACGAAGCACTTTGTACGTAATTCCACCCACATCCAAACAACTTAGAAGGTGCTACGAAGCACTTTGTACGTAATTCCACCCGCATCCAAACAACTTAGAAGGTGCTACAAAGCACTTTGTACGTATTTCCACCCACATCCAAACAACTTAGAAGGTGCTACGAAGCACTTTGTACGTAATTCCACCCACATCCAAACAACTAAAAAGGTGCTACGTAGCACTTTGTACGTAATTCCACCCGCATCCAAACAACTTAGAAGGTGCTACGAAGCACTTTGTACGTAATTCCACCCACATCCAAACAACTTAGAAGGTGCTACGAAGCACTTTGTACGTAATTCCACCCGCATCCAAACAACTTAAAAGGTGCTACGATACACTTTCTACGTAATTCCACCCACATCCAAACATCTTTAAAGGTGCTGCGAAACACTTTCTACGTAATTCCACCCACATCCAAACAACTTAGAAGGTGCTACGAAACACTTTCTACGTAATTCCACCAACATCCAAACAACTTAAAAGGTGCTACGAAGCACTTTGTACGTAATTCCACCCACATCCAAACAACAAAGAACGTGCTACGAAGCACTTTGTACGTAATTCCACCCACATCCAAACAACTTAGAAGGTGCTACGAAGCACTTTGTACGTAATTCCACCCGCATCCAAACAACTAAGAAGGTGCTACGTAGCACTTTGTACGTAATTCCACCCACATCCAAACAACTTAAAAGGTGCTACGTAGCACTTTGTACGTAATTCCACCCACATCCAAACAACTAAAAAGGTGCTACGTAGCACTTTGTACGTAATTCCACCCGCATCCAAACAACTTAGAAGGTGCTACGAAGCACTTTGTACGTAATTCCACCCACATCCAAACAACTTAGAAGGTGCTACGAAGCACTTTGTACGTAATTCCACCCGCATCCAAACAACTTAAAAGGTGCTACGATACACTTTCTACGTAATTCCACCCACATCCAAACATCTTTAAAGGTGCTGCGAAACACTTTCTACGTAATTCCACCCACATCCAAACAACTTAGAAGGTGCTACGAAACACTTTCTACGTAATTCCACCAACATCCAAACAACTTAAAAGGTGCTACGAAGCACTTTGTACGTAATTCCACCCACATCCAAACAACAAAGAACGTGCTACGAAGCACTTTGTACGTAATTCCACCCACATCCAAACAACTTAGAAGGTGCTACGAAGCACTTTGTACGTAATTCCACCCGCATCCAAACAACTTAGAAGGTGCTACAAAGCACTTTGTACGTATTTCCACCCACATCCAAACAACTTAGAAGGTGCTACGAAGCACTTTGTACGTAATTCCACCCGCATCCAAACAACTAAGAAGGTGCTACGTAGCACTTTGTACGTAATTCCACCCACATCTAAACAACTTAAAAGGTGCTACGATACACTTTCTACGTAATTCCACCCACATCCAAACAACTTAAAAGGTGCTACGATACACTTTCTACGTAATTCCACCCACATCCAAACATCTTTAAAGGTGCTACGAAACACTTTCTACGTAATTCCACCCACATCCAAACAACTTAGAAGGTGCTACGAAGCACTTTGTACGTAATTCCACCCGCATCCAAACAACTTAGAAGGTGCTACAAAGCACTTTGTACGTATTTCCACCCACATCCAAACAACTTAGAAGGTGCTACGAAGCACTTTGTACGTAATTCCACCCGCATCCAAACAACTTAGAAGGTGCTACAAAGCACTTTGTACGTATTTCCACCCACATCCAAACAACTTAGAAGGTGCTACGAAGCACTTTGTACGTAATTCCACCCGCATCCAAACAACTTAGAAGGTGCTACGAAGCACTTTGTACGTAATTCCACCCACATCCAAACAACTTAGAAGGTGCTACGAAGCACTTTGTACGTAATTCCACCCGCATCCAAACAACTAAAAAGGTGCTACGTAGCACTTTGTACGTAATTCCACCCACATCCAAACAACTTAAAAGGTGCTACGAAGCACTTTGTACGTAATTCCACCCGCATCCAAACAACTTAGAAGGTGCTACGAAGCACTTTGTACGTAATTCCACCCGCATCCAAACAACTTAGAAGGTGCTACGAAGCACTTTGTACGTAATTCCACCCACATCCAAACAACAAAGAACGTGCTACGAAGCACTTTGTACGTAATTCCACCCGCATCCAAACAACTTAGAAGGTGCTACGAAGCACTTTGTACGTAATTCCACCCGCATCCAAACAACTAAAAAGGTGCTACGTAGCACTTTGTACGTAATTCCACCCACATCCAAACAACTTAAAAGGTGCTACGAAGCACTTTGTACGTAATTCCACCCACATCCAAACATCTTTAAAGGTGCTACGAAACACTTTCTACGTAATTCCACCAACATCCAAACATCTTTAAAGGTGCTGCGAAACACTTTCTACGTAATTCCACCCACATCCAAACAACTTAAAAGGTGCTACGAAACACTTTCTACGTAATTCCACCCGCATCCAAACAACTTAGAAGGTGCTACGAAGCACTTTCTACGTAATTCCACCCGCATCCAAACAACTTAGAAGGTGCTACGAAGCACTTTGTACGTAATTCCACCCACATCCAAACAACTTAGAAGGTGCTACGAAACACTTTCTACGTAATTCCACCCGCATCCAAACAACTTAGAAGGTGCTACGAAGCACTTTGTACGTAATTCCACCCACATCCAAACAACTTAGAAGGTGCTACGAAGCACTTTGTACGTAATTCCACCCGCATCCAAACAACTTAGAAGGTGCTACGAAGCACTTTGTACGTAATTCCACCCACATCCAAACAACTTAGAAGGTGCTACGAAGCACTTTGTACGTAATTCCACCCGCATCCAAACAACTAAAAAGGTGCTACGTAGCACTTTGTACGTAATTCCACCCACATCCAAACAACTTAAAAGGTGCTACGAAGCACTTTGTACGTAATTCCACCCGCATCCAAACAACTTAGAAGGTGCTACGAAGCACTTTGTACGTAATTCCACCCGCATCCAAACATCTTTAAAGGTGCTACGAAACACTTTCTACGTAATTCCACCAACATCCAAACATCTTTAAAGGTGCTACGAAGCACTTTGTACGTAATTCCACCCACATCCAAACATCTTTAAAGGTGCTGCGAAACACTTTCTACGTAATTCCACCCACATCCAAACAACTTAAAAGGTGCTACGAAGCACTTTGTACGTAATTCCACCCACATCCAAACAACAAAGAACGTGCTACGAAGCACTTTGTACGTAATTCCACCCGCATCCAAACAACTTAGAAGGTGCTACGAAGCACTTTGTACGTAATTCCACCCGCATCCAAACAACTAAAAAGGTGCTACGTAGCACTTTGTACGTAATTCCACCCACATCCAAACAACTTAAAAGGTGCTACGAAACACTATCTACGTAATTCCACCCGCATCCAAACAACTTAGAAGGTGCTACGAAGCACTTTCTACGTAATTCCACCCGCATCCAAACAACTTAGAAGGTGCTACGAAGCACTTTGTACGTAATTCCACCCACATCCAAACAACTTAGAAGGTGCTACGAAACACTTTCTACGTAATTCCACCCGCATCCAAACAACTTAGAAGGTGCTACGAAGCACTTTGTACGTAATTCCACCCACATCCAAACAACTTAGAAGGTGCTACGAAACACTTTCTACGTAATTCCACCAACATCCAAACATCTTTAAAGGTGCTGCGAAACACTTTCTACGTAATTCCACACACATCCAAACATCTTTAAAGGTGCTGCGAAACACTTTCTACGTAATTCCACCCGCATCCAAACAACTTAGAAGGTGCTACGAAGCACTTTGTACGTAATTCCACCCGCATCCAAACAACTTAGAAGGTGCTACGAAGCACTTTGTACGTAATTCCACCCGCATCCAAACAACTTAGAAGGTGCTACGAAGCACTTTGTACGTAATTCCACCCACATCCAAACATCTTTAAAGGTGCTACGAAACACTTTCTACGTAATTCCACCAACATCCAAACATCTTTAAAGGTGCTGCGAAACACTTTCTACGTAATTCCACCCACATCCAAACAACTTAAAAGGTGCTACGAAGCACTTTGTACGTAATTCCACCCACATCCAAACAACAAAGAACGTGCTACGAAGCACTTTGTACGTAATTCCACCCGCATCCAAACATCTTTAAAGGTGCTACGAAACACTTTCTACGTAATTCCACCAACATCCAAACATCTTTAAAGGTGCTACGAAGCACTTTGTACGTAATTCCACCCACATCCAAACATCTTTAAAGGTGCTGCGAAACACTTTCTACGTAATTCCACCCACATCCAAACAACTTAAAAGGTGCTACGAAGCACTTTGTACGTAATTCCACCCACATCCAAACAACAAAGAAGGTGCTACGAAGCACTTTGTACGTAATTCCACCCGCATCCAAACAACTTAGAAGGTGCTACGAAGCACTTTGTACGTAATTCCACCCGCATCCAAACAACTAAAAAGGTGCTACGTAGCACTTTGTACGTAATTCCACCCACATCCAAACAACTTAAAAGGTGCTACGAAACACTATCTACGTAATTCCACCCGCATCCAAACAACTTAGAAGGTGCTACGAAGCACTTTCTACGTAATTCCACCCGCATCCAAACAACTTAGAAGGTGCTACGAAGCACTTTGTACGTAATTCCACCCACATCCAAACAACTTAGAAGGTGCTACGAAACACTTTCTACGTAATTCCACCAACATCCAAACATCTTTAAAGGTGCTGCGAAACACTTTCTACGTAATTCCACACACATCCAAACATCTTTAAAGGTGCTGCGAAACACTTTCTACGTAATTCCACCAACATCCAAACAACTTAAAAGGTGCTACGAAGCACTTTGTACGTAATTCCACCCACATCCAAACAACAAAGAACGTGCTACGAAGCACTTTGTACGTAATTCCACCCGCATCCAAACAACTTAGAAGGTGCTACGAAGCACTTTGTACGTAATTCCACCCACATCCAAACAACTTAGAAGGTGCTACGAAGCACTTTGTACGTAATTCCACCCGCATCCAAACAACTTAAAAGGTGCTACGTAGCACTTTGTACGTAATTCCACCCACATCCAAACAACTTAAAAGGTGCTACGAAACACTTTCTACGTAATTCCACCCGCATCCAAACAACTTAGAAGGTGCTACGAAGCACTTTGTACGTAATTCCACCCGCATCCAAACATCTTTAAAGGTGCTGCGAAACACTTTCTACGTAATTCCACACACATCCAAACATCTTTAAAGGTGCTGCGAAACACTTTCTACGTAATTCCACCCGCATCCAAACAACTTAGAAGGTGCTACGAAGCACTTTCTACGTAATTCCACCCACATCCAAACAACAAAGAACGTGCTACGAAGCACTTTGTACGTAATTCCACCCGCATCCAAACAACTTAGAAGGTGCTACGAAGCACTTTGTACGTAATTCCACCCACATCCAAACAACTTAGAAGGTGCTACGAAGCACTTTGTACGTAATTCCACCCGCATCCAAACAACTTAAAAGGTGCTACGAAGCACTTTGTACGTAATTCCACCCACATCCAAACAACTTAGAAGGTGCTACGAAACACTTTCTACGTAATTCCACCCGCATCCAAACAACTTAGAAGGTGCTACGAAGCACTTTGTACGTAATTCCACCCACATCCAAACAACTTAGAAGGTGCTACGAAACACTTTCTACGTAATTCCACCAACATCCAAACATCTTTAAAGGTGCTGCGAAACACTTTCTACGTAATTCCACACACATCCAAACATCTTTAAAGGTGCTGCGAAACACTTTCTACGTAATTCCACCCGCATCCAAACAACTTAGAAGGTGCTACGAAGCACTTTCTACGTAATTCCACCCGCATCCAAACAACTTAGAAGGTGCTACGAAGCACTTTGTACGTAATTCCACCAACATCCAAACATCTTTAAAGGTGCTGCGAAACACTTTCTACGTAATTCCACACACATCCAAACATCTTTAAAGGTGCTGCGAAACACTTTCTACGTAATTCCACCCGCATCCAAACAACTTAGAAGGTGCTACGAAGCACTTTGTACGTAATTCCACCCGCATCCAAACAACTTAGAAGGTGCTACGAAGCACTTTCTACGTAATTCCACCCGCATCCAAACAACTTAGAAGGTGCTACGAAGCACTTTGTACGTAATTCCACCCGCATCCAAACAACTTAAAAGGTGCTACGTAGCACTTTGTACGTAATTCCACCCACATCCAAACAACTTAAAAGGTGCTACGAAACACTTTCTACGTAATTCCACCTGCATCCAAACAACTTAGAAGGTGCTACGAAGCACTTTCTACGTAATTCCACCCGCATCCAAACAACTTAGAAGGTGCTACGAAGCACTTTGTACGTAATTCCACCCACATCCAAACAACTTAGAAGGTGCTACGAAACACTTTCTACGTAATTCCACCAACATCCAAACATCTTTAAAGGTGCTGCGAAACACTTTCTACGTAATTCCACACACATCCAAACATCTTTAAAGGTGCTGCGAAACACTTTCTACGTAATTCCACCCGCATCCAAACAACTTAGAAGGTGCTACGAAGCACTTTGTACGTAATTCCACCCGCATCCAAACAACTTAGAAGGTGCTACGAAGCACTTTGTACGTAATTCCACCAACATCCAAACATCTTTAAAGGTGCTGCGAAACACTTTCTACGTAATTCCACCCGCATCCAAACAACTTAGAAGGTGCTACGAAGCACTTTGTACGTAATTCCACCCGCATCCAAACAACTTAGAAGGTGCTACGAAGCACTTTCTACGTAATTCCACCCGCATCCAAACAACTTAGAAGGTGCTACGAAGCACTTTGTACGTAATTCCACCCGCATCCAAACAACTTAAAAGGTGCTACGTAGCACTTTGTACGTAATTCCACCCACATCCAAACAACTTAAAAGGTGCTACGAAACACTTTCTACGTAATTCCACCCGCATCCAAACAATTTAGAAGGTGCTACGAAGCACTTTGTACGTAATTCCACCCGCATCCAAACAACTTAGAAGGTGCTACGAAGCACTTTGTACGTAATTCCACCCGCATCCAAACAACTAAAAAGGTGCTACGTAGCACTTTGTACGTAATTCCACCCACATCCAAACAACTTAAAAGGTGCTACGAAACACTATCTACGTAATTCCACCCGCATCCAAACAACTTAGAAGGTGCTACGAAGCACTTTCTACGTAATTCCACCCGCATCCAAACAACTTAGAAGGTGCTACGAAGCACTTTGTACGTAATTCCACCCACATCCAAACAACTTAGAAGGTGCTACGAAACACTTTCTACGTAATTCCACCAACATCCAAACATCTTTAAAGGTGCTGCGAAACACTTTCTACGTAATTCCACACACATCCAAACATCTTTAAAGGTGCTGCGAAACACTTTCTACGTAATTCCACCAACATCCAAACAACTTAAAAGGTGCTACGAAGCACTTTGTACGTAATTCCACCCACATCCAAACAACAAAGAACGTGCTACGAAGCACTTTGTACGTAATTCCACCCGCATCCAAACAACTTAGAAGGTGCTACGAAGCACTTTGTACGTAATTCCACCCACATCCAAACAACTTAGAAGGTGCTACGAAGCACTTTGTACGTAATTCCACCCGCATCCAAACAACTTAAAAGGTGCTACGTAGCACTTTGTACGTAATTCCACCCACATCCAAACAACTTAAAAGGTGCTACGAAACACTTTCTACGTAATTCCACCCGCATCCAAACAACTTAGAAGGTGCTACGAAGCACTTTGTACGTAATTCCACCCACATCCAAACATCTTTAAAGGTGCTACGTAGCACTTTCTACGTAATTCCACCCGCATCCAAACATCTTTAAAGGTGCTGCGAAACACTTTCTACGTAATTCCACACACATCCAAACATCTTTAAAGGTGCTGCGAAACACTTTCTACGTAATTCCACCAACATCCAAACAACTTAAAAGGTGCTACGAAGCACTTTGTACGTAATTCCACCCACATCCAAACAACAAAGAACGTGCTACGAAGCACTTTGTACGTAATTCCACCCGCATCCAAACAACTTAGAAGGTGCTACGAAGCACTTTGTACGTAATTCCACCCACATCCAAACAACTTAGAAGGTGCTACGAAGCACTTTGTACGTAATTCCACCCGCATCCAAACAACTTAAAAGGTGCTACGAAGCACTTTGTACATAATTCCACCCACATCCAAACAACTTAGAAGGTGCTACGAAACACTTTCTACGTAATTCCACCCGCATCCAAACAACTTAGAAGGTGCTACGAAGCACTTTGTACGTAATTCCACCCACATCCAAACAACTTAGAAGGTGCTACGAAACACTTTCTACGTAATTCCACCAACATCCAAACATCTTTAAAGGTGCTGCGAAACACTTTCTACGTAATTCCACACACATCCAAACATCTTTAAAGGTGCTGCGAAACACTTTCTACGTAATTCCACCCGCATCCAAACAACTTAGAAGGTGCTACGAAGCACTTTCTACGTAATTCCACCCGCATCCAAACAACTTAGAAGGTGCTACGAAGCACTTTGTACGTAATTCCACCAACATCCAAACATCTTTAAAGGTGCTGCGAAACACTTTCTACGTAATTCCACACACATCCAAACATCTTTAAAGGTGCTGCGAAACACTTTCTACGTAATTCCACCCGCATCCAAACAACTTAGAAGGTGCTACGAAGCACTTTGTACGTAATTCCACCCGCATCCAAACAACTTAGAAGGTGCTACGAAGCACTTTCTACGTAATTCCACCCGCATCCAAACAACTTAGAAGGTGCTACGAAGCACTTTGTACGTAATTCCACCCGCATCCAAACAACTTAAAAGGTGCTACGTAGCACTTTGTACGTAATTCCACCCACATCCAAACAACTTAAAAGGTGCTACGAAACACTTTCTACGTAATTCCACCTGCATCCAAACAACTTAGAAGGTGCTACGAAGCACTTTCTACGTAATTCCACCCGCATCCAAACAACTTAGAAGGTGCTACGAAGCACTTTGTACGTAATTCCACCCACATCCAAACAACTTAGAAGGTGCTACGAAACACTTTCTACGTAATTCCACCAACATCCAAACATCTTTAAAGGTGCTGCGAAACACTTTCTACGTAATTCCACACACATCCAAACATCTTTAAAGGTGCTGCGAAACACTTTCTACGTAATTCCACCCGCATCCAAACAACTTAGAAGGTGCTACGAAGCACTTTGTACGTAATTCCACCCGCATCCAAACAACTTAGAAGGTGCTACGAAGCACTTTGTACGTAATTCCACCAACATCCAAACATCTTTAAAGGTGCTGCGAAACACTTTCTACGTAATTCCACCCGCATCCAAACAACTTAGAAGGTGCTACGAAGCACTTTGTACGTAATTCCACCCGCATCCAAACAACTTAGAAGGTGCTACGAAGCACTTTCTACGTAATTCCACCCGCATCCAAACAACTTAGAAGGTGCTACGAAGCACTTTGTACGTAATTCCACCCGCATCCAAACAACTTAAAAGGTGCTACGTAGCACTTTGTACGTAATTCCACCCACATCCAAACAACTTAAAAGGTGCTACGAAACACTTTCTACGTAATTCCACCCGCATCCAAACAATTTAGAAGGTGCTACGAAGCACTTTGTACGTAATTCCACCCGCATCCAAACAACTTAGAAGGTGCTACGAAGCACTTTCTACGTAATTCCACCCGCATCCAAACAACTTAGAAGGTGCTACGAAACACTTTCTACGTAATTCCACCCGCATCCAAACAACTTAGAAGGTGCTACGAAGCACTTTGTACGTAATTCCACCCGCATCCAAACAACTTAGAAGGTGCTACGAAGCACTTTGTACGTAATTCCACCCACATCCAAACAACTTAGAAGGTGCTACGAAACACTTTCTACGTAATTCCACCCGCATCCAAACAACTTAGAAGGTGCTACGAAGCACTTTGTACGTAATTCCACCCGCATCCAAACAACTTAGAAGGTGCTACGAAGCACTTTGTACGTAATTCCACCCGCATCCAAACAACTTAGAAGGTGCTACGAAACACTTTCTACGTAATTCCACCCGCATCCAAACAACTTAGAAGGTGCTACGAAGCACTTTCTACGTAATTCCACCCGCATCCAAACAACTTAGAAGGTGCTACGAAACACTTTCTACGTAATTCCACCCGCATCCAAACAACTTAGAAGGTGCTACGAAGCACTTTGTACGTAATTCCACCCGCATCCAAACAACTTAGAAGGTGCTACGAAGCACTTTCTACGTAATTCCACCCGCATCCAAACAACTTAGAAGGTGCTACGAAACACTTTCTACGTAATTCCACCCGCATCCAAACAACTTAGAAGGTGCTACGAAACACTTTCTACGTAATTCCACCCGCATCCAAACAACTTAGAAGGTGCTACGAAGCACTTTGTACGTAATTCCACCCGCATCCAAACAACTTAGAAGGTGCTACGAAGCACTTTGTACGTAATTCCACCCACATCCAAACAACTTAGAAGGTGCTACGAAACACTTTCTACGTAATTCCACCCGCATCCAAACAACTTAGAAGGTGCTACGAAGCACTTTGTACGTAATTCCACCCGCATCCAAACAACTTAGAAGGTGCTACGAAGCACTTTGTACGTAATTCCACCCGCATCCAAACAACTTAGAAGGTGCTACGAAGCACTTTGTACGTAATTCCACCCGCATCCAAACAACTAAAAAGGTGCTACGTAGCACTTTGTACGTAATTCCACCCGCATCCAAACAACTTAGAAGGTGCTACGAAACACTTTCTACGTAATTCCACCCGCATCCAAACAACTTAGAAGGTGCTACGAAGCACTTTGTACGTAATTCCACCCGCATCCAAACAACTTAGAAGGTGCTACGAAGCACTTTGTACGTAATTCCACCCACATCCAAACAACTTAGAAGGTGCTACGAAACACTTTTTACGTAATTCCACCCGCATCCAAACAACTTAGAAGGTGCTACGAAACACTTTCTACGTAATTCCACCCGCATCCAAACAACTTAGAAGGTGCTACGAAGCACTTTGTACGTAATTCCACCCGCATCCAAACAACTTAGAAGGTGCTACGAAGCACTTTGTACGTAATTCCACCCGCATCCAAACAACTTAGAAGGTGCTACGAAGCACTTTGTACGTAATTCCACCCACATCCAAACAACTTAGAAGGTGCTACGAAACACTTTCTACGTAATTCCACCCGCATCCAAACAACTTAGAAGGTGCTACGAAGCACTTTGTACGTAATTCCACCCGCATCCAAACAACTTAGAAGGTGCTACGAAGCACTTTGTACGTAATTCCACCCGCATCCAAACAACTTAGAAGGTGCTACGAAGCACTTTGTACGTAATTCCACCCGCATCCAAACAACTTAGAAGGTGCTACGAAACACTTTCTACGTAATTCCACCCGCATCCAAACAACTTAGAAGGTGCTACGAAACACTTTCTACGTAATTCCACCCGCATCCAAACAACTTAGAAGGTGCTACGAAGCACTTTGTACGTAATTCCACCCGCATCCAAACAACTTAGAAGGTGCTACGAAGCACTTTGTACGTAATTCCACCCACATCCAAACAACTTAGAAGGTGCTACGAAACACTTTTTACGTAATTCCACCCGCATCCAAACAACTTAGAAGGTGCTACGAAACACTTTCTACGTAATTCCACCCGCATCCAAACAACTTAGAAGGTGCTACGAAGCACTTTGTACGTAATTCCACCCGCATCCAAACAACTTAGAAGGTGCTACGAAGCACTTTGTACGTAATTCCACCCGCATCCAAACAACTTAGAAGGTGCTACGAAGCACTTTGTACGTAATTCCACCCACATCCAAACAACTTAGAAGGTGCTACGAAACACTTTCTACGTAATTCCACCCGCATCCAAACAACTTAGAAGGTGCTACGAAGCACTTTGTACGTAATTCCACCCGCATCCAAACAACTTAGAAGGTGCTACGAAGCACTTTGTACGTAATTCCACCCGCATCCAAACAACTTAGAAGGTGCTACGAAGCACTTTGTACGTAATTCCACCCACATCCAAACAACTTAGAAGGTGCTACGAAACACTTTCTACGTAATTCCACCCGCATCCAAACAACTTAGAAGGTGCTACGAAGCACTTTGTACGTAATTCCACCCGCATCCAAACAACTTAGAAGGTGCTACGAAGCACTTTGTACGTAATTCCACCCACATCCAAACAACTTAGAAGGTGCTACGAAACACTTTCTACGTAATTCCACCCGCATCCAAACAACTTAGAAGGTGCTACGAAACACTTTCTACGTAATTCCACCCGCATCCAAACAACTTAGAAGGTGCTACGAAACACTTTCTACGTAATTCCACCCGCATCCAAACAACTTAGAAGGTGCTACGAAGCACTTTGTACGTAATTCCACCCGCATCCAAACAACTTAGAAGGTGCTACGAAGCACTTTGTACGTAATTCCACCCGCATCCAAACAACTTAGAAGGTGCTACGAAGCACTTTCTACGTAATTCCACCCGCATCCAAACAACTTAGAAGGTGCTACGAAACACTTTCTACGTAATTCCACCCGCATCCAAACAACTTAGAAGGTGCTACGAAGCACTTTGTACGTAATTCCACCCGCATCCAAACAACTTAGAAGGTGCTACGAAACACTTTCTACGTAATTCCACCCGCATCCAAACAACTTAGAAGGTGCTACGAAACACTTTCTACGTAATTCCACCCGCATCCAAACAACTTAGAAGGTGCTACGAAACACTTTCTACGTAATTCCACCCGCATCCAAACAACTTAGAAGGTGCTACGAAGCACTTTGTACGTAATTCCACCCGCATCCAAACAACTTAGAAGGTGCTACGAAGCACTTTCTACGTAATTCCACCCGCATCCAAACAACTTAGAAGGTGCTACGAAACACTTTCTACGTAATTCCACCCGCATCCAAACAACTTAGAAGGTGCTACGAAGCACTTTGTACGTAATTCCACCCGCATCCAAACAACTTAGAAGGTGCTACGAAGCACTTTGTACGTAATTCCACCCGCATCCAAACAACTTAGAAGGTGCTACGAAGCACTTTGTACGTAATTCCACCCACATCCAAACAACTTAGAAGGTGCTACGAAACACTTTCTACGTAATTCCACCCGCATCCAAACAACTTAGAAGGTGCTACGAAACACTTTCTACGTAATTCCACCCGCATCCAAACAACTTAGAAGGTGCTACGAAGCACTTTGTACGTAATTCCACCCGCATCCAAACAACTTAGAAGGTGCTACGAAGCACTTTGTACGTAATTCCACCCACATCCAAACAACTTAGAAGGTGCTACGAAACACTTTCTACGTAATTCCACCCGCATCCAAACAACTTAGAAGGTGCTACGAAGCACTTTGTACGTAATTCCACCCGCATCCAAACAACTTAGAAGGTGCTACGAAACACTTTCTACGTAATTCCACCCGCATCCAAACAACTTAGAAGGTGCTACGAAGCACTTTGTACGTAATTCCACCCACATCCAAACAACTTAGAAGGTGCTACGAAGCACTTTGTACGTAATTCCACCCACATCCAAACAACTTAGAAGGTGCTACGAAACACTTTCTACGTAATTCCACCCGCATCCAAACAACTTAGAAGGTGCTACGAAGCACTTTGTACGTAATTCCACCCGCATCCAAACAACTTAGAAGGTGCTACGAAGCACTTTGTACGTAATTCCACCCACATCCAAACAACTTAGAAGGTGCTACGAAACACTTTCTACGTAATTCCACCCGCATCCAAACAACTTAGAAGGTGCTACGAAGCACTTTGTACGTAATTCCACCCGCATCCAAACAACTTAGAAGGTGCTACGAAACACTTTCTACGTAATTCCACCCGCATCCAAACAACTTAGAAGGTGCTACGAAACACTTTCTACGTAATTCCACCCGCATCCAAACAACTTAGAAGGTGCTACGAAACACTTTCTACGTAATTCCACCCGCATCCAAACAACTTAGAAGGTGCTACGAAACACTTTCTACGTAATTCCACCCGCATCCAAACAACTTAGAAGGTGCTACGAAGCACTTTGTACGTAATTCCACCCGCATCCAAACAACTTAGAAGGTGCTACGAAGCACTTTGTACGTAATTCCACCCGCATCCAAACAACTTAGAAGGTGCTACGAAGCACTTTGTACGTAATTCCACCCACATCCAAACATCTTTAAAGGTGCTGCGAAACACTTTCTACGTAATTCCACCCGCATCCAAACAACTTAGAAGGTGCTACGAAGCACTTTCTACGTAATTCCACCCGCATCCAAACAACTTAGAAGGTGCTACGAAACACTTTCTACGTAATTCCACCCGCATCCAAACAACTTAGAAGGTGCTACGAAGCACTTTGTACGTAATTCCACCCGCATCCAAACAACTTAGAAGGTGCTACGAAGCACTTTGTACGTAATTCCACCCGCATCCAAACAACTTAGAAGGTGCTACGAAACACTTTCTACGTAATTCCACCCGCATCCAAACAACTTAGAAGGTGCTACGAAGCACTTTGTACGTAATTCCACCCGCATCCAAACAACTTAGAAGGTGCTACGAAGCACTTTGTACGTAATTCCACCCACATCCAAACAACTTAGAAGGTGCTACGAAGCACTTTGTACGTAATTCCACCCGCATCCAAACAACTTAGAAGGTGCTACGAAACACTTTCTACGCAATTCCACGCACATCCAAACATTTTATAAGGTGCTACGAAGCACTTTGTACGTAATTCCACCCGCATCCAAACAACTTAGAAGGTGCTACGAAGCACTTTGTACGTAATTCCACCCGCATCCAAACAACTTAGAAGGTGCTACGAAGCACTTTGTACGTAATTCCACCCGCATCCAAACAACTTAGAAGGTGCTACGAAACACTTTCTACGTAATTCCACCCGCATCCAAACAACTTAGAAGGTGCTACGAAACACTTTCTACGTAATTCCACCCGCATCCAAACAACTTAGAAGGTGCTACGAAACACTTTCTACGTAATTCCACCCGCATCCAAACAACTTAGAAGGTGCTACGAAACACTTTCTACGTAATTCCACCCGCATCCAAACAACTTAGAAGGTGCTACGAAGCACTTTGTACGTAATTCCACCCGCATCCAAACAACTTAGAAGGTGCTACGAAGCACTTTGTACGTATTTCCACCCACATCCAAACAACTTAGAAGGTGCTACGAAACACTTTCTACGTAATTCCACCCGCATCCAAACAACTTAGAAGGTGCTACGAAGCACTTTGTACGTAATTCCACCCACATCCAAACAACTTAGAAGGTGCTACGAAACACTTTCTACGTAATTCCACCCGCATCCAAACAACTTAGAAGGTGCTACGAAGCACTTTGTACGTAATTCCACCCGCATCCAAACAACTTAGAAGGTGCTACGAAACACTTTCTACGCAATTCCACGCACATCCAAACATTTTATAAGGTGCTACGAAGCACTTTGTACGTAATTCCACCCGCATCCAAACAACTTAGAAGGTGCTACGAAACACTTTCTACGTAATTCCACCCGCATCCAAACAACTTAGAAGGTGCTACGAAGCACTTTGTACGTAATTCCACCCGCATCCAAACAACTTAGAAGGTGCTACGAAGCACTTTGTACGTAATTCCACCCACATCCAAACAACTTAGAAGGTGCTACGAAACACTTTCTACGTAATTCCACCCGCATCCAAACAACTTAGAAGGTGCTACGAAGCACTTTGTACGTAATTCCACCCGCATCCAAACAACTTAGAAGGTGCTACGAAACACTTTCTACGTAATTCCACCCGCATCCAAACAACTTAGAAGGTGCTACGAAACACTTTCTACGTAATTCCACCCGCATCCAAACAACTTAGAAGGTGCTACGAAGCACTTTGTACGTATTTCCACCCACATCCAAACAACTTAGAAGGTGCTACGAAGCACTTTGTACGTAATTCCACCCGCATCCAAACAACTTAGAAGGTGCTACGAAACACTTTCTACGCAATTCCACGCACATCCAAACATTTTATAAGGTGCTACGAAGCACTTTGTACGTATTTCCACCCACATCCAAACAACTTAGAAGGTGCTACGAAGCACTTTGTACGTATTTCCACCCACATCCAAACAACTTAGAAGGTGCTACGAAGCACTTTGTACGTAATTCCACCCGCATCCAAACAACTTAGAAGGTGCTACGAAGCACTTTGTACGTATTTCCACCCACATCCAAACAACTTAGAAGGTGCTACGAAACACTTTCTACGTAATTCCACGCACATCCAAACATTTTATAAGGTGCTACGAAGCACTTTGTACGTATTTCCACCCACATCCAAACAACTTAGAAGGTGCTACGAAGCACTTTGTACGTATTTCCACCCACATCCAAACAACTTAGAAGGTGCTACGAAGCACTTTGTACGTAATTCCACCCGCATCCAAACAACTTAGAAGGTGCTACGAAGCACTTTGTACGTATTTCCACCCACATCCAAACAACTTAGAAGGTGCTACGAAGCACTTTGTACGTAATTCCACCCGCATCCAAACAACTTAGAAGGTGCTACGAAACACTTTCTACGTAATTCCACCCGCATCCAAACAACTTAGAAGGTGCTACGAAGCACTTTGTACGTAATTCCACCCGCATCCAAACAACTTAGAAGGTGCTACGAAGCACTTTGTACGTAATTCCACCCACATCCAAACAACTTAGAAGGTGCTACGAAACACTTTCTACGTAATTCCACCCGCATCCAAACAACTTAGAAGGTGCTACGAAGCACTTTCTACGTAATTCCACCCGCATCCAAACAACTTAGAAGGTGCTACGAAGCACTTTGTACGTAATTCCACCCGCATCCAAACAACTTAGAAGGTGCTACGAAACACTTTCTACGTAATTCCACCCGCATCCAAACAACTTAGAAGTGCTACGAAGCACTTTGTACGTAATTCCACCCGCATCCAAACAACTTAGAAGGTGCTACGAAGCACTTTGTACGTAATTCCACCCACATCCCAAACAACTTAGAAGGTGCTACGAAACACTTTCTACGTAATTCCACCCGCATCCAAACAACTTAGAAGGTGCTACGAAGCACTTTGTACGTAATTCCACCCGCATCCAAACAACTTAGAAGGTGCTACGAAACACTTTCTACGTAATTCCACCCGCATCCAAACAACTTAGAAGGTGCTACGAAGCACTTTGTACGTAATTCCACCCACATCCAAACAACTTAGAAGGTGCTACGAAACACTTTCTACGTAATTCCACCCGCATCCAAACAACTTAGAAGGTGCTACGAAGCACTTTGTACGTAATTCCACCCGCATCCAAACAACTTAGAAGGTGCTACGAAGCACTTTGTACGTATTTCCACCCACATCCAAACAACTTAGAAGGTGCTACGAAAACACTTTCTACGTAATTCCACCCGCATCCAAACAACTTAGAGGTGCTACGAAGCACTTTGTACGTAATTCCACCCGCATCCAAACAACTTAGAAGGTGCTACGAAGCACTTTGTACGTATTTCCACCCACATCCAAACAACTTAGAAGGTGCTACGAAACACTTTCTACGTAATTCCACCCGCATCCAAACAACTTAGAAGGTGCTACGAAGCACTTTCTACGTAATTCCACCCGCATCCAAACAACTTAGAAGGTGCTACGAAGCACTTTGTACGTAATTCCACCCGCATCCAAACAACTTAGAAGGTGCTACGAAGCACTTTGTACGTAATTCCACCCGCATCCAAACAACTTAGAAGGTGCTACGAAGCACTTTGTACGTATTTCCACCCACATCCAAACAACTTAGAAGGTGCTACGAAACACTTTCTACGTAATTCCACCCGCATCCAAACAACTTAGAAGGTGCTACGAAGCACTTTGTACGTAATTCCACCCGCATCCAAACAACTTAGAAGGTGCTACGAAGCACTTTGTACGTATTTCCACCCACATCCAAACAACTTAGAAGGTGCTACGAAACACTTTCTACGTAATTCCACCCGCATCCAAACAACTTAGAAGGTGCTACGAAACACTTTCTACGTAATTCCACCCGCATCCAAACAACTTAGAAGGTGCTACGAAGCACTTTGTACGTAATTCCACCCGCATCCAAACAACTTAGAAGGTGCTACGAAGCACTTTGTACGTATTTCCACCCACATCCAAACAACTTAGAAGGTGCTACGAAGCACTTTGTACGTAATTCCACCCGCATCCAAACAACTTAGAAGGTGCTACGAAACACTTTGTACGTATTTCCACCCACATCCAAACAACTTAGAAGGTGCTACGAAGCACTTTGTACGTAATTCCACCCACATCCAAACAACTTAGAAGGTGCTACGAAACACTTTCTACGTAATTCCACCCGCATCCAAACAACTTAGAAGGTGCTATGAAACACTTTCTACGTAATTCCACGCACATCCAAACATTTTATAAGGTGCTACGAAGCACTTTGTACGTAATTCCACCCGCATCCAAACAACTTAGAAGGTGCTACGAAGCACTTTGTACGTATTTCCACCCACATCCAAACAACTTAGAAGGTGCTACGAAGCACTTTGTACGTAATTCCACCCACATCCAAACAACTTAGAAGGTGCTACGAAACACTTTCTACGTAATTCCACCCGCATCCAAACAACTTAGAAGGTGCTACGAAGCACTTTGTACGTAATTCCACCCGCATCCAAACAACTTAGAAGGTGCTACGAAGCACTTTGTACGTAATTCCACCCACATCCAAACAACTTAGAAGGTGCTACGAAACACTTTCTACGTAATTCCACCCGCATCCAAACAACTTAGAAGGTGCTACGAAGCACTTTGTACGTAATTCCACCCGCATCCAAACAACTTAGAAGGTGCTACGAAACACTTTCTACGTAATTCCACCCGCATCCAAACAACTTAGAAGGTGCTACGAAGCACTTTGTACGTAATTCCACCCGCATCCAAACAACTTAGAAGGTGCTACGAAGCACTTTGTACGTATTTCCACCCACATCCAAACAACTTAGAAGGTGCTACGAAGCACTTTGTACGTATTTCCACCCACATCCAAACAACTTAGAAGGTGCTACGAAGCACTTTGTACGTAATTCCACCCGCATCCAAACAACTTAGAAGGTGCTACGAAACACTTTCTACGCAATTCCACGCACATCCAAACATTTTATAAGGTGCTACGAAGCACTTTGTACGTAATTCCACCCGCATCCAAACAACTTAGAAGGTGCTACGAAACACTTTCTACGTAATTCCACCCGCATCCAAACAACTTAGAAGGTGCTACGAAGCACTTTGTACGTAATTCCACCCGCATCCAAACAACTTAGAAGGTGCTACGAAGCACTTTGTACGTATTTCCACCCACATCCAAACAACTTAGAAGGTGCTACGAAACACTTTCTACGTAATTCCACCCGCATCCAAACAACTTAGAAGGTGCTACGAAACACTTTCTACGTAATTCCACCCGCATCCAAACAACTTAGAAGGTGCTACGAAGCACTTTGTACGTAATTCCACCCGCATCCAAACAACTTAGAAGGTGCTACGAAGCACTTTGTACGTATTTCCACCCACATCCAAACAACTTAGAAGGTGCTACGAAGCACTTTGTACGTATTTCCACCCACATCCAAACAACTTAGAAGGTGCTACGAAGCACTTTGTACGTAATTCCACCCGCATCCAAACAACTTAGAAGGTGCTACGAAACACTTTCTACGCAATTCCACGCACATCCAAACATTTTATAAGGTGCTACGAAGCACTTTGTACGTAATTCCACCCGCATCCAAACAACTTAGAAGGTGCTACGAAACACTTTCTACGTAATTCCACCCGCATCCAAACAACTTAGAAGGTGCTACGAAGCACTTTGTACGTAATTCCACCCGCATCCAAACAACTTAGAAGGTGCTACGAAGCACTTTGTACGTATTTCCACCCACATCCAAACAACTTAGAAGGTGCTACGAAACACTTTCTACGTAATTCCACCCGCATCCAAACAACTTAGAAGGTGCTACGAAACACTTTCTACGTAATTCCACCCGCATCCAAACAACTTAGAAGGTGCTACGAAGCACTTTGTACGTATTTCCACCCACATCCAAACAACTTAGAAGGTGCTACGAAGCACTTTGTACGTAATTCCACCCGCATCCAAACAACTTAGAAGGTGCTACGAAACACTTTCTACGTAATTCCACCCGCATCCAAACAACTTAGAAGGTGCTACGAAACACTTTCTACGTAATTCCACCCGCATCCAAACAACTTAGAAGGTGCTACGAAGCACTTTGTACGTATTTCCACCCACATCCAAACAACTTAGAAGGTGCTACGAAGCACTTTGTACGTAATTCCACCCGCATCCAAACATCTTTAAAGGTGCTGCGAAACACTTTCTACGTAATTCCACCCGCATCCAAACAACTTAGAAGGTGCTACGAAGCACTTTGTACGTAATTCCACCCGCATCCAAACAACTTAGAAGGTGCTACGAAGCACTTTCTACGTAATTCCACCCGCATCCAAACAACTTAGAAGGTGCTACGAAGCACTTTGTACGTAATTCCACCCGCATCCAAACAACTTAGAAGGTGCTACGAAGCACTTTGTACGTAATTCCACCCGCATCCAAACAACTTAGAAGGTGCTACGAAACACTTTCTACGTAATTCCACCCACATCCAAACATCTTCAAAGGTGCTACGAAGCACTTTGTACGTAATTCCACCCACATCCAAACAACAAAGAACGTGCTACGAAGCACTTTGTACGTAATTCCACCCGCATCCAAACAACTTAGAAGGTGCTACGAAACACTTTCTACGTAATTCCACCCGCATCCAAACAACTTAGAAGGTGCTACGAAGCACTTTGTACGTAATTCCACCCGCATCCAAACAACTTAGAAGGTGCTACGAAGCACTTTGTACGTATTTCCACCCACATCCAAACAACTTAGAAGGTGCTACGAAGCACTTTGTACGTAATTCCACCCGCATCCAAACAACTTAGAAGGTGCTACGAAACACTTTCTACGTAATTCCACCCGCATCCAAACAACTTAGAAGGTGCTACGAAGCACTTTGTACGTAATTCCACCCGCATCCAAACAACTTAGAAGGTGCTACGAAGCACTTTGTACGTATTTCCACCCACATCCAAACAACTTAGAAGGTGCTACGAAGCACTTTGTACGTAATTCCACCCGCATCCAAACAACTTAGAAGGTGCTACGAAACACTTTCTACGCAATTCCACGCACATCCAAACATTTTATAAGGTGCTACGAAGCACTTTGTACGTAATTCCACCCGCATCCAAACAACTTAGAAGGTGCTACGAAACACTTTCTACGTAATTCCACCCGCATCCAAACAACTTAGAAGGTGCTACGAAGCACTTTGTACGTAATTCCACCCGCATCCAAACAACTTAGAAGGTGCTACGAAGCACTTTGTACGTAATTCCACCCGCATCCAAACAACTTAGAAGGTGCTACGAAACACTTTCTACGTAATTCCACCCGCATCCAAACAACTTAGAAGGTGCTACGAAGCACTTTGTACGTAATTCCACCCGCATCCAAACAACTTAGAAGGTGCTACGAAGCACTTTGTACGTAATTCCACCCGCATCCAAACAACTTAGAAGGTGCTACGAAGCACTTTCTACGTAATTCCACCCGCATCCAAACAACTTAGAAGGTGCTACGAAGCACTTTGTACGTAATTCCACCCGCATCCAAACAACTTAGAAGGTGCTACGAAGCACTTTGTACGTAATTCCACCCACATCCAAACATCTTTAAAGGTGCTGCGAAACACTTTCTACGTAATTCCACCCGCATCCAAACAACTTAGAAGGTGCTACGAAGCACTTTCTACGTAATTCCACCCGCATCCAAACAACTTAGAAGGTGCTACGAAACACTTTCTACGTAATTCCACCCGCATCCAAACAACTTAGAAGGTGCTACGAAGCACTTTGTACGTAATTCCACCCGCATCCAAACAACTTAGAAGGTGCTACGAAGCACTTTGTACGTAATTCCACCCGCATCCAAACAACTTAGAAGGTGCTACGAAACACTTTCTACGTAATTCCACCCGCATCCAAACAACTTAGAAGGTGCTACGAAGCACTTTGTACGTAATTCCACCCGCATCCAAACAACTTAGAAGGTGCTACGAAGCACTTTGTACGTAATTCCACCCGCATCCAAACAACTTAGAAGGTGCTACGAAACACTTTCTACGTAATTCCACCCGCATCCAAACAACTTAGAAGGTGCTACGAAGCACTTTCTACGTAATTCCACCCGCATCCAAACAACTTAGAAGGTGCTACGAAGCACTTTGTACGTAATTCCACCCGCATCCAAACAACTTAGAAGGTGCTACGAAGCACTTTGTACGTAATTCCACCCACATCCAAACATCTTTAAAGGTGCTGCGAAACACTTTCTACGTAATTCCACCCGCATCCAAACAACTTAGAAGGTGCTACGAAGCACTTTCTACGTAATTCCACCCGCATCCAAACAACTTAGAAGGTGCTACGAAACACTTTCTACGTAATTCCACCCGCATCCAAACAACTTAGAAGGTGCTACGAAGCACTTTGTACGTAATTCCACCCGCATCCAAACAACTTAGAAGGTGCTACGAAGCACTTTGTACGTAATTCCACCCGCATCCAAACAACTTAGAAGGTGCTACGAAACACTTTCTACGTAATTCCACCCGCATCCAAACAACTTAGAAGGTGCTACGAAGCACTTTGTACGTATTTCCACCCACATCCAAACAACTTAGAAGGTGCTACGAAGCACTTTGTACGTATTTCCACCCACATCCAAACAACTTAGAAGGTGCTACGAAGCACTTTGTACGTAATTCCACCCGCATCCAAACAACTTAGAAGGTGCTACGAAACACTTTCTACGCAATTCCACGCACATCCAAACATTTTATAAGGTGCTACGAAGCACTTTGTACGTAATTCCACCCGCATCCAAACAACTTAGAAGGTGCTACGAAACACTTTCTACGTAATTCCACCCGCATCCAAACAACTTAGAAGGTGCTACGAAGCACTTTGTACGTAATTCCACCCGCATCCAAACAACTTAGAAGGTGCTACGAAGCACTTTGTACGTAATTCCACCCACATCCAAACAACTTAGAAGGTGCTACGAAACACTTTCTACGTAATTCCACCCGCATCCAAACAACTTAGAAGGTGCTACGAAGCACTTTGTACGTAATTCCACCCGCATCCAAACAACTTAGAAGGTGCTACGAAGCACTTTGTACGTAATTCCACCCGCATCCAAACAACTTAGAAGGTGCTACGAAACACTTTCTACGTAATTCCACCCGCATCCAAACAACTTAGAAGGTGCTACGAAGCACTTTGTACGTAATTCCACCCGCATCCAAACAACTTAGAAGGTGCTACGAAGCACTTTGTACGTAATTCCACCCACATCCAAACATCTTTAAAGGTGCTGCGAAACACTTTCTACGTAATTCCACCCGCATCCAAACAACTTAGAAGGTGCTACGAAGCACTTTCTACGTAATTCCACCCGCATCCAAACAACTTAGAAGGTGCTACGAAACACTTTCTACGTAATTCCACCCGCATCCAAACAACTTAGAAGGTGCTACGAAGCACTTTGTACGTAATTCCACCCGCATCCAAACAACTTAGAAGGTGCTACGAAGCACTTTGTACGTAATTCCACCCGCATCCAAACAACTTAGAAGGTGCTACGAAACACTTTCTACGTAATTCCACCCGCATCCAAACAACTTAGAAGGTGCTACGAAGCACTTTGTACGTAATTCCACCCGCATCCAAACAACTTAGAAGGTGCTACGAAGCACTTTGTACGTAATTCCACCCGCATCCAAACAACTTAGAAGGTGCTACGAAGCACTTTGTACGTATTTCCACCCACATCCAAACAACTTAGAAGGTGCTACGAAGCACTTTGTACGTAATTCCACCCGCATCCAAACAACTTAGAAGGTGCTACGAAACACTTTCTACGCAATTCCACGCACATCCAAACATTTTATAAGGTGCTACGAAGCACTTTGTACGTAATTCCACCCGCATCCAAACAACTTAGAAGGTGCTACGAAGCACTTTGTACGTAATTCCACCCGCATCCAAACAACTTAGAAGGTGCTACGAAGCACTTTGTACGTAATTCCACCCGCATCCAAACAACTTAGAAGGTGCTACGAAGCACTTTGTACGTAATTCCACCCACATCCAAACATCTTTAAAGGTGCTGCGAAACACTTTCTACGTAATTCCACCCGCATCCAAACAACTTAGAAGGTGCTACGAAGCACTTTCTACGTAATTCCACCCGCATCCAAACAACTTAGAAGGTGCTACGAAGCACTTTGTACGTAATTCCACCCACATCCAAACAACTTAGAAGGTGCTACGAAACACTTTCTACGTAATTCCACCCACATCCAAACATCTTCAAAGGTGCTACGAAACACTTTCTACGCAATTCCACGCACATCCAAACATTTTATAAGGTGCTACGAAGCACTTTGTACATAATTCCACCCACATCCAAACATCTTTAAAGGTGCTGCGAAACACTTTCTACGTAATTCCACCCGCATCCAAACAACTTAGAAGGTGCTACGAAGCACTTTGTACGTAATTCCACCCGCATCCAAACAACTTAGAAGGTGCTACGAAGCACTTTCTACGTAATTCCACCCGCATCCAAACAACTTAGAAGGTGCTACGAAGCACTTTGTACGTAATTCCACCCACATCCAAACATCTTTAAAGGTGCTGCGAAACACTTTCTACGTAATTCCACCCGCATCCAAACAACTTAGAAGGTGCTACGAAGCACTTTCTACGTAATTCCACCCGCATCCAAACAACTTAGAAGGTGCTACGAAACACTTTCTACGTAATTCCACCCGCATCCAAACAACTTAGAAGGTGCTACGAAGCACTTTGTACGTAATTCCACCCGCATCCAAACAACTTAGAAGGTGCTACGAAGCACTTTGTACGTAATTCCACCCGCATCCAAACAACTTAGAAGGTGCTACGAAGCACTTTGTACGTATTTCCACCCACATCCAAACAACTTAGAAGGTGCTACGAAGCACTTTGTACGTAATTCCACCCGCATCCAAACAACTTAGAAGGTGCTACGAAACACTTTCTACGCAATTCCACGCACATCCAAACATTTTATAAGGTGCTACGAAGCACTTTGTACGTAATTCCACCCGCATCCAAACAACTTAGAAGGTGCTACGAAGCACTTTGTACGTAATTCCACCCGCATCCAAACAACTTAGAAGGTGCTACGAAGCACTTTCTACGTACTTCCACCCGCATCCAAACAACTTAGAAGGTGCTACGAAGCACTTTCTACGTAATTCCACCCGCATCCAAACAACTTAGAAGGTGCTACGAAGCACTTTGTACGTAATTCCACCCGCATCCAAACAACTTAGAAGGTGCTACGAAGCACTTTGTACGTAATTCCACCCGCATCCAAACAACTTAGAAGGTGCTACGAAGCACTTTCTACGTAATTCCACCCGCATCCAAACAACTTAGAAGGTGCTACGAAGCACTTTGTACGTAATTCCACCCGCATCCAAACAACTTAGAAGGTGCTACGAAGCACTTTGTACGTAATTCCACCCACATCCAAACATCTTTAAAGGTGCTGCGAAACACTTTCTACGTAATTCCACCCGCATCCAAACAACTTAGAAGGTGCTACGAAGCACTTTCTACGTAATTCCACCCGCATCCAAACAACTTAGAAGGTGCTACGAAACACTTTCTACGTAATTCCACCCGCATCCAAACAACTTAGAAGGTGCTACGAAGCACTTTGTACGTAATTCCACCCGCATCCAAACAACTTAGAAGGTGCTACGAAGCACTTTGTACGTAATTCCACCCGCATCCAAACAACTTAGAAGGTGCTACGAAGCACTTTGTACGTAATTCCACCCGCATCCAAACAACTTAGAAGGTGCTACGAAGCACTTTGTACGTAATTCCACCCACATCCAAACAACTTAGAAGGTGCTACGAAACACTTTCTACGTAATTCCACCCGCATCCAAACAACTTAGAAGGTGCTACGAAGCACTTTGTACGTAATTCCACCCACATCCAAACATCTTTAAAGGTGCTGCGAAACACTTTCTACGTAATTCCACCCGCATCCAAACAACTTAGAAGGTGCTACGAAGCACTTTCTACGTAATTCCACCCACATCCAAACAACTTAGAAGGTGCTACGAAGCACTTTGTACGTAATTCCACCCGCATCCAAACAACTTAGAAGGTGCTACGAAGCACTTTGTACGTAATTCCACCCGCATCCAAACAACTTAGAAGGTGCTACGAAGCACTTTGTACGTAATTCCACCCGCATCCAAACAACTTAAAAGGTGCTACGAAGCACTTTGTACGTAATTCCACCCACATCCAAACATCTTTAAAGGTGCTGCGAAACACTTTCTACGTAATTCCACCCGCATCCAAACAACTTAGAAGGTGCTACGAAGCACTTTCTACGTAATTCCACCCGCATCCAAACAACTTAGAAGGTGCTACGAAGCACTTTGTACGTAATTCCACCCACATCCAAACAACTTAGAAGGTGCTACGAAGCACTTTCTACGTAATTCCACCCGCATCCAAACAACTTAGAAGGTGCTACGAAGCACTTTGTACGTAATTCCACCCGCATCCAAACAACTTAGAAGGTGCTACGAAGCACTTTGTACGTAATTCCACCCGCATCCAAACAACTTAAAAGGTGCTACGTAGCACTTTGTACGTAATTCCACCCACATCCAAACAACTTAGAAGGTGCTACGAAGCACTTTGTACGTAATTCCACCCGCATCCAAACAACTTAGAAGGTGCTACGAAGCACTTTGTACGTAATTCCACCCACATCCAAACATCTTTAAAGGTGCTGCGAAACACTTTCTACGTAATTCCACCCGCATCCAAACAACTTAGAAGGTGCTACGAAGCACTTTCTACGTAATTCCACCCACATCCAAACAACTTAGAAGGTGCTACGAAGCACTTTGTACGTAATTCCACCCGCATCCAAACAACTTAGAAGGTGCTACGAAGCACTTTGTACGTAATTCCACCCACATCCAAACAACTTAGAAGGTGCTACGAAGCACTTTGTACGTAATTCCACCCGCATCCAAACAACTTAGAAGGTGCTACGAAGCACTTTGTACGTAATTCCACCCACATCCAAACATCTTTAAAGGTGCTGCGAAACACTTTCTACGTAATTCCACCCGCATCCAAACAACTTAGAAGGTGCTACGAAGCACTTTCTACGTAATTCCACCCGCATCCAAACAACTTAGAAGGTGCTACGAAGCACTTTGTACGTAATTCCACCCACATCCAAACAACTTAGAAGGTGCTACGAAGCACTTTCTACGTAATTCCACCCGCATCCAAACAACTTAGAAGGTGCTACGAAGCACTTTGTACGTAATTCCACCCGCATCCAAACAACTTAGAAGGTGCTACGAAGCACTTTGTACGTAATTCCACCCGCATCCAAACAACTTAAAAGGTGCTACGTAGCACTTTGTACGTAATTCCACCCACATCCAAACAACTTAGAAGGTGCTACGTAGCACTTTGTACGTAATTCCACCCACATCCAAACAACTAAGAAGGTGCTACGAAGCACTTTGTACGTAATTCCACCCGCATCCAAACAACTTAGAAGGTGCTACGAAGCACTTTGTACGTAATTCCACCCACATCCAAACAACTTAGAAGGTGCTACGAAACACTTTCTACGTAATTCCACCCACATCCAAACATCTTCAAAGGTGCTACGAAACACTTTCTACGCAATTCCACGCACATCCAAACATTTTATAAGGTGCTACGAAGCACTTTGTACGTAATTCCACCCGCATCCAAACAACTTAGAAGGTGCTACGAAGCACTTTGTACGTAATTCCACCCGCATCCAAACAACTTAGAAGGTGCTACGAAGCACTTTGTACGTAATTCCACCCGCATCCAAACAACTTAGAAGGTGCTACGAAGCACTTTGTACGTAATTCCACCCGCATCCAAACAACTTAGAAGGTGCTACGAAGCACTTTGTACGTAATTCCACCCACATCCAAACAACTTAGAAGGTGCTACGAAACACTTTCTACGTAATTCCACCCACATCCAAACATCTTCAAAGGTGCTACGAAACACTTTCTACGCAATTCCACGCACATCCAAACATTTTATAAGGTGCTACGAAGCACTTTGTACGTAATTCCACCCACATCCAAACAACTTAGAAGGTGCTACGAAGCACTTTGTACGTAATTCCACCCACATCCAAACAACTTAGAAGGTGCTACGAAGCACTTTGTACGTAATTCCACCCGCATCCAAACAACTTAAAAGGTGCTACGAAACACTTTCTACGTAATTCCACCCGCATCCAAACAACTTAGAAGGTGCTACGAAGCACTTTGTACGTAATTCCACCCGCATCCAAACAACTTAGAAGGTGCTACGAAGCACTTTGTACGTAATTCCACCCGCATCCAAACATCTTTAAAGGTGCTGCGAAACACTTTCTACGTAATTCCACCCGCATCCAAACAACTTAGAAGGTGCTACGAAGCACTTTCTACGTAATTCCACCCACATCCAAACAACTTAGAAGGTGCTACGAAACACTTTCTACGTAATTCCACCCACATCCAAACATCTTCAAAGGTGCTACGAAACACTTTCTACGCAATTCCACGCACATCCAAACATTTTATAAGGTGCTACGAAGCACTTTGTACGTAATTCCACCCACATCCAAACAACTTAGAAGGTGCTACGAAGCACTTTGTACGTAATTCCACCCACATCCAAACAACTTAGAAGGTGCTACGAAGCACTTTGTACGTAATTCCACCCGCATCCAAACAACTTAAAAGGTGCTACGAAACACTTTCTACGTAATTCCACCCACATCCAAACAACTTAGAAGGTGCTACGAAGCACTTTGTACGTAATTCCACCCGCATCCAAACAACTTAAAAGGTGCTGCGAAACACTTTCTACGTAATTCCACCCGCATCCAAACATCTTTAAAGGTGCTGCGAAACACTTTCTACGTAATTCCACCCGCATCCAAACAACTTAGAAGGTGCTACGAAGCACTTTCTACGTAATTCCACCCACATCCAAACAACTTAGAAGGTGCTACGAAACACTTTCTACGTAATTCCACCCACATCCAAACATCTTCAAAGGTGCTACGAAACACTTTCTACGCAATTCCACGCACATCCAAACATTTTATAAGGTGCTACGAAGCACTTTGTACGTAATTCCACCCACATCCAAACAACTTAGAAGGTGCTACGAAGCACTTTGTACGTAATTCCACCCACATCCAAACAACTTAGAAGGTGCTACGAAGCACTTTGTACGTAATTCCACCCGCATCCAAACAACTTAAAAGGTGCTACGAAACACTTTCTACGTAATTCCACCCACATCCAAACAACTTAGAAGGTGCTACGAAGCACTTTGTACGTAATTCCACCCGCATCCAAACAACTTAGAAGGTGCTACGAAGCACTTTGTACGTAATTCCACCCGCATCCAAACAACTTAGAAGGTGCTACGAAGCACTTTGTACGTAATTCCACCCACATCCAAACAACTTAGAAGGTGCTACGAAGCACTTTGTACGTAATTCCACCCGCATCCAAACAACTTAAAAGGTGCTGCGAAACACTTTCTACGTAATTCCACGCACATCCAAACAACTTAGAAGGTGCTACGAAGCACTTTGTACGTAATTCCACCCGCATCCAAACAACTTAGAAGGTGCTACGAAGCACTTTGTACGTAATTCCACCCACATCCAAACAACTTAAAAGGTGCTGCGAAACACTTTCTACGTAATTCCACCCACATCCAAACAACTTAGAAGGTGCTACGAAGCACTTTGTACGTAATTCCACCCGCATCCAAACAACTTAAAAGGTGCTACGAAACACTTTCTACGTAATTCCACCCACATCCAAACAACTTAGAAGGTGCTACGAAGCACTTTGTACGTAATTCCACCCGCATCCAAACAACTTAGAAGGTGCTACGAAGCACTTTGTACGTAATTCCACCCGCATCCAAACAACTTAGAAGGTGCTACGAAGCACTTTGTACGTAATTCCACCCACATCCAAACAACTTAGAAGGTGCTACGAAGCACTTTGTACGTAATTCCACCCGCATCCAAACAACTTAAAAGGTGCTGCGAAACACTTTCTACGTAATTCCACGCACATCCAAACAACTTAGAAGGTGCTACGAAGCACTTTGTACGTAATTCCACCCGCATCCAAACAACTTAGAAGGTGCTACGAAGCACTTTGTACGTAATTCCACCCGCATCCAAACAACTTAAAAGGTGCTGCGAAACACTTTCTACGTAATTCCACCCACATCCAAACAACTTAGAAGGTGCTACGAAGCACTTTGTACGTAATTCCACCCGCATCCAAACAACTTAAAAGGTGCTACGAAACACTTTCTACGTAATTCCACCCACATCCAAACAACTTAGAAGGTGCTACGAAGCACTTTGTACGTAATTCCACCCGCATCCAAACAACTTAGAAGGTGCTACGAAGCACTTTGTACGTAATTCCACCCACATCCAAACAACTTAGAAGGTGCTACGAAGCACTTTGTACGTAATTCCACCCACATCCAAACAACTTAGAAGGTGCTACGAAGCACTTTGTACGTAATTCCACCCACATCCAAACAACTTAGAAGGTGCTACGAAGCACTTTGTACGTAATTCCACCCACATCCAAACAACTTAGAAGGTGCTACGAAGCACTTTGTACGTAATTCCACCCGCATCCAAACAACTTAGAAGGTGCTACGAAGCACTTTGTACGTAATTCCACCCGCATCCAAACAACTTAGAAGGTGCTACGAAGCACTTTGTACGTAATTCCACCCACATCCAAACAACTTAGAAGGTGCTACGAAGCACTTTGTACGTAATTCCACCCGCATCCAAACAACTTAAAAGGTGCTGCGAAACACTTTCTACGTAATTCCACGCACATCCAAACATCTTTAAAGGTGCTACGAAACACTTTCTACGCAATTCCACGCACATCCAAACAACTTAGAAGGTGCTACGAAGCACTTTCTACGTAATTCCACCCGCATCCAAACAACTTAGAAGGTGCTACGAAGCACTTTGTACGTAATTCCACCCACATCCAAACAACTTAGAAGGTGCTACGAAGCACTTTGTACGTAATTCCACCCGCATCCAAACAACTTAAAAGGTGCTGCGAAACACTTTCTACGTAATTCCACGCACATCCAAACATCTTTAAAGGTGCTACGAAGCACTTTGTACGTAATTCCACCCACATCCAAACAACTTAGAAGGTGCTACGAAGCACTTTCTACGTAATTCCACCCGCATCCAAACAACTTAGAAGGTGCTACGAAGCACTTTGTACGTAATTCCACCCGCATCCAAACAACTTAGAAGGTGCTACGAAGCACTTTGTACGTAATTCCACCCGCATCCAAACAACTTAAAAGGTGCTACGTAGCACTTTGTACGTAATTCCACCCACATCCAAACAACTTAGAAGGTGCTACGAAACACTTTCTACGTAATTCCACCCACATCCAAACATCTTCAAAGGTGCTACGAAACACTTTCTACGCAATTCCACGCACATCCAAACATTTTATAAGGTGCTACGAAGCACTTTGTACGTAATTCCACCCACATCCAAACAACTTAGAAGGTGCTACGAAGCACTTTGTACGTAATTCCACCCACATCCAAACAACTTAGAAGGTGCTACGAAGCACTTTGTACGTAATTCCACCCGCATCCAAACAACTTAGAAGGTGCTACGAAGCACTTTGTACGTAATTCCACCCACATCCAAACAACTTAGAAGGTGCTACGAAGCACTTTGTACGTAATTCCACCCGCATCCAAACAACTTAAAAGGTGCTGCGAAACACTTTCTACGTAATTCCACGCACATCCAAACATCTTTAAAGGTGCTACGAAGCACTTTGTACGTAATTCCACCCACATCCAAACAACTTAGAAGGTGCTACGAAGCACTTTCTACGTAATTCCACCCGCATCCAAACAACTTAGAAGGTGCTACGTAGCACTTTGTACGTAATTCCACCCACATCCAAACAACTAAGAAGGTGCTACGAAGCACTTTGTACGTAATTCCACCCGCATCCAAACAACTTAGAAGGTGCTACGAAGCACTTTGTACGTAATTCCACCCACATCCAAACAACTTAGAAGGTGCTACGAAACACTTTCTACGTAATTCCACCCACATCCAAACATCTTCAAAGGTGCTACGAAACACTTTCTACGCAATTCCACGCACATCCAAACATTTTATAAGGTGCTACGAAGCACTTTGTACGTAATTCCACCCACATCCAAACAACTTAGAAGGTGCTACGAAGCACTTTGTACGTAATTCCACCCACATCCAAACAACTTAGAAGGTGCTACGAAGCACTTTGTACGTAATTCCACCCGCATCCAAACAACTTAGAAGGTGCTACGAAGCACTTTGTACGTAATTCCACCCGCATCCAAACAACTTAGAAGGTGCTACGAAGCACTTTGTACGTAATTCCACCCGCATCCAAACAACTTAGAAGGTGCTACGAAGCACTTTGTACGTAATTCCACCCGCATCCAAACAACTTAAAAGGTGCTACGAAACACTTTCTACGCAATTCCACGCACATCCAAACAACTTAGAAGGTGCTACGAAGCACTTTCTACGTAATTCCACCCGCATCCAAACAACTTAGAAGGTGCTACGAAGCACTTTGTACGTAATTCCACCCACATCCAAACAACTTAGAAGGTGCTACGAAGCACTTTGTACGTAATTCCACCCGCATCCAAACAACTTAAAAGGTGCTGCGAAACACTTTCTACGTAATTCCACGCACATCCAAACATCTTTAAAGGTGCTACGAAGCACTTTGTACGTAATTCCACCCACATCCAAACAACTTAGAAGGTGCTACGAAGCACTTTCTACGTAATTCCACCCGCATCCAAACAACTTAGAAGGTGCTACGAAGCACTTTGTACGTAATTCCACCCGCATCCAAACAACTTAGAAGGTGCTACGAAGCACTTTGTACGTAATTCCACCCGCATCCAAACAACTTAAAAGGTGCTACGTAGCACTTTGTACGTAATTCCACCCACATCCAAACAACTTAGAAGGTGCTACGTAGCACTTTGTACGTAATTCCACCCACATCCAAACAACTAAGAAGGTGCTACGAAGCACTTTGTACGTAATTCCACCCGCATCCAAACAACTTAGAAGGTGCTACGAAGCACTTTGTACGTAATTCCACCCACATCCAAACAACTTAGAAGGTGCTACGAAACACTTTCTACGTAATTCCACCCACATCCAAACATCTTCAAAGGTGCTACGAAACACTTTCTACGCAATTCCACGCACATCCAAACATTTTATAAGGTGCTACGAAGCACTTTGTACGTAATTCCACCCACATCCAAACAACTTAGAAGGTGCTACGAAGCACTTTGTACGTAATTCCACCCACATCCAAACAACTTAGAAGGTGCTACGAAGCACTTTGTACGTAATTCCACCCGCATCCAAACAACTTAGAAGGTGCTACGAAGCACTTTGTACGTAATTCCACCCGCATCCAAACAACTTAGAAGGTGCTACGAAGCACTTTGTACGTAATTCCACCCGCATCCAAACAACTTAGAAGGTGCTACGAAGCACTTTGTACGTAATTCCACCCACATCCAAACATCTTCAAAGGTGCTACGAAACACTTTCTACGCAATTCCACGCACATCCAAACAACTTAGAAGGTGCTACGAAGCACTTTCTACGTAATTCCACCCGCATCCAAACAACTTAGAAGGTGCTACGAAGCACTTTGTACGTAATTCCACCCACATCCAAACAACTTAGAAGGTGCTACGAAGCACTTTGTACGTAATTCCACCCGCATCCAAACAACTTAAAAGGTGCTGCGAAACACTTTCTACGTAATTCCACGCACATCCAAACATCTTTAAAGGTGCTACGAAGCACTTTGTACGTAATTCCACCCACATCCAAACAACTTAGAAGGTGCTACGAAGCACTTTCTACGTAATTCCACCCGCATCCAAACAACTTAGAAGGTGCTACGAAGCACTTTGTACGTAATTCCACCCGCATCCAAACAACTTAGAAGGTGCTACGAAGCACTTTGTACGTAATTCCACCCGCATCCAAACAACTTAGAAGGTGCTACGAAGCACTTTGTACGTAATTCCACCCGCATCCAAACAACTTAGAAGGTGCTACGAAGCACTTTGTACGTAATTCCACCCGCATCCAAACAACTTAGAAGGTGCTACGAAGCACTTTGTACGTAATTCCACCCGCATCCAAACAACTTAGAAGGTGCTACGAAGCACTTTGTACGTAATTCCACCCACATCCAAACAACTTAGAAGGTGCTACGAAACACTTTCTACGTAATTCCACCCACATCCAAACATCTTCAAAGGTGCTACGAAACACTTTCTACGCAATTCCACGCACATCCAAACATTTTATAAGGTGCTACGAAGCACTTTGTACGTAATTCCACCCACATCCAAACAACTTAGAAGGTGCTACGAAGCACTTTGTACGTAATTCCACCCACATCCAAACAACTTAGAAGGTGCTACGAAGCACTTTGTACGTAATTCCACCCGCATCCAAACAACTTAAAAGGTGCTACGAAACACTTTCTACGTAATTCCACCCGCATCCAAACAACTTAGAAGGTGCTACGAAGCACTTTGTACGTAATTCCACCCGCATCCAAACAACTTAGAAGGTGCTACGAAGCACTTTGTACGTAATTCCACCCGCATCCAAACATCTTTAAAGGTGCTGCGAAACACTTTCTACGTAATTCCACCCGCATCCAAACAACTTAGAAGGTGCTACGAAGCACTTTCTACGTAATTCCACCCACATCCAAACAACTTAGAAGGTGCTACGAAACACTTTCTACGTAATTCCACCCACATCCAAACATCTTCAAAGGTGCTACGAAACACTTTCTACGCAATTCCACGCACATCCAAACATTTTATAAGGTGCTACGAAGCACTTTGTACGTAATTCCACCCACATCCAAACAACTTAGAAGGTGCTACGAAGCACTTTGTACGTAATTCCACCCACATCCAAACAACTTAGAAGGTGCTACGAAGCACTTTGTACGTAATTCCACCCGCATCCAAACAACTTAGAAGGTGCTACGAAGCACTTTGTACGTAATTCCACCCGCATCCAAACAACTTAGAAGGTGCTACGAAGCACTTTGTACGTAATTCCACCCGCATCCAAACAACTTAGAAGGTGCTACGAAGCACTTTGTACGTAATTCCACCCGCATCCAAACATCTTTAAAGGTGCTGCGAAACACTTTCTACGTAATTCCACCCGCATCCAAACAACTTAGAAGGTGCTACGAAGCACTTTCTACGTAATTCCACCCACATCCAAACAACTTAGAAGGTGCTACGAAACACTTTCTACGTAATTCCACCCACATCCAAACATCTTCAAAGGTGCTACGAAACACTTTCTACGCAATTCCACGCACATCCAAACATTTTATAAGGTGCTACGAAGCACTTTGTACGTAATTCCACCCACATCCAAACAACTTAGAAGGTGCTACGAAGCACTTTGTACGTAATTCCACCCACATCCAAACAACTTAGAAGGTGCTACGAAGCACTTTGTACGTAATTCCACCCGCATCCAAACAACTTAAAAGGTGCTACGAAACACTTTCTACGTAATTCCACCCACATCCAAACAACTTAGAAGGTGCTACGAAGCACTTTGTACGTAATTCCACCCACATCCAAACAACTTAGAAGGTGCTACGAAGCACTTTGTACGTAATTCCACCCGCATCCAAACAACTTAGAAGGTGCTACGAAGCACTTTGTACGTAATTCCACCCGCATCCAAACAACTTAGAAGGTGCTACGAAGCACTTTGTACGTAATTCCACCCACATCCAAACAACTTAGAAGGTGCTACGAAGCACTTTGTACGTAATTCCACCCGCATCCAAACAACTTAAAAGGTGCTGCGAAACACTTTCTACGTAATTCCACGCACATCCAAACATCTTTAAAGGTGCTACGAAACACTTTCTACGCAATTCCACGCACATCCAAACATTTTATAAGGTGCTACGAAGCACTTTGTACGTAATTCCACCCGCATCCAAACAACTTAGAAGGTGCTACGAAGCACTTTGTACGTAATTCCACCCACATCCAAACAACTTAGAAGGTGCTACGAAGCACTTTGTACGTAATTCCACCCGCATCCAAACAACTTAAAAGGTGCTACGAAACACTTTCTACGCAATTCCACGCACATCCAAACATTTTATAAGGTGCTACGAAGCACTTTGTACGTAATTCCACCCGCATCCAAACAACTTAAAAGGTGCTACGAAACACTTTCTACGTAATTCCACCCACATCCAAACATCTTCAAAGGTGCTACGAAACACTTTCTACGCAATTCCACGCACATCCAAACATTTTATAAGGTGCTACGAAGCACTTTGTACGTAATTCCACCCGCATCCAAACAACTTAGAAGGTGCTACGAAGCACTTTGTACGTATTTCCACCCACATCCAAACAACTTAGAAGGTGCTACGAAGCACTTTGTACGTAATTCCACCCACATCCAAACAACTTAGAAGGTGCTACGAAGCACTTTGTACGTAATTCCACCCGCATCCAAACAACTTAAAAGGTGCTGCGAAACACTTTCTACGTAATTCCACGCACATCCAAACATCTTTAAAGGTGCTACGAAACACTTTCTACGTAATTCCACGCACATCCAAACATTTTATAAGGTGCTACGAAGCACTTTGTACGTAATTCCACCCGCATCCAAACAACTTAGAAGGTGCTACGAAGCACTTTGTACGTAATTCCACCCACATCCAAACAACTTAGAAGGTGCTACGAAGCACTTTGTACGTAATTCCACCCGCATCCAAACAACTTAAAAGGTGCTACGAAACACTTTCTACGCAATTCCACGCACATCCAAACATTTTATAAGGTGCTACGAAGCACTTTGTACGTAATTCCACCCGCATCCAAACAACTTAGAAGGTGCTACGAAGCACTTTGTACGTAATTCCACCCACATCCAAACAACTTAGAAGGTGCTACGAAGCACTTTGTACGTAATTCCACCCGCATCCAAACAACTTAAAAGGTGCTGCGAAACACTTTCTACGTAATTCCACGCACATCCAAACATCTTCAAAGGTGCTACGAAACACTTTCTACGCAATTCCACGCACATCCAAACATTTTATAAGGTGCTACGAAGCACTTTGTACGTAATTCCACCCGCATCCAAACAACTTAGAAGGTGCTACGAAGCACTTTGTACGTAATTCCACCCACATCCAAACAACTTAGAAGGTGCTACGAAGCACTTTGTACGTAATTCCACCCGCATCCAAACAACTTAAAAGGTGCTACGAAACACTTTCTACGTAATTCCACGCACATCCAAACATCTTCAAAGGTGCTACGAAGCACTTTGTACGTAATTCCACCCGCATCCAAACAACTTAAAAGGTGCTACGAAACACTTTCTACGTAATTCCACCCGCATCCAAACAACTTAGAAGGTGCTACGAAACACTTTCTACGCAATTCCACGCACATCCAAACATTTTATAAGGTGCTACGAAGCACTTTGTACGTAATTCCACCCGCATCCAAACAACTTAGAAGGTGCTACGAAGCACTTTGTACGTAATTCCACCCACATCCAAACAACTTAGAAGGTGCTACGAAGCACTTTGTACGTAATTCCACCCGCATCCAAACAACTTAAAAGGTGCTGCGAAACACTTTCTACGTAATTCCACGCACATCCAAACATCTTCAAAGGTGCTACGAAACACTTTCTACGCAATTCCACGCACATCCAAACATTTTATAAGGTGCTACGAAGCACTTTGTACGTAATTCCACCCGCATCCAAACAACTTAGAAGGTGCTACGAAGCACTTTGTACGTAATTCCACCCACATCCAAACAACTTAGAAGGTGCTACGAAGCACTTTGTACGTAATTCCACCCGCATCCAAACAACTTAAAAGGTGCTACGAAACACTTTCTACGTAATTCCACCCGCATCCAAACAACTTAGAAGGTGCTACGAAACACTTTCTACGCAATTCCACGCACATCCAAACATTTTATAAGGTGCTACGAAACACTTTGTACGTAATTCCACCCGCATCCAAACAACTTAGAAGGTGCTACGAAGCACTTTGTACGTAATTCCACCCACATCCAAACAACTTAGAAGGTGCTACGAAGCACTTTGTACGTAATTCCACCCGCATCCAAACAACTTAAAAGGTGCTGCGAAACACTTTCTACGTAATTCCACGCACATCCAAACATCTTCAAAGGTGCTACGAAACACTTTCTACGCAATTCCACGCACATCCAAACATTTTATAAGGTGCTACGAAGCACTTTGTACGTAATTCCACCCGCATCCAAACAACTTAGAAGGTGCTACGAAGCACTTTGTACGTAATTCCACCCACATCCAAACAACTTAGAAGGTGCTACGAAGCACTTTGTACGTAATTCCACCCACATCCAAACAACTTAGAAGGTGCTACGAAGCACTTTGTACGTAATTCCACCCGCATCCAAACAACTTAAAAGGTGCTACGAAACACTTTCTACGTAATTCCACCCGCATCCAAACAACTTAGAAGGTGCTACGAAACACTTTCTACGTAATTCCACCCACATCCAAACAACTTAGAAGGTGCTACGAAGCACTTTGTACGTAATTCCACCCGCATCCAAACAACTTAGAAGGTGCTACGAAGCACTTTGTACGTAATTCCACCCACATCCAAACAACTTAGAAGGTGCTACGAAGCACTTTGTACGTAATTCCACCCACATCCAAACAACTTAGAAGGTGCTACGAAGCACTTTGTACGTAATTCCACCCGCATCCAAACAACTTAAAAGGTGCTGCGAAACACTTTCTACGTAATTCCACGCACATCCAAACATCTTCAAAGGTGCTACGAAACACTTTCTACGCAATTCCACGCACATCCAAACATTTTATAAGGTGCTACGAAGCACTTTGTACGTAATTCCACCCGCATCCAAACAACTTAGAAGGTGCTACGAAGCACTTTGTACGTAATTCCACCCACATCCAAACAACTTAGAAGGTGCTACGAAGCACTTTGTACGTAATTCCACCCGCATCCAAACAACTTAGAAGGTGCTACGAAGCACTTTGTACGTAATTCCACCCGCATCCAAACAACTTAAAAGGTGCTACGAAACACTTTCTACGTAATTCCACCCGCATCCAAACAACTTAGAAGGTGCTACGAAACACTTTCTACGCAATTCCACGCACATCCAAACATTTTATAAGGTGCTACGAAACACTTTCTACGTAATTCCACCCGCATCCAAACAACTTAGAAGGTGCTACGAAGCACTTTGTACGTAATTCCACCCACATCCAAACAACTTAGAAGGTGCTACGAAGCACTTTGTACGTAATTCCACCCGCATCCAAACAACTTAAAAGGTGCTACGAAACACTTTCTACGTAATTCCACCCGCATCCAAACAACTTAGAAGGTGCTACGAAACACTTTCTACGAAATTCCACGCACATCCAAACATTTTATAAGGTGCTACGAAACACTTTGTACGTAATTCCACCCGCATCCAAACAACTTAGAAGGTGCTACGAAGCACTTTGTACGTAATTCCACCCACATCCAAACAACTTAGAAGGTGCTACGAAGCACTTTGTACGTAATTCCACCCGCATCCAAACAACTTAAAAGGTGCTACGAAACACTTTCTACGTAATTCCACCCGCATCCAAACAACTTAAAAGGTGCTGCGAAACACTTTCTACGTAATTCCACGCACATCCAAACATCTTTAAAGGTGCTACGAAGCACTTTCTACGCAATTCCACGCACATCCAAACATTTTATAAGGTGCTACGAAGCACTTTGTACGTAATTCCACCCGCATCCAAACAACTTAGAAGGTGCTACGAAGCACTTTGTACGTAATTCCACCCACATCCAAACAACTTAGAAGGTGCTACGAAGCACTTTGTACGTAATTCCACCCGCATCCAAACAACTTAGAAGGTGCTACGAAGCACTTTGTACGTAATTCCACGCACATCCAAACATTTTATAAGGTGCTACGAAACACTTTGTACGTAATTCCACCCGCATCCAAACAACTTAGAAGGTGCTACGAAGCACTTTGTACGTAATTCCACCCACATCCAAACAACTTAGAAGGTGCTACGAAGCACTTTGTACGTAATTCCACCCGCATCCAAACAACTTAAAAGGTGCTACGAAACACTTTCTACGTAATTCCACCCGCATCCAAACAACTTAGAAGGTGCTACGAAACACTTTCTACGCAATTCCACGCACATCCAAACATTTTATAAGGTGCTACGAAACACTTTGTACGTAATTCCACCCGCATCCAAACAACTTAGAAGGTGCTACGAAGCACTTTGTACGTAATTCCACCCGCATCCAAACAACTTAGAAGGTGCTACGAAGCACTTTGTACGTAATTCCACCCGCATCCAAACAACTTAAAAGGTGCTACGAAACACTTTCTACGTAATTCCACCCGCATCCAAACAACTTAGAAGGTGCTACGAAACACTTTCTACGCAATTCCACGCACATCCAAACATTTTATAAGGTGCTACGAAACACTTTGTACGTAATTCCACCCGCATCCAAACAACTTAGAAGGTGCTACGAAGCACTTTGTACGTAATTCCACCCACATCCAAACAACTTAGAAGGTGCTACGAAGCACTTTGTACGTAATTCCACCCGCATCCAAACAACTTAAAAGGTGCTACGAAACACTTTCTACGTAATTCCACCCGCATCCAAACAACTTAAAAGGTGCTGCGAAACACTTTCTACGTAATTCCACGCACATCCAAACATCTTTAAAGGTGCTACGAAGCACTTTCTACGCAATTCCACGCACATCCAAACATTTTATAAGGTGCTACGAAGCACTTTGTACGTAATTCCACCCGCATCCAAACAACTTAGAAGGTGCTACGAAGCACTTTGTACGTAATTCCACCCACATCCAAACAACTTAGAAGGTGCTACGAAGCACTTTGTACGTAATTCCACCCGCATCCAAACAACTTAGAAGGTGCTACGAAGCACTTTGTACGTAATTCCACCCGCATCCAAACAACTTAGAAGGTGCTACGAAGCACTTTGTACGTAATTCCACCCACATCCAAACAACTTAGAAGGTGCTACGAAGCACTTTGTACGTAATTCCACCCACATCCAAACAACTTAGAAGGTGCTACGAAGCACTTTGTACGTAATTCCACCCGCATCCAAACAACTTAAAAGGTGCTGCGAAACACTTTCTACGTAATTCCACGCACATCCAAACATCTTCAAAGGTGCTACGAAACACTTTCTACGCAATTCCACGCACATCCAAACATTTTATAAGGTGCTACGAAGCACTTTGTACGTAATTCCACCCGCATCCAAACAACTTAGAAGGTGCTACGAAGCACTTTGTACGTATTTCCACCCACATCCAAACAACTTAGAAGGTGCTACGAAGCACTTTGTACGTAATTCCACCCACATCCAAACAACTTAGAAGGTGCTACGAAGCACTTTGTACGTAATTCCACCCGCATCCAAACAACTTAAAAGGTGCTGCGAAACACTTTCTACGTAATTCCACGCACATCCAAACATCTTTAAAGGTGCTACGAAACACTTTCTACGCAATTCCACGCACATCCAAACATTTTATAAGGTGCTACGAAACACTTTCTACGTAATTCCACCCACATCCAAACAACTTAGAAGGTGCTACGAAGCACTTTGTACGTAATTCCACCCACATCCAAACAACTTAGAAGGTGCTACGAAGCACTTTGTACGTAATTCCACCCGCATCCAAACAACTTAGAAGGTGCTACGTAGCACTTTGTACGTAATTCCACCCACATCCAAACAACTTAGAAGGTGCTACGAAGCACTTTGTACGTAATTCCACCCACATCCAAACAACTTAGAAGGTGCTACGAAGCACTTTGTACGTAATTCCACCCGCATCCAAACAACTTAAAAGGTGCTGCGAAACACTTTCTACGTAATTCCACGCACATCCAAACATCTTTAAAGGTGCTACGAAACACTTTCTACGCAATTCCACGCACATCCAAACATTTTATAAGGTGCTACGAAGCACTTTGTACGTAATTCCACCCGCATCCAAACAACTTAAAAGGTGCTACGAAACACTTTCTACGTAATTCCACCCACATCCAAACAACTTAGAAGGTGCTACGAAGCACTTTGTACGTAATTCCACCCGCATCCAAACAACTTAAAAGGTGCTACGAAACACTTTCTACGTAATTCCACCCACATCCAAACATCTTCAAAGGTGCTACGAAACACTTTCTACGCAATTCCACGCACATCCAAACATTGTATAAGGTGCTACGAAACACTTTCTACGCAATTCCACGCACATCCAAACATTTTATAAGGTGCTACGAAGCACTTTGTACGTAATTCCACCCGCATCCAAACAACTTAGAAGGTGCTACGAAGCACTTTGTACGTAATTCCACCCACATCCAAACAACTTAGAAGGTGCTACGAAGCACTTTGTACGTAATTCCACCCGCATCCAAACAACTTAAAAGGTGCTACGAAACACTTTCTACGTAATTCCACCCACATCCAAACATCTTCAAAGGTGCTACGAAACACTTTCTACGCAATTCCACGCACATCCAAACATTTTATAAGGTGCTACGAAACACTTTCTACGTAATTCCACCCACATCCAAACATCTTTAAAGGTGCTACGAAACACTTTCTACGTTATTCCACCCACATCCAAACATCTTCAAAGGTGCTACGAAACACTTTCTACGCAATTCCACGCACATCCAAACATTTTATAAGGTGCTACGAAACACTTTCTACGTAATTCCACCCACATCCAAACATCTTTAAAGGTGCTACGAAACACTTTCTACGCAATTCCACGCACATCCAAACATTTTATAAGGTGCTACGAAGCACTTTGTACGTAATTCCACCCGCATCCAAACAACTTAGAAGGTGCTACGAAGCACTTTGTACGTAATTCCACCCACATCCAAACATCTTTAAAGGTGCTACGAAACACTTTCTACGTTATTCCACCCACATCCAAACAACTTAGAAGGTGCTACGAAGCACTTTGTACGTAATTCCACCCACATCCAAACAACTTAGAAGGTGCTACGAAGCACTTTGTACGTAATTCCACCCGCATCCAAACAACTTAGAAGGTGCTACGTAGCACTTTGTACGTAATTCCACCCACATCCAAACAACTTAGAAGGTGCTACGAAACACTTTCTACGTAATTCCACCCACATCCAAACAACTTAGAAGGTGCTACGAAGCACTTTGTACGTAATTCCACCCGCATCCAAACAACTTAGAAGGTGCTACGAAGCACTTTGTACGTAATTCCACCCACATCCAAACAACTTAGAAGGTGCTACGAAGCACTTTGTACGTAATTCCACCCACATCCAAACAACTTAGAAGGTGCTACGAAGCACTTTGTACGTAATTCCACCCGCATCCAAACAACTTAAAAGGTGCTACGAAACACTTTCTACGTAATTCCACCCACATCCAAACATCTTCAAAGGTGCTACGAAACACTTTCTACGCAATTCCACGCACATCCAAACATTTTATAAGGTGCTACGAAACACTTTCTACGTAATTCCACCCACATCCAAACAACTTAGAAGGTGCTACGAAGCACTTTGTACGTAATTCCACCCACATCCAAACAACTTAGAAGGTGCTACGAAGCACTTTGTACGTAATTCCACCCGCATCCAAACAACTTAGAAGGTGCTACGTAGCACTTTGTACGTAATTCCACCCACATCCAAACAACTTAGAAGGTGCTACGAAACACTTTCTACGTAATTCCACCCACATCCAAACAACTTAGAAGGTGCTACGAAGCACTTTGTACGTAATTCCACCCGCATCCAAACAACTTAAAAGGTGCTACGAAGCACTTTGTACGTAATTCCACCCACATCCAAACAACTTAGAAGGTGCTACGAAGCACTTTGTACGTAATTCCACCCGCATCCAAACAACTTAGAAGGTGCTACGTAGCACTTTGTACGTAATTCCACCCACATCCAAACAACTTAGAAGGTGCTACGAAACACTTTCTACGTAATTCCACCCGCATCCAAACAACTTAGAAGGTGCTACGAAACACTTTCTACGCAATTCCACGCACATCCAAACATTTTATAAGGTGCTACGAAGCACTTTGTACGTAATTCCACCCGCATCCAAACAACTTAGAAGGTGCTACGAAGCACTTTGTACGTATTTCCACCCACATCCAAACAACTTAGAAGGTGCTACGAAGCACTTTGTACGTAATTCCACCCACATCCAAACAACTTAGAAGGTGCTACGAAGCACTTTGTACGTAATTCCACCCACATCCAAACAACTTAGAAGGTGCTACGAAGCACTTTGTACGTAATTCCACCCGCATCCAAACAACTTAAAAGGTGCTGCGAAACACTTTCTACGTAATTCCACGCACATCCAAACATCTTTAAAGGTGCTACGAAACACTTTCTACGCAATTCCACGCACATCCAAACATTTTATAAGGTGCTACGAAACACTTTCTACGTAATTCCACGCACATCCAAACATCTTTAAAGGTGCTACGAAACACTTTCTACGCAATTCCACGCACATCCAAACATTTTATAAGGTGCTACGAAACACTTTCTACGCAATTCCACCCGCATCCAAACAACTTAGAAGGTGCTACGAAGCACTTTGTACGTAATTCCACCCACATCCAAACAACATAGAAGGTGCTACGAAGCACTTTGTACGTAATTCCACCCGCATCCAAACAACTTAGAAGGTGCTACGTAGCACTTTGTACGTAATTCCACCCACATCCAAACAACTTAGAAGGTGCTACGAAACACTTTCTACGTAATTCCACCCGCATCCAAACAACTTAAAAGGTGCTGCGAAACACTTTCTACGTAATTCCACGCACATCCAAACATCTTTAAAGGTGCTACGAAACACTTTCTACGCAATTCCACCCGCATCCAAACAACTTAAAAGGTGCTACGAAACACTTTCTACGTAATTCCACGCACATCCAAACATCTTTAAAGGTGCTACGAAACACTTTCTACGCAATTCCACGCACATCCAAACATTTTATAAGGTGCTACGAACCACTTTCTACGCAATTCCACCCGCATCCAAACAACTTAGAAGGTGCTACGAAGCACTTTGTACGTAATTCCACCCACATCCAAACAACTTAGAAGGTGCTACGAAGCACTTTGTACGTAATTCCACCCGCATCCAAACAACTTAGAAGGTGCTACGTAGCACTTTGTACGTAATTCCACCCACATCCAAACAACTTAGAAGGTGCTACGAAACACTTTCTACGTAATTCCACCCACATCCAAACAACTTAGAAGGTGCTACGAAGCACTTTGTACGTAATTCCACCCGCATCCAAACAACTTAAAAGGTGCTACGAAACACTTTCTACGTAATTCCACGCACATCCAAACATCTTTAAAGGTGCTACGAAACACTTTCTACGCAATTCCACCCGCATCCAAACATTTTATAAGGTGCTACGAAGCACTTTGTACGTAATTCCACCCGCATCCAAACAACTTAGAAGGTGCTACGAAGCACTTTGTACGTAATTCCACCCACATCCAAACAACTTAGAAGGTGCTACGAAGCACTTTGTACGTAATTCCACCCGCATCCAAACAACTTAGAAGGTGCTACGAAGCACTTTGTACGTATTTCCACCCACATCCAAACAACTTAGAAGGTGCTACGAAGCACTTTGTACGTAACTAGGTAAAACGGCCCGGTTACACGGCCCAGTTACAGGTACCGGTTCCAGGGCCCGTTGGCAGGTCCTGGTAACACGGCCCGTTTACAGGGCCCGGTAACACGGCCCGTTGACTGGTTCCGGTTACAGGGCCCGGTAACACGAACAATTTACAGGACCCGTTTACATGGCCCGGTAACACGGCCCGTTTACAGGGCTCGGTAAACGGTGGTAACACGGCCCGTTTACAGAGCCCGGTTAAATTGCCCATTTACAGGACCCGTTTACATGGCCCGGTGTCACGACCCGTTAACAGGACCCGCTTACGTGGCCCGTTTGCAGGGCCCGGTAAAAGGCCCGTTTACTGGGCCCAACCTTATGGATGTAGTTTTATTTTGCGTTGGTTATTTTTATTCTGCGTTGGTTATTTTCATCACGTTGAAGAACCACCTTTCCCAAGAGTAAATGCAATGTTCGATTCGAAATTGTCCCCAAAATCACGAAAACGTTTCATTTCGTTTTGTATGCCCAGAGAAAACGGGAACTATTTTACTACGATGGTGCAAACATTATTACGCATACGGTATGGTATACACGGTGGTGCAAATATTATCACGCATACGGTATTTGGTTTCCCTTAGCAACAGAATAGCGGTTAAGGGGAAATTTCGACGCTTAGGGGAAATTTCGACGCGTAGAAATTGTGCATCTTACTTTGGCGCTCGCTTCGCTCGGCATCTTCGCTATTGCTATCTAAGCTCAAGGTAGAAATTGTCGAAATTGTCTGCATCTCACTTTCGCGCTCCCTTCACTCGCTTTCAATGCTATTGCTATCTAAGCTCATGGCATGGTGTAACAGTAATTTGAGAGGCGATTCCACCCACATCCAAACAACTTAGAAGGTGCTACGAAGCACTTTGTACGTAATTCCACCCGCATCCAAACAACTTAAAAGGTGCTGCGAAACACTTTCTACGTAATTCCACGCACATCCAAACATCTTTAAAGGTGCTACGAAACACTTTCTACGCAATTCCACGCACATCCAAACAACTTAGAAGGTGCTACGAAGCACTTTGTACGTAATTCCACCCGCATCCAAACAACTTAAAAGGTGCTGCGAAACACTTTCTACGTAATTCCACGCACATCCAAACATCTTTAAAGGTGCTACGAAACACTTTCTACGCAATTCCACGCACATCCAAACATTTTATAAGGTGCTACGAAGCACTTTGTACGTAATTCCACCCACATCCAAACAACTTAGAAGGTGCTACGAAGCACTTTGTACGTAATTCCACCCGCATCCAAACAACTTAGAAGGTGCTACGAAGCACTTTGTACGTAATTCCACCCACATCCAAACAACTTAAAAGGTGCTACGAAGCACTTTGTACGTAATTCCACGCACATCCAAACATTTTATAAGGTGCTACGAAACACTTTCTACGTAATTCCACCCACATCCAAACATCTTCAAAGGAGCTACGAAACACTTTCTACGCAATTCCACGCACATCCAAACATTTTATAAGGTGCTACGAAACACTTTCTACGTAATTCCACCCACATCCAAACATCTTTAAAGGTGCTACGAAACACTTTCTACGTAATTCCACCCGCATCCAAACAACTTAGAAGGTGCTACGAAGCACTTTGTACGTAATTCCACGCACATCCAAACAACTTAAAAGGTGCTACGAAGCACTTTGTACGTAATTCCACGCACATCCAAACATTTTATAAGGTGCTACGAAACACTTTCTACGTAATTCCACCCACATCCAAACAACTTAGAAGGTGCTACGAAGCACTTTGTACGTAATTCCACGCACATCCAAACATTTTATAAGGTGCTACGAAACACTTTCTACGTAATTCCACCCACATCCAAACAACTTAGAAGGTGCTACGAAGCACTTTGTACGTAATTCCACCCGCATCCAAACAACTTAGAAGGTGCTACGAAGCACTTTGTACGTAATTCCACCCGCATCCAAACAACTTAGAAGGTGCTACGAAGCACTTTGTACGTAATTCCACCCACATCCAAACAACTTAAAAGGTGCTACGAAGCACTTTGTACGTAATTCCACCCGCATCCAAACAACTTAGAAGGTGCTACGAAGCACTTTGTACGTAATTCCACCCACATCCAAACAACTTAAAAGGTGCTACGAAGCACTTTGTACGTAATTCCAACCACATCCAAACAACTTAAAAGGTGCTACGAAGCACTTTGTACGTAATTCCACCCGCATCCAAACAACTTAGAAGGTGCTACGAAGCACTTTGTACGTAATTCCACCCGCATCCAAACAACTTAGAAGGTGCTACGAAGCACTTTGTACGTAATTCCACCCGCATCCAAACAACTTAGAAGGTGCTACGAAGCACTTTGTACGTAATTCCACCCGCATCCAAACAACTTAGAAGGTGCTACGAAGCACTTTGTACGTAATTCCACCCACATCCAAACAACTTAAAAGGTGCTACGAAGCACTTTGTACGTAATTCCACGCACATCCAAACATCTTTAAAGGTGCTACGAAACACTTTCTACGCAATTCCACGCACATCCAAACATTTTATAAGGTGCTACGAAGCACTTTGTACGTAATTCCACCCACATCCAAACAACTTAGAAGGTGCTACGAAGCACTTTGTACGTAATTCCAACCACATCCAAACAACTTAGAAGGTGCTACGAAGCACTTTGTACGTAATTCCACCCGCATCCAAACAACTTAGAAGGTGCTACGAAGCACTTTGTACGTAATTCCACCCGCATCCAAACAACTTAGAAGGTGCTACGAAGCACTTTGTACGTAATTCCACCCACATCCAAACAACTTAAAAGGTGCTACGAAGCACTTTGTACGTAATTCCACGCACATCCAAACATTTTATAAGGTGCTACGAAACACTTTCTACGTAATTCCACCCACATCCAAACAACTTAGAAGGTGCTACGAAGCACTTTGTACGTAATTCCACGCACATCCAAACATTTTATAAGGTGCTACGAAACACTTTCTACGTAATTCCACCCACATCCAAACAACTTAGAAGGTGCTACGAAGCACTTTGTACGTAATTCCACCCGCATCCAAACAACTTAGAAGGTGCTACGAAGCACTTTGTACGTAATTCCACCCGCATCCAAACAACTTAGAAGGTGCTACGAAGCACTTTGTACGTAATTCCACCCACATCCAAACAACTTAAAAGGTGCTACGAAGCACTTTGTACGTAATTCCACCCGCATCCAAACAACTTAGAAGGTGCTACGAAGCACTTTGTACGTAATTCCACCCACATCCAAACAACTTAAAAGGTGCTACGAAGCACTTTGTACGTAATTCCACCCGCATCCAAACAACTTAGAAGGTGCTACGTAGCACTTTGTACGTAATTCCACCCGCATCCAAACAACTTAGAAGGTGCTACGAAGCACTTTGTACGTAATTCCACCCGCATCCAAACAACTTAAAAGGTGCTACGTAGCACTTTGTACGTAATTCCACCCACATCCAAACAACTTAGAAGGTGCTACGAAGCACTTTGTACGTAATTCCACCCGCATCCAAACAACTTAAAAGGTGCTACGTAGCACTTTGTACGTAATTCCACCCACATCCAAACAACTTAAAAGGTGCTACGAAGCACTTTGTACGTAATTCCAAACGCATCCAAACAACTTAAAAGGTGCTACGAAGCACTTTGTACGTAATTCCAAACGCATCCAAACAACTTAGAAGGTGCTACGAAGCACTTTGTACGTAATTCCACCCGCATCTAAACAACTTAGAAGGTGCTACGAAGCACTTTGTACGTAATTCCACCCGCATCCAAACAACTTAGAAGGTGCTACGAAGCACTTTGTACGTAATTCCACCCACATCCAAACAACTTAAAAGGTGCTACGAAGCACTTTGTACGTAATTCCACGCACATCCAAACATTTTATAAGGTGCTACGAAACACTTTCTACGTAATTCCACCCACATCCAAACATCTTCAAAGGAGCTACGAAACACTTTCTACGCAATTCCACGCACATCCAAACATTTTATAAGGTGCTACGAAACACTTTCTACGTAATTCCACCCACATCCAAACATCTTTAAAGGTGCTACGAAACACTTTCTACGTAATTCCACCCGCATCCAAACAACTTAGAAGGTGCTACGAAGCACTTTGTACGTAATTCCACCCGCATCCAAACAACTTAGAAGGTGCTACGAAGCACTTTGTACGTAATTCCACCCGCCTCCAAACAACTTAGAAGGTGCTACGAAGCACTTTGTACGTAATTCCACCCACATCCAAACAACTTAAAAGGTGCTACGAAGCACTTTGTACGTAATTCCACGCACATCCAAACATTTTATAAGGTGCTACGAAACACTTTCTACGTAATTCCACCCACATCCAAACAACTTAGAAGGTGCTACGAAGCACTTTGTACGTAATTCCACCCGCATCCAAACAACTTAGAAGGTGCTACGAAGCACTTTGTACGTAATTCCACCCGCATCCAAACAACTTAGAAGGTGCTACGAAGCACTTTGTACGTAATTCCACCCGCATCCAAACAACTTAGAAGGTGCTACGAAGCACTTTGTACGTAATTCCACCCACATCCAAACAACTTAAAAGGTGCTACGAAGCACTTTGTACGTAATTCCACCCGCATCCAAACAACTTAAAAGGTGCTACGTAGCACTTTGTACGTAATTCCACCCACATCCAAACAACTTAAAAGGTGCTACGAAGCACTTTGTACGTAATTCCAAACGCATCCAAACAACTTAAAAGGTGCTACGAAGCACTTTGTACGTAATTCCAAACGCATCCAAACAACTTAGAAGGTGCTACGAAGCACTTTGTACGTAATTCCACCCGCATCCAAACAACTTAGAAGGTGCTACGAAGCACTTTGTACGTAATTCCACCCGCATCCAAACAACTTAAAAGGTGCTACGTAGCACTTTGTACGTAATTCCACCCACATCCAAACAACTTAGAAGGTGCTACGAAGCACTTTGTACGTAATTCCACCCGCATCCAAACAACTTAAAAGGTGCTACGTAGCACTTTGTACGTAATTCCACCCGCATCCAAACAACTTAAAAGGTGCTACGAAGCACTTTGTACGTAATTCCACCCACATCCAAACAACTAAGTAGGTGCTACGAAGCACTTTGTACGTAATTCCACCCGCAACCAAACAACTTAAAAGGTGCTACGAAGCACTTTGTACGTAATTCCACCCGCATCCAAACAACTAAAAAGGTGCTACGAAGCACTTTGTACGTAATTCCACCCACATCCAAACAACTTAGAAGGTGCTACGAAGCACTTTGTACGTAATTCCACCCGCATCCAAACAACTTAAAAGGTGCTACGTAGCACTTTGTACGTAATTCCACCCGCATCCAAACAACTTAAAAGGTGCTACGTAGCACTTTGTACGTAATTCCACCCACATCCAAACAACTTAAAAGGTGCTACGAAGCACTTTGTACGTAATTCCAAACGCATCCAAACAACTTAAAAGGTGCTACGAAGCACTTTGTACGTAATTCCAAACGCATCCAAACAACTTAGAAGGTGCTACGAAGCACTTTGTACGTAATTCCACCCGCATCCAAACAACTTAGAAGGTGCTACGAAGCACTTTGTACGTAATTCCACCCGCATCCAAACAACTTAAAAGGTGCTACGTAGCACTTTGTACGTAATTCCACCCACATCCAAACAACTTAGAAGGTGCTACGAAGCACTTTGTACGTAATTCCACCCGCATCCAAACAACTTAAAAGGTGCTACGTAGCACTTTGTACGTAATTCCACCCGCATCCAAACAACTTAAAAGGTGCTACGTAGCACTTTGTACGTAATTCCACCCACATCCAAACAACTTAAAAGGTGCTACGAAGCACTTTGTACGTAATTCCAAACGCATCCAAACAACTTAAAAGGTGCTACGAAGCACTTTGTACGTAATTCCAAACGCATCCAAACAACTTAGAAGGTGCTACGAAGCACTTTGTACGTAATTCCACCCGCATCCAAACAACTTAGAAGGTGCTACGAAGCACTTTGTACGTAATTCCACCCGCATCCAAACAACTTAAAAGGTGCTACGTAGCACTTTGTACGTAATTCCACCCACATCCAAACAACTTAGAAGGTGCTACGAAGCACTTTGTACGTAATTCCACCCGCATCCAAACAACTTAAAAGGTGCTACGTAGCACTTTGTACGTAATTCCACCCGCATCCAAACAACTTAAAAGGTGCTACGAAGCACTTTGTACGTAATTCCACCCACATCCAAACAACTAAGTAGGTGCTACGAAGCACTTTGTACGTAATTCCACCCGCAACCAAACAACTTAAAAGGTGCTACGAAGCACTTTGTACGTAATTCCACCCGCATCCAAACAACTAAAAAGGTGCTACGAAGCACTTTGTACGTAATTCCACCCGCATCCAAACAACTTAAAAGGTGCTACGAAGCACTTTGTACGTAATTCCACCCGCATCCAAACAACTTAGAAGGTGCTACGAAGCACTTTGTACGTAATTCCACCCGCATCCAAACAACTTAGAAGGTGCTACGAAGCACTTTGTACGTAATTCCACCCACATCCAAACAATTTAGAAGGTGCTACGAAGCACTTTGTACGTAATTCCACCCACATCCAAACAACTTAGAAGGTGCTACGAAGCACTTTGTACGTAATTCCACCCGCAACCAAACAACTTAAAAGGTGCTACGAAGCACTTTGTACGTAATTCCACCCGCATCCAAACAACTTAGAAGGTGCTACGAAGCACTTTGTACGTAATTCCACCCGCATCCAAACAACTTAGAAGGTGCTACGAAGCACTTTGTACGTAATTCCACCCGCATCCAAACAACTTAAAAGGTGCTACGAAGCACTTTGTACGTAATTCCACCCACATCCAAACAACTTAGAAGGTGCTACGAAGCACTTTGTACGTAATTCCACCCGCAACCAAACAACTTAAAAGGTGCTACGAAGCACTTTGTACGTAATTCCACCCACATCCAAACAACTAAGAAGGTGCTACGAAGCACTTTGTACGTAATTCCACCCGCATCCAAACAACTTAAAAGGTGCTACGTAGCACTTTGTACGTAATTCCACCCGCATCCAAACAACTTAGAAGGTGCTACGTAGCACTTTGTACGTAATTCCACCCGCATCCAAACAACTTAGAAGGTGCTACGAAGCACTTTGTACGTAATTCCACCCGCATCCAAACAACTTAGAAGGTGCTACGAAGCACTTTGTACGTAATTCCACCCACATCCAAACAATTTAGAAGGTGCTACGAAGCACTTTGTACGTAATTCCACCCGCATCCAAACAACTTAGAAGGTGCTACGAAGCACTTTGTACGTAATTCCACCCGCATCCAAACAACTTAAAAGGTGCTACGTAGCACTTTGTACGTAATTCCACCCGCATCCAAACAACTTAGAAGGTGCTACGAAGCACTTTGTACGTAATTCCACCCGCATCCAAACAACTTAAAAGGTGCTACGAAGCACTTTGTACGTAATTCCACCCGCATCCAAACAACTTAAAAGGTGCTACGTAGCACTTTGTACGTAATTCCACCCGCAACCAAACAACTTAAAAGGTGCTACGAAGCACTTTGTACGTAATTCCACCCGCATCCAAACAACTTGAAAGGTGCTACGAAGCACTTTGTACGTAATTCCACCCGCATCCAAACAACTTAAAAGGTGCTACGAAGCACTTTGTACGTAATTCCACCCGCATCCAAACAACTTAAAAGGTGCTACGAAGCACTTTGTACGTAATTCCACCCGCATCCAAACAACTTAAAAGGTGCTACGAAGCACTTTGTACGTAATTCCACCCGCATCCAAACAACTTAGAAGGTGCTACGAAGCACTTTGTACGTAATTCCACCCGCATCCAAACAACTTAAAAGGTGCTACGAAGCACTTTGTACGTAATTCCACCCGCATCCAAACAACTTAAAAGGTGCTACGAAGCACTTTGTACGTAATTCCACCCGCAACCAAACAACTTAAAAGGTGCTACGAAGCACTTTGTACGTAATTCCACCCACATCCAAACAACTAAGAAGGTGCTACGAAGCACTTTGTACGTAATTCCACCCGCATCCAAACAACTTAAAAGGTGCTACGAAGCACTTTGTACGTAATTCCACCCGCATCCAAACAACTTAGAAGGTGCTACGTAGCACTTTGTACGTAATTCCACCCGCATCCAAACAACTTAGAAGGTGCTACGAAGCACTTTGTACGTAATTCCACCCACATCCAAACAATTTAGAAGGTGCAACGAAGCACTTTGTACGTAATTCCACGCACATCCAAACAACTAAGAAGGTGCTACGAAGCACTTTGTACGTAATTCCACCCACATCCAAACAATTTAGAAGGTGCTACGAAGCACTTTGTACGTAATTCCACCCGCATCCAAACAACTTAGAAGGTGCTACGAAGCACTTTGTACGTAATTCCACCCGCATCCAAACAACTTAAAAGGTGCTACGAAGCACTTTGTACGTAATTCCACCCGCATCCAAACAACTTAGAAGGTGCTACGTAGCACTTTGTACGTAATTCCACCCGCATCCAAACAACTTAAAAGGTGCTACGAAGCACTTTGTACGTAATTCCACCCACATCCAAACAACTTAGAAGGTGCTACGAAGCACTTTGTACGTAATTCCACCCGCATCCAAACAACTTAGAAGGTGCTACGAAGCACTTTGTACGTAATTCCACCCGCATCCAAACAACTTAAAAGGTGCTACGAAGCACTTTGTACGTAATTCCACCCGCAACCAAACAACTTAAAAGGTGCTACGAAGCACTTTGTACGTAATTCCACCCACATCCAAACAACTAAGAAGGTGCTACGAAGCACTTTGTACGTAATTCCACCCGCATCCAAACAACTTAAAAGGTGCTACGAAGCACTTTGTACGTAATTCCACCCGCATCCAAACAACTTAGAAGGTGCTACGTAGCACTTTGTACGTAATTCCACCCACATCCAAACAATTTAGAAGGTGCAACGAAGCACTTTGTACGTAATTCCACCCGCATCCAAACAACTTAAAAGGTGCTACGAAGCACTTTGTACGTAATTCCACCCGCATCCAAACAACTTAAAAGGTGCTACGTAGCACTTTGTACGTAATTCCACCCGCATCCAAACAACTTAAAAGGTGCTACGAAGCACTTTGTACGTAATTCCACCCACATCCAAACAATTTAGAAGGTGCAACGAAGCACTTTGTACGTAATTCCACCCGCATCCAAACAACTTAGAAGGTGCTACGAAGCACTTTGTACGTAATTCCACCCGCATCCAAACAACTTAAAAGGTGCTACGTAGCACTTTGTACGTAATTCCACCCGCATCCAAACAACTTAGAAGGTGCTACGAAGCACTTTGTACGTAATTCCACCCGCATCCAAACAACTTAGAAGGTGCTACGAAGCACTTTGTACGTAATTCCACCCGCATCCAAACAACTTAGAAGGTGCTACGTAGCACTTTGTACGTAATTCCACCCGCATCCAAACAACTTAGAAGGTGCTACGAAGCACTTTGTACGTAATTCCACCCGCATCCAAACAACTTAGAAGGTGCTACGAAGCACTTTGTACGTAATTCCACCCGCATCCAAACAACTTAGAAGGTGCTACGTAGCACTTTGTACGTAATTCCACCCACATCCAAACAATTTAGAAGGTGCTACGTAGCACTTTGTACGTAATTCCACCCGCATCCAAACAATTTAGAAGGTGCTACGAAGCACTTTGTACGTAATTCCACCCACATCCAAACAATTTAGAAGGTGCTACGAAGCACTTTGTACGTAATTCCACCCGCATCCAAACAACTTAGAAGGTGCTACGAAGCACTTTGTACGTAATTCCACCCGCATCCAAACAACTTAGAAGGTGCTACGAAGCACTTTGTACGTAATTCCACCCACATCCAAACAATTTAGAAGGTGCTACGAAGCACTTTGTACGTAATTCCACCCGCATCCAAACAACTTAGAAGGTGCTACGAAGCACTTTGTACGTAATTCCACCCGCATCCAAACAACTTAAAAGGTGCTACGAAGCACTTTGTACGTAATTCCACCCGCATCCAAACAACTTAAAAGGTGCTACGTAGCACTTTGTACGTAATTCCACCCACATCCAAACAACTTAGAAGGTGCTACGTAGCACTTTGTACGTAATTCCACCCACATCCAAACAATTTAGAAGGTGCAACGAAGCACTTTGTACGTAATTCCACGCACATCCAAACAACTAAGAAGGTGCTACGAAGCACTTTGTACGTAATTCCACCCGCATCCAAACAACTTAGAAGGTGCTACGAAGCACTTTGTACGTAATTCCACCCACATCCAAACAACTAAGAAGGTGCTACGTAGCACTTTGTACGTAATTCCACCCACATCCAAACAACTTAAAAGGTGCTACGAAGCACTTTGTACGTAATTCCACCCACATCCAAACAACTAAGAAGGTGCTACGAAGCACTTTGTACGTAATTCCACCCGCAACCAAACAACTTAAAAGGTGCTACGAAGCACTTTGTACGTAATTCCACCCGCATCCAAACAACTTAAAAGGTGCTACGAAGCACTTTGTACGTAATTCCACCCGCATCCAAACAACTTAGAAGGTGCTACGTAGCACTTTGTACGTAATTCCACCCGCATCCAAACAACTTAGAAGGTGCTACGAAGCACTTTGTACGTAATTCCACCCGCATCCAAACAACTTAGAAGGTGCTACGAAGCACTTTGTACGTAATTCCACCCGCATCCAAACAACTTAGAAGGTGCTACGAAGCACTTTGTACGTAATTCCACCCGCATCCAAACAACTTAAAAGGTGCTACGAAGCACTTTGTACGTAATTCCACCCGCAACCAAACAACTTAAAAGGTGCTACGAAGCACTTTGTACGTAATTCCACCCACATCCAAACAACTAAGAAGGTGCTACGAAGCACTTTGTACGTAATTCCACCCACATCCAAACAATTTAGAAGGTGCTACGAAGCACTTTGTACGTAATTCCACCCGCATCCAAACAACTTAGAAGGTGCTACGAAGCACTTTGTACGTAATTCCACCCGCATCCAAACAACTTAAAAGGTGCTACGAAGCACTTTGTACGTAATTCCACCCGCATCCAAACAACTTAGAAGGTGCTACGAAGCACTTTGTACGTAATTCCACCCGCATCCAAACAACTTAGAAGGTGCTACGAAGCACTTTGTACGTAATTCCACCCACATCCAAACAACTTAAAAGGTGCTACGAAGCACTTTGTACGTAATTCCACCCACATCCAAACAACTAAGAAGGTGCTACGAAGCACTTTGTACGTAATTCCACCCGCAACCAAACAACTTAAAAGGTGCTACGAAGCACTTTGTACGTAATTCCACCCGCATCCAAACAACTTAAAAGGTGCTACGAAGCACTTTGTACGTAATTCCACCCGCATCCAAACAACTTAGAAGGTGCTACGAAGCACTTTGTACGTAATTCCACCCACATCCAAACAACTTAGAAGGTGCTACGAAGCACTTTGTACGTAATTCCACCCGCATCCAAACAACTTAGAAGGTGCTACGAAGCACTTTGTACGTAATTCCACCCGCATCCAAACAACTTAGAAGGTGCTACGTAGCACTTTGTACGTAATTCCACCCACATCCAAACAACTTAGAAGGTGCTACGAAGCACTTTGTACGTAATTCCACCCGCATCCAAACAACTTAGAAGGTGCTACGAAGCACTTTGTACGTAATTCCACCCGCATCCAAACAACTTAGAAGGTGCTACGAAGCACTTTGTACGTAATTCCACCCGCATCCAAACAACTTAGAAGGTGCTACGTAGCACTTTGTACGTAATTCCACCCACATCCAAACAACTTAGAAGGTGCTACGAAGCACTTTGTACGTAATTCCACCCGCATCCAAACAACTTAGAAGGTGCTACGAAGCACTTTGTACGTAATTCCACCCGCATCCAAACAACTTAAAAGGTGCTACGAAGCACTTTGTACGTAATTCCACCCACATCCAAACAATTTAGAAGGTGCTACGAAGCACTTTGTACGTAATTCCACCCGCATCCAAACAACTTAGAAGGTGCTACGAAGCACTTTGTACGTAATTCCACCCGCATCCAAACAACTTAAAAGGTGCTACGTAGCACTTTGTACGTAATTCCACCCGCATCCAAACAACTTAAAAGGTGCTACGAAGCACTTTGTACGTAATTCCACCCGCATCCAAACAACTTAGAAGGTGCTACGAAGCACTTTGTACGTAATTCCACCCGCATCCAAACAACTTAGAAGGTGCTACGAAGCACTTTGTACGTAATTCCACCCGCATCCAAACAACTTAGAAGGTGCTACGAAGCACTTTGTACGTAATTCCACCCACATCCAAACAATTTAGAAGGTGCTACGTAGCACTTTGTACGTAATTCCACCCGCATCCAAACAACTTAAAAGGTGCTACGAAGCACTTTGTACGTAATTCCACCCGCATCCAAACAACTTAAAAGGTGCTACGTAGCACTTTGTACGTAATTCCACCCACATCCAAACAACTTAGAAGGTGCTACGTAGCACTTTGTACGTAATTCCACCCACATCCAAACAATTTAGAAGGTGCAACGAAGCACTTTGTACGTAATTCCACCCGCATCCAAACAACTTAGAAGGTGCTACGAAGCACTTTGTACGTAATTCCACCCGCATCCAAACAACTTAGAAGGTGCTACGAAGCACTTTGTACGTAATTCCACCCGCATCCAAACAACTTAAAAGGTGCTACGTAGCACTTTGTACGTAATTCCACCCGCATCCAAACAACTTAAAAGGTGCTACGAAGCACTTTGTACGTAATTCCACCCGCATCCAAACAACTTAGAAGGTGCTACGAAGCACTTTGTACGTAATTCCACCCGCATCCAAACAACTTAGAAGGTGCTACGAAGCACTTTGTACGTAATTCCACCCGCATCCAAACAACTTAGAAGGTGCTACGAAGCACTTTGTACGTAATTCCACCCGCATCCAAACAACTTAGAAGGTGCTACGAAGCACTTTGTACGTAATTCCACCCACATCCAAACAATTTAGAAGGTGCTACGTAGCACTTTGTACGTAATTCCACCCGCATCCAAACAACTTAAAAAGGTGCTACGAAGCACTTTGTACGTAATTCCACCCGCATCCAAACAACTTAAAAGGTGCTACGAAGCACTTTGTACGTAATTCCACCCGCATCCAAACAACTTAAAAGGTGCTACGTAGCACTTTGTACGTAATTCCACCCACATCCAAACAACTTAGAAGGTGCTACGTAGCACTTTGTACGTAATTCCACCCACATCCAAACAATTTAGAAGGTGCAACGAAGCACTTTGTACGTAATTCCACGCACATCCAAACATCTTTAAAGGTGCTACGAAGCACTTTGTACGTAATTCCACCCGCATCCAAACAACTTAAAAGGTGCTACGTAGCACTTTGTACGTAATTCCACCCACATCCAAACAACTTAAAAGGTGCTACGTAGCACTTTGTACGTAATTCCACCCGCATCCAAACAACTTAGAAGGTGCTACGAAGCACTTTGTACGTAATTCCACCCGCATCCAAACAACTTAGAAGGTGCTACGAAGCACTTTGTACGTAATTCCACCCACATCCAAACAATTTAGAAGGTGCTACGTAGCACTTTGTACGTAATTCCACCCGCATCCAAACAACTTAAAAGGTGCTACGAAGCACTTTGTACGTAATTCCACCCGCATCCAAACAACTTAAAAGGTGCTACGAAGCACTTTGTACGTAATTCCACCCGCATCCAAACAACTTAAAAGGTGCTACGTAGCACTTTGTACGTAATTCCACCCGCATCCAAACAACTTAAAAGGTGCTACGAAGCACTTTGTACGTAATTCCACCCGCATCCAAACAACTTAAAAGGTGCTACGAAGCACTTTGTACGTAATTCCACCCGCATCCAAACAACTTAGAAGGTGCTACGAAGCACTTTGTACGTAATTCCACCCGCATCCAAACAACTTAAAAGGTGCTACGAAGCACTTTGTACGTAATTCCACCCGCATCCAAACAACTTAAAAGGTGCTACGAAGCACTTTGTACGTAATTCCACCCGCATCCAAACAACTTAAAAGGTGCTACGTAGCACTTTGTACGTAATTCCACCCGCATCCAAACAACTTAAAAGGTGCTACGAAGCACTTTGTACGTAATTCCACCCGCATCCAAACAACTTAGAAGGTGCTACGAAGCACTTTGTACGTAATTCCACCCGCATCCAAACAACTTAAAAGTAGCTACGTAGCACTTTGTACGTAATTCCACCCGCATCCAAACAACTTAAAAGGTGCTACGAAGCACTTTGTACGTAATTCCACCCGCATCCAAACAACTTAAAAGGTGCTACGTAGCACTTTGTACGTAATTCCACCCGCATCCAAACAACTTAAAAGGTGCTACGAAGCACTTTGTACGTAATTCCACCCGCATCCAAACAACTTAAAAGGTGCTACGTAGCACTTTGTACGTAATTCCACCCACATCCAAACAATTTAGAAGGTGCAACGAAGCACTTTGTACGTAATTCCACGCACATCCAAACAACTAAGAAGGTGCTACGAAGCACTTTGTACGTAATTCCACCCGCATCCAAACAACTTAGAAGGTGCTACGAAGCACTTTGTACGTAATTCCACCCGCATCCAAACAACTTAGAAGGTGCTACGAAGCACTTTGTACGTAATTCCACCCGCATCCAAACAACTTAAAAGGTGCTACGTAGCACTTTGTACGTAATTCCACCCGCATCCAAACAACTTAAAAGGTGCTACGAAGCACTTTGTACGTAATTCCACCCGCATCCAAACAACTTAAAAGGTGCTACGTAGCACTTTGTACGTAATTCCACCCACATCCAAACAATTTAGAAGGTGCAACGAAGCACTTTGTACGTAATTCCACGCACATCCAAACAACTAAGAAGGTGCTACGAAGCACTTTGTACGTAATTCCACCCGCATCCAAACAACTTAAAAGGTGCTACGAAGCACTTTGTACGTAATTCCACCCGCATCCAAACAACTTAGAAGGTGCTACGAAGCACTTTGTACGTAATTCCACCCGCATCCAAACAACTTAGAAGGTGCTACGAAGCACTTTGTACGTAATTCCACCCGCATCCAAACAACTTAGAAGGTGCTACGAAGCACTTTGTACGTAATTCCACCCGCATCCAAACAACTTAGAAGGTGCTACGTAGCACTTTGTACGTAATTCCACCCACATCCAAACAACTTAGAAGGTGCTACGAAGCACTTTGTACGTAATTCCACCCGCATCCAAACAACTTAGAAGGTGCTACGAAGCACTTTGTACGTAATTCCACCCGCATCCAAACAACTTAGAAGGTGCTACGAAGCACTTTGTACGTAATTCCACCCGCATCCAAACAACTTAGAAGGTGCTACGTAGCACTTTGTACGTAATTCCACCCACATCCAAACAACTTAGAAGGTGCTACGAAGCACTTTGTACGTAATTCCACCCGCATCCAAACAACTTAAAAGGTGCTACGAAGCACTTTGTACGTAATTCCACCCACATCCAAACAATTTAGAAGGTGCTACGAAGCACTTTGTACGTAATTCCACCCGCATCCAAACAACTTAGAAGGTGCTACGAAGCACTTTGTACGTAATTCCACCCGCATCCAAACAACTTAAAAGGTGCTACGTAGCACTTTGTACGTAATTCCACCCGCATCCAAACAACTTAAAAGGTGCTACGAAGCACTTTGTACGTAATTCCACCCACATCCAAACAATTTAGAAGGTGCTACGAAGCACTTTGTACGTAATTCCACCCGCATCCAAACAACTTAGAAGGTGCTACGTAGCACTTTGTACGTAATTCCACCCGCATCCAAACAACTTAGAAGGTGCTACGAAGCACTTTGTACGTAATTCCACCCGCATCCAAACAACTTAAAAGGTGCTACGTAGCACTTTGTACGTAATTCCACCCGCATCCAAACAACTTAAAAGGTGCTACGAAGCACTTTGTACGTAATTCCACCCGCATCCAAACAACTTAGAAGGTGCTACGAAGCACTTTGTACGTAATTCCACCCACATCCAAACAATTTAGAAGGTGCTACGTAGCACTTTGTACGTAATTCCACCCGCATCCAAACAACTTAAAAGGTGCTACGAAGCACTTTGTACGTAATTCCACCCGCATCCAAACAACTTAAAAGGTGCTACGTAGCACTTTGTACGTAATTCCACCCACATCCAAACAACTTAGAAGGTGCTACGTAGCACTTTGTACGTAATTCCACCCACATCCAAACAATTTAGAAGGTGCAACGAAGCACTTTGTACGTAATTCCACCCGCATCCAAACAACTTAGAAGGTGCTACGAAGCACTTTGTACGTAATTCCACCCGCATCCAAACAACTTAAAAGGTGCTACGTAGCACTTTGTACGTAATTCCACCCACATCCAAACAACTTAAAAGGTGCTACGTAGCACTTTGTACGTAATTCCACCCGCATCCAAACAACTTAGAAGGTGCTACGAAGCACTTTGTACGTAATTCCACCCGCATCCAAACAACTTAGAAGGTGCTACGTAGCACTTTGTACGTAATTCCACCCACATCCAAACAACTTAGAAGGTGCTACGAAGCACTTTGTACGTAATTCCACCCGCATCCAAACAACTTAAAAGGTGCTACGAAGCACTTTGTACGTAATTCCACCCGCATCCAAACAACTTAGAAGGTGCTACGAAGCACTTTGTACGTAATTCCACCCGCATCCAAACAACTTAGAAGGTGCTACGAAGCACTTTGTACGTAATTCCACCCGCATCCAAACAACTTAGAAGGTGCTACGTAGCACTTTGTACGTAATTCCACCCACATCCAAACAACTTAAAAGGTGCTACGAAGCACTTTGTACGTAATTCCACCCGCATCCAAACAACTTAAAAGGTGCTACGAAGCACTTTGTACGTAATTCCACCCGCATCCAAACAACTTAGAAGGTGCTACGTAGCACTTTGTACGTAATTCCACCCACATCCAAACAACTTAGAAGGTGCTACGAAGCACTTTGTACGTAATTCCACCCGCATCCAAACAACTTAAAAGGTGCTACGAAGCACTTTGTACGTAATTCCACCCACATCCAAACAATTTAGAAGGTGCTACGAAGCACTTTGTACGTAATTCCACCCGCATCCAAACAACTTAGAAGGTGCTACGAAGCACTTTGTACGTAATTCCACCCGCATCCAAACAACTTAAAAGGTGCTACGTAGCACTTTGTACGTAATTCCACCCGCATCCAAACAACTTAAAAGGTGCTACGAAGCACTTTGTACGTAATTCCACCCGCATCCAAACAACTTAGAAGGTGCTACGAAGCACTTTGTACGTAATTCCACCCGCATCCAAACAACTTAGAAGGTGCTACGTAGCACTTTGTACGTAATTCCACCCACATCCAAACAACTTAAAAGGTGCTACGAAGCACTTTGTACGTAATTCCACCCACATCCAAACAATTTAGAAGGTGCTACGAAGCACTTTGTACGTAATTCCACCCGCATCCAAACAACTTAGAAGGTGCTACGAAGCACTTTGTACGTAATTCCACCCGCATCCAAACAACTTAAAAGGTGCTACGTAGCACTTTGTACGTAATTCCACCCGCATCCAAACAACTTAAAAGGTGCTACGAAGCACTTTGTACGTAATTCCACCCGCATCCAAACAACTTAGAAGGTGCTACGAAGCACTTTGTACGTAATTCCACCCACATCCAAACAATTTAGAAGGTGCTACGTAGCACTTTGTACGTAATTCCACCCGCATCCAAACAACTTAAAAGGTGCTACGAAGCACTTTGTACGTAATTCCACCCGCATCCAAACAACTTAAAAGGTGCTACGTAGCACTTTGTACGTAATTCCACCCACATCCAAACAACTTAGAAGGTGCTACGTAGCACTTTGTACGTAATTCCACCCGCATCCAAACAACTTAAAAGGTGCTACGAAGCACTTTGTACGTAATTCCACCCACATCCAAACAACTTAAAAGGTGCTACGTAGCACTTTGTACGTAATTCCACCCACATCCAAACAACTTAAAAGGTGCTACGTAGCACTTTGTACGTAATTCCACCCGCATCCAAACAACTTAGAAGGTGCTACGAAGCACTTTGTACGTAATTCCACCCGCATCCAAACAACTTAGAAGGTGCTACGAAGCACTTTGTACGTAATTCCACCCGCATCCAAACAACTTAGAAGGTGCTACGAAGCACTTTGTACGTAATTCCACCCGCATCCAAACAACTTAAAAGGTGCTACGAAGCACTTTGTACGTAATTCCACCCGCATCCAAACAACTTAAAAGGTGCTACGTAGCACTTTGTACGTAATTCCACCCGCATCCAAACAACTTAGAAGGTGCTACGAAGCACTTTGTACGTAATTCCACCCGCATCCAAACAACTTAGAAGGTGCTACGAAGCACTTTGTACGTAATTCCACCCGCATCCAAACAACTTAAAAGGTGCTACGAAGCACTTTGTACGTAATTCCACCCACATCCAAACAACTTAAAAGGTGCTACGTAGCACTTTGTACGTAATTCCACCCGCATCCAAACAACTTAGAAGGTGCTACGAAGCACTTTGTACGTAATTCCACCCGCATCCAAACAACTTAGAAGGTGCTACGAAGCACTTTGTACGTAATTCCACCCGCATCCAAACAACTTAAAAGGTGCTACGAAGCACTTTGTACGTAATTCCACCCGCATCCAAACAACTTAGAAGGTGCTACGAAGCACTTTGTACGTAATTCCACCCGCATCCAAACAACTTAGAAGGTGCTACGAAGCACTTTGTACGTAATTCCACCCGCATCCAAACAACTTAGAAGGTGCTACGTAGCACTTTGTACGTAATTCCACCCACATCCAAACAACTTAGAAGGTGCTACGAAGCACTTTGTACGTAATTCCACCCGCATCCAAACAACTTAAAAGGTGCTACGAAGCACTTTGTACGTAATTCCACCCACATCCAAACAATTTAGAAGGTGCTACGAAGCACTTTGTACGTAATTCCACCCGCATCCAAACAACTTAGAAGGTGCTACGAAGCACTTTGTACGTAATTCCACCCGCATCCAAACAACTTAAAAGGTGCTACGTAGCACTTTGTACGTAATTCCACCCGCATCCAAACAACTTAAAAGGTGCTACGAAGCACTTTGTACGTAATTCCACCCGCATCCAAACAACTTAGAAGGTGCTACGAAGCACTTTGTACGTAATTCCACCCACATCCAAACAATTTAGAAGGTGCTACGTAGCACTTTGTACGTAATTCCACCCGCATCCAAACAACTTAAAAGGTGCTACGAAGCACTTTGTACGTAATTCCACCCGCATCCAAACAACTTAAAAGGTGCTACGTAGCACTTTGTACGTAATTCCACCCACATCCAAACAACTTAGAAGGTGCTACGTAGCACTTTGTACGTAATTCCACCCACATCCAAACAATTTAGAAGGTGCAACGAAGCACTTTGTACGTAATTCCACCCGCATCCAAACAACTTAGAAGGTGCTACGAAGCACTTTGTACGTAATTCCACCCGCATCCAAACAACTTAAAAGGTGCTACGTAGCACTTTGTACGTAATTCCACCCACATCCAAACAACTTAAAAGGTGCTACGTAGCACTTTGTACGTAATTCCACCCGCATCCAAACAACTTAAAAGGTGCTACGTAGCACTTTGTACGTAATTCCACCCGCATCCAAACAACTTAAAAGGTGCTACGAAGCACTTTGTACGTAATTCCACCCACATCCAAACAATTTAGAAGGTGCTACGAAGCACTTTGTACGTAATTCCACCCGCATCCAAACAACTTAGAAGGTGCTACGTAGCACTTTGTACGTAATTCCACCCGCATCCAAACAACTTAAAAGGTGCTACGTAGCACTTTGTACGTAATTCCACCCGCATCCAAACAACTTAAAAGGTGCTACGAAGCACTTTGTACGTAATTCCACCCACATCCAAACAATTTAGAAGGTGCTACGAAGCACTTTGTACGTAATTCCACCCGCATCCAAACAACTTAGAAGGTGCTACGAAGCACTTTGTACGTAATTCCACCCGCATCCAAACAACTTAGAAGGTGCTACGAAGCACTTTGTACGTAATTCCACCCGCATCCAAACAACTTAAAAGGTGCTACGTAGCACTTTGTACGTAATTCCACCCACATCCAAACAACTTAAAAGGTGCTACGTAGCACTTTGTACGTAATTCCACCCGCATCCAAACAACTTAAAAGGTGCTACGTAGCACTTTGTACGTAATTCCACCCGCATCCAAACAACTTAAAAGGTGCTACGAAGCACTTTGTACGTAATTCCACCCACATCCAAACAATTTAGAAGGTGCTACGAAGCACTTTGTACGTAATTCCACCCGCATCCAAACAACTTAGAAGGTGCTACGAAGCACTTTGTACGTAATTCCACCCGCATCCAAACAACTTAAAAGGTGCTACGTAGCACTTTGTACGTAATTCCACCCGCATCCAAACAACTTAAAAGGTGCTACGAAGCACTTTGTACGTAATTCCACCCACATCCAAACAATTTAGAAGGTGCTACGAAGCACTTTGTACGTAATTCCACCCGCATCCAAACAACTTAGAAGGTGCTACGTAGCACTTTGTACGTAATTCCACCCGCATCCAAACAACTTAGAAGGTGCTACGAAGCACTTTGTACGTAATTCCACCCGCATCCAAACAACTTAAAAGGTGCTACGTAGCACTTTGTACGTAATTCCACCCGCATCCAAACAACTTAAAAGGTGCTACGAAGCACTTTGTACGTAATTCCACCCGCATCCAAACAACTTAGAAGGTGCTACGAAGCACTTTGTACGTAATTCCACCCACATCCAAACAATTTAGAAGGTGCTACGTAGCACTTTGTACGTAATTCCACCCGCATCCAAACAACTTAAAAGGTGCTACGAAGCACTTTGTACGTAATTCCACCCGCATCCAAACAACTTAAAAGGTGCTACGTAGCACTTTGTACGTAATTCCACCCACATCCAAACAACTTAGAAGGTGCTACGTAGCACTTTGTACGTAATTCCACCCACATCCAAACAATTTAGAAGGTGCAACGAAGCACTTTGTACGTAATTCCACCCGCATCCAAACAACTTAGAAGGTGCTACGAAGCACTTTGTACGTAATTCCACCCGCATCCAAACAACTTAAAAGGTGCTACGTAGCACTTTGTACGTAATTCCACCCACATCCAAACAACTTAAAAGGTGCTACGTAGCACTTTGTACGTAATTCCACCCGCATCCAAACAACTTAGAAGGTGCTACGAAGCACTTTGTACGTAATTCCACCCGCATCCAAACAACTTAGAAGGTGCTACGTAGCACTTTGTACGTAATTCCACCCACATCCAAACAACTTAGAAGGTGCTACGAAGCACTTTGTACGTAATTCCACCCGCATCCAAACAACTTAAAAGGTGCTACGAAGCACTTTGTACGTAATTCCACCCGCATCCAAACAACTTAGAAGGTGCTACGAAGCACTTTGTACGTAATTCCACCCGCATCCAAACAACTTAGAAGGTGCTACGAAGCACTTTGTACGTAATTCCACCCGCATCCAAACAACTTAAAAGGTGCTACGTAGCACTTTGTACGTAATTCCACCCACATCCAAACAACTTAGAAGGTGCTACGTAGCACTTTGTACGTAATTCCACCCGCATCCAAACAACTTAGAAGGTGCTACGAAGCACTTTGTACGTAATTCCACCCGCATCCAAACAACTTAGAAGGTGCTACGTAGCACTTTGTACGTAATTCCACCCACATCCAAACAACTTAGAAGGTGCTACGAAGCACTTTGTACGTAATTCCACCCGCATCCAAACAACTTAAAAGGTGCTACGAAGCACTTTGTACGTAATTCCACCCGCATCCAAACAACTTAGAAGGTGCTACGAAGCACTTTGTACGTAATTCCACCCGCATCCAAACAACTTAGAAGGTGCTACGAAGCACTTTGTACGTAATTCCACCCGCATCCAAACAACTTAGAAGGTGCTACGTAGCACTTTGTACGTAATTCCACCCACATCCAAACAACTTAGAAGGTGCTACGAAGCACTTTGTACGTAATTCCACCCGCATCCAAACAACTTAAAAGGTGCTACGAAGCACTTTGTACGTAATTCCACCCACATCCAAACAATTTAGAAGGTGCTACGAAGCACTTTGTACGTAATTCCACCCGCATCCAAACAACTTAGAAGGTGCTACGAAGCACTTTGTACGTAATTCCACCCGCATCCAAACAACTTAAAAGGTGCTACGTAGCACTTTGTACGTAATTCCACCCGCATCCAAACAACTTAAAAGGTGCTACGAAGCACTTTGTACGTAATTCCACCCGCATCCAAACAACTTAGAAGGTGCTACGAAGCACTTTGTACGTAATTCCACCCACATCCAAACAATTTAGAAGGTGCTACGTAGCACTTTGTACGTAATTCCACCCGCATCCAAACAACTTAAAAGGTGCTACGAAGCACTTTGTACGTAATTCCACCCGCATCCAAACAACTTAAAAGGTGCTACGTAGCACTTTGTACGTAATTCCACCCACATCCAAACAACTTAGAAGGTGCTACGTAGCACTTTGTACGTAATTCCACCCACATCCAAACAATTTAGAAGGTGCTACGAAGCACTTTGTACGTAATTCCACCCGCATCCAAACAACTTAAAAGGTGCTACGAAGCACTTTGTACGTAATTCCACCCGCATCCAAACAACTTAGAAGGTGCTACGAAGCACTTTGTACGTAATTCCACCCGCATCCAAACAACTTAGAAGGTGCTACGAAGCACTTTGTACGTAATTCCACCCGCATCCAAACAACTTAGAAGGTGCTACGTAGCACTTTGTACGTAATTCCACCCACATCCAAACAACTTAGAAGGTGCTACGAAGCACTTTGTACGTAATTCCACCCGCATCCAAACAACTTAAAAGGTGCTACGAAGCACTTTGTACGTAATTCCACCCACATCCAAACAATTTAGAAGGTGCTACGAAGCACTTTGTACGTAATTCCACCCGCATCCAAACAACTTAGAAGGTGCTACGAAGCACTTTGTACGTAATTCCACCCGCATCCAAACAACTTAGAAGGTGCTACGAAGCACTTTGTACGTAATTCCACCCACATCCAAACAATTTAGAAGGTGCTACGTAGCACTTTGTACGTAATTCCACCCGCATCCAAACAACTTAAAAGGTGCTACGAAGCACTTTGTACGTAATTCCACCCGCATCCAAACAACTTAAAAGGTGCTACGTAGCACTTTGTACGTAATTCCACCCACATCCAAACAACTTAGAAGGTGCTACGTAGCACTTTGTACGTAATTCCACCCACATCCAAACAATTTAGAAGGTGCAACGAAGCACTTTGTACGTAATTCCACCCGCATCCAAACAACTTAGAAGGTGCTACGAAGCACTTTGTACGTAATTCCACCCGCATCCAAACAACTTAGAAGGTGCTACGAAGCACTTTGTACGTAATTCCACCCGCATCCAAACAACTTAAAAGGTGCTACGTAGCACTTTGTACGTAATTCCACCCGCATCCAAACAACTTAAAAGGTGCTACGAAGCACTTTGTACGTAATTCCACCCGCATCCAAACAACTTAGAAGGTGCTACGAAGCACTTTGTACGTAATTCCACCCGCATCCAAACAACTTAAAAGGTGCTACGAAGCACTTTGTACGTAATTCCACCCGCATCCAAACAACTTAAAAGGTGCTACGTAGCACTTTGTACGTAATTCCACCCGCATCCAAACAACTTAAAAGGTGCTACGAAGCACTTTGTACGTAATTCCACCCGCATCCAAACAACTTAAAAGGTGCTACGTAGCACTTTGTACGTAATTCCACCCGCATCCAAACAACTTAGAAGGTGCTACGAAGCACTTTGTACGTAATTCCACCCGCATCCAAACAACTTAGAAGGTGCTACGAAGCACTTTGTACGTAATTCCACCCGCATCCAAACAACTTAAAAGGTGCTACGTAGCACTTTGTACGTAATTCCACCCGCATCCAAACAACTTAAAAGGTGCTACGAAGCACTTTGTACGTAATTCCACCCGCATCCAAACAACTTAAAAGGTGCTACGAAGCACTTTGTACGTAATTCCACCCGCATCCAAACAACTTAAAAGGAGCTACGTAGCACTTTGTACGTAATTCCACCCGCATCCAAACAACTTAAAAGGTGCTACGAAGCACTTTGTACGTAATTCCACCCGCATCCAAACAACTTAAAAGGTGCTACGTAGCACTTTGTACGTAATTCCACCCGCATCCAAACAACTTAAAAGGTGCTACGAAGCACTTTGTACGTAATTCCACCCGCATCCAAACAACTTAAAAGGTGCTACGTAGCACTTTGTACGTAATTCCACCCACATCCAAACAATTTAGAAGGTGCAACGAAGCACTTTGTACGTAATTCCACGCACATCCAAACAATTTAGAAGGTGCTACGTAGCACTTTGTACGTAATTCCACCCGCATCCAAACAACTTAAAAGGTGCTACGAAGCACTTTGTACGTAATTCCACCCGCATCCAAACAACTTAAAAGGTGCTACGTAGCACTTTGTACGTAATTCCACCCACATCCAAACAACTTAGAAGGTGCTACGTAGCACTTTGTACGTAATTCCACCCACATCCAAACAATTTAGAAGGTGCAACGAAGCACTTTGTACGTAATTCCACCCGCATCCAAACAACTTAGAAGGTGCTACGAAGCACTTTGTACGTAATTCCACCCGCATCCAAACAACTTAAAAGGTGCTACGTAGCACTTTGTACGTAATTCCACCCACATCCAAACAACTTAAAAGGTGCTACGTAGCACTTTGTACGTAATTCCACCCGCATCCAAACAACTTAGAAGGTGCTACGAAGCACTTTGTACGTAATTCCACCCGCATCCAAACAACTTAAAAGGTGCTACGTAGCACTTTGTACGTAATTCCACCCGCATCCAAACAACTTAAAAGGTGCTACGAAGCACTTTGTACGTAATTCCACCCGCATCCAAACAACTTAGAAGGTGCTACGAAGCACTTTGTACGTAATTCCACCCGCATCCAAACAACTTAGAAGGTGCTACGAAGCACTTTGTACGTAATTCCACCCGCATCCAAACAACTTAGAAGGTGCTACGAAGCACTTTGTACGTAATTCCACCCACATCCAAACAATTTAGAAGGTGCTACGTAGCACTTTGTACGTAATTCCACCCGCATCCAAACAACTTAAAAGGTGCTACGAAGCACTTTGTACGTAATTCCACCCGCATCCAAACAACTTAAAAGGTGCTACGTAGCACTTTGTACGTAATTCCACCCGCATCCAAACAACTTAGAAGGTGCTACGTAGCACTTTGTACGTAATTCCACCCACATCCAAACAATTTAGAAGGTGCAACGAAGCACTTTGTACGTAATTCCACCCGCATCCAAACAACTTAGAAGGTGCTACGAAGCACTTTGTACGTAATTCCACCCGCATCCAAACAACTTAGAAGGTGCTACGAAGCACTTTGTACGTAATTCCACCCGCATCCAAACAACTTAGAAGGTGCTACGAAGCACTTTGTACGTAATTCCACCCGCATCCAAACAACTTAAAAGGTGCTACGTAGCACTTTGTACGTAATTCCACCCGCATCCAAACAACTTAAAAGGTGCTACGAAGCACTTTGTACGTAATTCCACCCGCATCCAAACAACTTAAAAGGTGCTACGAAGCACTTTGTACGTAATTCCACCCGCATCCAAACAACTTAAAAGGTGCTACGTAGCACTTTGTACGTAATTCCACCCGCATCCAAACAACTTAGAAGGTGCTACGAAGCACTTTGTACGTAATTCCACCCGCATCCAAACAACTTAAAAGGAGCTACGTAGCACTTTGTACGTAATTCCACCCGCATCCAAACAACTTAAAAGGTGCTACGAAGCACTTTGTACGTAATTCCACCCGCATCCAAACAACTTAAAAGGTGCTACGTAGCACTTTGTACGTAATTCCACCCGCATCCAAACAACTTAAAAGGTGCTACGAAGCACTTTGTACGTAATTCCACCCGCATCCAAACAACTTAAAAGGTGCTACGTAGCACTTTGTACGTAATTCCACCCACATCCAAACAATTTAGAAGGTGCAACGAAGCACTTTGTACGTAATTCCACGCACATCCAAACAACTAAGAAGGTGCTACGAAGCACTTTGTACGTAATTCCACCCGCATCCAAACAACTTAGAAGGTGCTACGAAGCACTTTGTACGTAATTCCACCCGCATCCAAACAACTTAGAAGGTGCTACGAAGCACTTTGTACGTAATTCCACCCGCATCCAAACAACTTAAAAGGTGCTACGTAGCACTTTGTACGTAATTCCACCCGCATCCAAACAACTTAAAAGGTGCTACGAAGCACTTTGTACGTAATTCCACCCGCATCCAAACAACTTAAAAGGTGCTACGTAGCACTTTGTACGTAATTCCACCCACATCCAAACAATTTAGAAGGTGCAACGAAGCACTTTGTACGTAATTCCACGCACATCCAAACAACTAAGAAGGTGCTACGAAGCACTTTGTACGTAATTCCACCCGCATCCAAACAACTTAGAAGGTGCTACGAAGCACTTTGTACGTAATTCCACCCGCATCCAAACAACTTAAAAGGTGCTACGTAGCACTTTGTACGTAATTCCACCCGCATCCAAACAACTTAAAAGGTGCTACGTAGCACTTTGTACGTAATTCCACCCGCATCCAAACAATTTAGAAGGTGCAACGAAGCACTTTGTACGTAATTCCACCCGCATCCAAACAACTTAAAAGGTGCTACGTAGCACTTTGTACGTAATTCCACCCGCATCCAAACAATTTAGAAGGTGCAACGAAGCACTTTGTACGTAATTCCACCCGCATCCAAACAACTTAAAAGGTGCTACGTAGCACTTTGTACGTAATTCCACCCGCATCCAAACAACTTAAAAGGTGCTACGAAGCACTTTGTACGTAATTCCACCCGCATCCAAACAACTTAAAAGGTGCAACGAAGCACTTTGTACGTAATTCCACCCGCATCCAAACAACTTAGAAGGTGCTACGAAGCACTTTGTACGTAATTCCACCCGCATCCAAACAACTTAGAAGGTGCTACGAAGCACTTTGTACGTAATTCCACCCACATCCAAACAATTTAGAAGGTGCTACGTAGCACTTTGTACGTAATTCCACCCGCATCCAAACAACTTAAAAGGTGCTACGAAGCACTTTGTACGTAATTCCACCCGCATCCAAACAACTTAAAAGGTGCTACGAAGCACTTTGTACGTAATTCCACCCGCATCCAAACAACTTAGAAGGTGCTACGAAGCACTTTGTACGTAATTCCACCCGCATCCAAACAACTTAAAAGGTGCTACGTAGCACTTTGTACGTAATTCCACCCGCATCCAAACAACTTAAAAGGTGCTACGAAGCACTTTGTACGTAATTCCACCCGCATCCAAACAACTTAAAAGGTGCTACGAAGCACTTTGTACGTAATTCCACCCGCATCCAAACAACTTAAAAGGTGCTACGTAGCACTTTGTACGTAATTCCACCCGCATCCAAACAACTTAGAAGGTGCTACGAAGCACTTTGTACGTAATTCCACCCGCATCCAAACAACTTAAAAGGAGCTACGTAGCACTTTGTACGTAATTCCACCCGCATCCAAACAACTTAAAAGGTGCTACGAAGCACTTTGTACGTAATTCCACCCGCATCCAAACAACTTAAAAGGTGCTACGTAGCACTTTGTACGTAATTCCACCCGCATCCAAACAACTTAAAAGGTGCTACGAAGCACTTTGTACGTAATTCCACCCGCATCCAAACAACTTAAAAGGTGCTACGTAGCACTTTGTACGTAATTCCACCCACATCCAAACAATTTAGAAGGTGCAACGAAGCACTTTGTACGTAATTCCACGCACATCCAAACAACTAAGAAGGTGCTACGAAGCACTTTGTACGTAATTCCACCCGCATCCAAACAACTTAGAAGGTGCTACGAAGCACTTTGTACGTAATTCCACCCGCATCCAAACAACTTAGAAGGTGCTACGAAGCACTTTGTACGTAATTCCACCCGCATCCAAACAACTTAAAAGGTGCTACGTAGCACTTTGTACGTAATTCCACCCGCATCCAAACAACTTAAAAGGTGCTACGAAGCACTTTGTACGTAATTCCACCCGCATCCAAACAACTTAAAAGGTGCTACGTAGCACTTTGTACGTAATTCCACCCACATCCAAACAATTTAGAAGGTGCAACGAAGCACTTTGTACGTAATTCCACGCACATCCAAACAACTAAGAAGGTGCTACGAAGCACTTTGTACGTAATTCCACCCGCATCCAAACAACTTAGAAGGTGCTACGAAGCACTTTGTACGTAATTCCACCCGCATCCAAACAACTTAAAAGGTGCTACGTAGCACTTTGTACGTAATTCCACCCGCATCCAAACAACTTAAAAGGTGCTACGTAGCACTTTGTACGTAATTCCACGCACATCCAAACAACTAAGAAGGTGCTACGAAGCACTTTGTACGTAATTCCACCCGCATCCAAACAACTTAAAAGGTGCTACGAAGCACTTTGTACGTAATTCCACCCACATCCAAACAATTTAGAAGGTGCAACGAAGCACTTTGTACGTAATTCCACGCACATCCAAACAACTAAGAAGGTGCTACGAAGCACTTTGTACGTAATTCCACCCGCATCCAAACAACTTAGAAGGTGCTACGAAGCACTTTGTACGTAATTCCACCCGCATCCAAACAACTTAGAAGGTGCTACGAAGCACTTTGTACGTAATTCCACCCGCATCCAAACAACTTAAAAGGTGCTACGTAGCACTTTGTACGTAATTCCACCCGCATCCAAACAACTTAAAAGGTGCTACGAAGCACTTTGTACGTAATTCCACCCGCATCCAAACAACTTAAAAGGTGCTACGTAGCACTTTGTACGTAATTCCACGCACATCCAAACAACTAAGAAGGTGCTACGAAGCACTTTGTACGTAATTCCACCCGCATCCAAACAACTTAGAAGGTGCTACGAAGCACTTTGTACGTAATTCCACCCGCATCCAAACAACTTAGAAGGTGCTACGAAGCACTTTGTACGTAATTCCACCCGCATCCAAACAACTTAAAAGGTGCTACGTAGCACTTTGTACGTAATTCCACCCGCATCCAAACAACTTAAAAGGTGCTACGTAGCACTTTGTACGTAATTCCACCCGCATCCAAACAACTTAAAAGGTGCTACGAAGCACTTTGTACGTAATTCCACCCGCATCCAAACAACTTAAAAGGTGCTACGTAGCACTTTGTACGTAATTCCACCCACATCCAAACAATTTAGAAGGTGCAACGAAGCACTTTGTACGTAATTCCACGCACATCCAAACAACTAAGAAGGTGCTACGAAGCACTTTGTACGTAATTCCACCCGCATCCAAACAACTTAGAAGGTGCTACGAAGCACTTTGTACGTAATTCCACCCGCATCCAAACAACTTAGAAGGTGCTACGAAGCACTTTGTACGTAATTCCACCCGCATCCAAACAACTTAAAAGGTGCTACGTAGCACTTTGTACGTAATTCCACCCGCATCCAAACAACTTAAAAGGTGCTACGAAGCACTTTGTACGTAATTCCACCCGCATCCAAACAACTTAAAAGGTGCTACGTAGCACTTTGTACGTAATTCCACCCACATCCAAACAATTTAGAAGGTGCAACGAAGCACTTTGTACGTAATTCCACGCACATCCAAACAACTTAAAAGGTGCTACGTAGCACTTTGTACGTAATTCCACCCGCATCCAAACAACTTAAAAGGTGCTACGAAGCACTTTGTACGTAATTCCACCCACATCCAAACAACTAAGAAGGTGCTACGAAGCACTTTGTACGTAATTCCACCCACATCCAAACAACTTAAAAGGTGCTACGAAGCACTTTGTACGTAATTCCACCCGCATCCAAACAACTTAAAAGGAGCTACGTAGCACTTTGTACGTAATTCCACCCGCATCCAAACAACTTAAAAGGTGCTACGTAGCACTTTGTACGTAATTCCACCCACATCCAAACAATTTAGAAGGTGCAACGAAGCACTTTGTACGTAATTCCACCCGCATCCAAACAACTTAAAAGGTGCTACGAAGCACTTTGTACGTAATTCCACCCGCATCCAAACAACTTAAAAGGTGCTACGTAGCACTTTGTACGTAATTCCACCCACATCCAAACAATTTAGAAGGTGCAACGAAGCACTTTGTACGTAATTCCACGCACATCCAAACAACTAAGAAGGTGCTACGAAGCACTTTGTACGTAATTCCACCCGCATCCAAACAACTTAGAAGGTGCTACGAAGCACTTTGTACGTAATTCCACCCGCATCCAAACAACTTAGAAGGTGCTACGAAGCACTTTGTACGTAATTCCACCCGCATCCAAACAACTTAAAAGGTGCTACGTAGCACTTTGTACGTAATTCCACCCACATCCAAACAATTTAGAAGGTGCAACGAAGCACTTTGTACGTAATTCCACGCACATCCAAACAACTAAGAAGGTGCTACGAAGCACTTTGTACGTAATTCCACCCGCATCCAAACAACTTAGAAGGTGCTACGAAGCACTTTGTACGTAATTCCACCCGCATCCAAACAACTTAGAAGGTGCTACGAAGCACTTTGTACGTAATTCCACCCGCATCCAAACAACTTAAAAGGTGCTACGTAGCACTTTGTACGTAATTCCACCCGCATCCAAACAACTTAAAAGGTGCTACGAAGCACTTTGTACGTAATTCCACCCGCATCCAAACAACTTAAAAGGTGCTACGTAGCACTTTGTACGTAATTCCACCCACATCCAAACAATTTAGAAGGTGCAACGAAGCACTTTGTACGTAATTCCACGCACATCCAAACAACTAAGAAGGTGCTACGAAGCACTTTGTACGTAATTCCACCCGCATCCAAACAACTTAGAAGGTGCTACGAAGCACTTTGTACGTAATTCCACCCGCATCCAAACAACTTAGAAGGTGCTACGAAGCACTTTGTACGTAATTCCACCCGCATCCAAACAACTTAAAAGGTGCTACGTAGCACTTTGTACGTAATTCCACCCACATCCAAACAATTTAGAAGGTGCAACGAAGCACTTTGTACGTAATTCCACGCACATCCAAACAACTAAGAAGGTGCTACGAAGCACTTTGTACGTAATTCCACGCACATCCAAACAACTAAGAAGGTGCTACGAAGCACTTTGTACGTAATTCCACCCGCATCCAAACAACTTAAAAGGTGCTACGAAGCACTTTGTACGTAATTCCACCCACATCCAAACAACTAAGAAGGTGCTACGAAGCACTTTGTACGTAATTCCACCCACATCCAAACAACTTAAAAGGTGCTACGAAGCACTTTGTACGTAATTCCACCCGCATCCAAACAACTTAAAAGGAGCTACGTAGCACTTTGTACGTAATTCCACCCGCATCCAAACAACTTAAAAGGTGCTACGAAGCACTTTGTACGTAATTCCACCCGCATCCAAACAACTTAAAAGGTGCTACGTAGCACTTTGTACGTAATTCCACCCACATCCAAACAACTTAAAAGGTGCTACGAAGCACTTTGTACGTAATTCCACCCGCATCCAAACAACTTAAAAGGTGCTACGTAGCACTTTGTACGTAATTCCACCCACATCCAAACAATTTAGAAGGTGCAACGAAGCACTTTGTACGTAATTCCACGCACATCCAAACAACTAAGAAGGTGCTACGAAGCACTTTGTACGTAATTCCACCCGCATCCAAACAACTTAGAAGGTGCTACGAAGCACTTTGTACGTAATTCCACCCGCATCCAAACAACTTAGAAGGTGCTACGAAGCACTTTGTACGTAATTCCACCCGCATCCAAACAACTTAAAAGGTGCTACGTAGCACTTTGTACGTAATTCCACCCGCATCCAAACAACTTAAAAGGTGCTACGAAGCACTTTGTACGTAATTCCACCCGCATCCAAACAACTTAAAAGGTGCTACGAAGCACTTTGTACGTAATTCCACCCACATCCAAACAATTTAGAAGGTGCAACGAAGCACTTTGTACGTAATTCCACGCACATCCAAACAACTAAGAAGGTGCTACGAAGCACTTTGTACGTAATTCCACCCGCATCCAAACAACTTAAAAGGTGCTACGAAGCACTTTGTACGTAATTCCACCCACATCCAAACAACTAAGAAGGTGCTACGAAGCACTTTGTACGTAATTCCACCCACATCCAAACAACTTAAAAGGTGCTACGAAGCACTTTGTACGTAATTCCACCCGCATCCAAACAACTTAAAAGGTGCTACGTAGCACTTTGTACGTAATTCCACCCGCATCCAAACAACTTAAAAGGTGCTACGTAGCACTTTGTACGTAATTCCACCCACATCCAAACAATTTAGAAGGTGCAACGAAGCACTTTGTACGTAATTCCACGCACATCCAAACAACTAAGAAGGTGCTACGAAGCACTTTGTACGTAATTCCACCCGCATCCAAACAACTTAAAAGGTGCTACGAAGCACTTTGTACGTAATTCCACCCGCATCCAAACAACTTAAAAGGTGCTACGAAGCACTTTGTACGTAATTCCACCCACATCCAAACAACTAAGAAGGTGCTACGAAGCACTTTGTACGTAATTCCACCCGCATCCAAACAACTTAAAAGGTGCTACGTAGCACTTTGTACGTAATTCCACCCGCATCCAAACAACTTAAAAGGTGCTACGTAGCACTTTGTACGTAATTCCACCCACATCCAAACAATTTAGAAGGTGCAACGAAGCACTTTGTACGTAATTCCACGCACATCCAAACAACTAAGAAGGTGCTACGAAGCACTTTGTACGTAATTCCACCCGCATCCAAACAACTTAAAAGGTGCTACGTAGCACTTTGTACGTAATTCCACGCACATCCAAACAACTAAGAAGGTGCTACGAAGCACTTTGTACGTAATTCCACCCGCATCCAAACAACTTAAAAGGTGCTACGAAGCACTTTGTACGTAATTCCACCCGCATCCAAACAACTTAAAAGGTGCTACGTAGCACTTTGTACGTAATTCCACGCACATCCAAACAACTAAGAAGGTGCTACGAAGCACTTTGTACGTAATTCCACCCGCATCCAAACAACTTAAAAGGTGCTACGAAGCACTTTGTACGTAATTCCACCCGCATCCAAACAACTTAAAAGGTGCTACGTAGCACTTTGTACGTAATTCCACGCACATCCAAACAACTAAGAAGGTGCTACGAAGCACTTTGTACGTAATTCCACCCGCATCCAAACAACTTAAAAGGTGCTACGTAGCACTTTGTACGTAATTCCACCCGCATCCAAACAACTTAAAAGGTGCTACGAAGCACTTTGTACGTAATTCCACCCGCATCCAAACAACTTAAAAGGTGCTACGTAGCACTTTGTACGTAATTCCACCCACATCCAAACAACTTAAAAGGTGCTACGAAGCACTTTGTACGTAATTCCACCCGCATCCAAACAACTTAAAAGGTGCTACGTAGCACTTTGTACGTAATTCCACCCGCATCCAAACAACTTAAAAGGTGCTACGTAGCACTTTGTACGTAATTCCACCCACATCCAAACAATTTAGAAGGTGCAACGAAGCACTTTGTACGTAATTCCACGCACATCCAAACAACTAAGAAGGTGCTACGAAGCACTTTGTACGTAATTCCACCCGCATCCAAACAACTTAAAAGGTGCTACGTAGCACTTTGTACGTAATTCCACGCACATCCAAACAACTAAGAAGGTGCTACGAAGCACTTTGTACGTAATTCCACCCGCATCCAAACAACTTAAAAGGTGCTACGAAGCACTTTGTACGTAATTCCACCCGCATCCAAACAACTTAAAAGGTGCTACGAAGCACTTTGTACGTAATTCCACCCGCATCCAAACAACTTAAAAGGTGCTACGTAGCACTTTGTACGTAATTCCACGCACATCCAAACAACTAAGAAGGTGCTACGAAGCACTTTGTACGTAATTCCACCCGCATCCAAACAACTTAAAAGGTGCTACGAAGCACTTTGTACGTAATTCCACCCGCATCCAAACAACTTAAAAGGTGCTACGTAGCACTTTGTACGTAATTCCACCCACATCCAAACAACTTAAAAGGTGCTACGAAGCACTTTGTACGTAATTCCACCCGCATCCAAACAACTTAAAAGGTGCTACGTAGCACTTTGTACGTAATTCCACCCACATCCAAACAATTTAGAAGGTGCAACGAAGCACTTTGTACGTAATTCCACGCACATCCAAACAACTAAGAAGGTGCTACGAAGCACTTTGTACGTAATTCCACCCGCATCCAAACAACTTAAAAGGTGCTACGAAGCACTTTGTACGTAATTCCACCCACATCCAAACAACTAAGAAGGTGCTACGAAGCACTTTGTACGTAATTCCACCCGCATCCAAACAACTTAAAAGGTGCTACGTAGCACTTTGTACGTAATTCCACGCACATCCAAACAACTAAGAAGGTGCTACGAAGCACTTTGTACGTAATTCCACCCGCATCCAAACAACTTAAAAGGTGCTACGAAGCACTTTGTACGTAATTCCACCCGCATCCAAACAACTTAAAAGGTGCTACGTAGCACTTTGTACGTAATTCCACCCGCATCCAAACAACTTAAAAGGTGCTACGTAGCACTTTGTACGTAATTCCACCCGCATCCAAACAACTTAAAAGGTGCTACGAAGCACTTTGTACGTAATTCCACCCGCATCCAAACAACTTAAAAGGTGCTACGTAGCACTTTGTACGTAATTCCACCCACATCCAAACAATTTAGAAGGTGCAACGAAGCACTTTGTACGTAATTCCACGCACATCCAAACAACTAAGAAGGTGCTACGAAGCACTTTGTACGTAATTCCACCCGCATCCAAACAACTTAAAAGGTGCTACGTAGCACTTTGTACGTAATTCCACGCACATCCAAACAACTAAGAAGGTGCTACGAAGCACTTTGTACGTAATTCCACCCACATCCAAACAACTTAAAAGGTGCTACGAAGCACTTTGTACGTAATTCCACCCGCATCCAAACAACTTAAAAGGTGCTACGTAGCACTTTGTACGTAATTCCACCCGCATCCAAACAACTTAAAAGGTGCTACGTAGCACTTTGTACGTAATTCCACGCACATCCAAACAACTAAGAAGGTGCTACGAAGCACTTTGTACGTAATTCCACCCGCATCCAAACAACTTAAAAGGTGCTACGTAGCACTTTGTACGTAATTCCACCCGCATCCAAACAACTTAAAAGGTGCTACGTAGCACTTTGTACGTAATTCCACCCGCATCCAAACAACTTAAAAGGTGCTACGTAGCACTTTGTACGTAATTCCACCCACATCCAAACAATTTAGAAGGTGCAACGAAGCACTTTGTACGTAATTCCACGCACATCCAAACAACTAAGAAGGTGCTACGAAGCACTTTGTACGTAATTCCACCCGCATCCAAACAACTTAAAAGGTGCTACGTAGCACTTTGTACGTAATTCCACGCACATCCAAACAACTAAGAAGGTGCTACGAAGCACTTTGTACGTAATTCCACCCGCATCCAAACAACTTAAAAGGTGCTACGAAGCACTTTGTACGTAATTCCACCCGCATCCAAACAACTTAAAAGGTGCTACGTAGCACTTTGTACGTAATTCCACCCACATCCAAACAACTAAGAAGGTGCTACGAAGCACTTTGTACGTAATTCCACCCGCATCCAAACAACTTAAAAGGTGCTACGAAGCACTTTGTACGTAATTCCACCCGCATCCAAACAACTTAAAAGGTGCTACGTAGCACTTTGTACGTAATTCCACCCACATCCAAACAACTTAAAAGGTGCTACGAAGCACTTTGTACGTAATTCCACCCGCATCCAAACAACTTAAAAGGTGCTACGTAGCACTTTGTACGTAATTCCACCCACATCCAAACAATTTAGAAGGTGCAACGAAGCACTTTGTACGTAATTCCACGCACATCCAAACAACTAAGAAGGTGCTACGAAGCACTTTGTACGTAATTCCACCCGCATCCAAACAACTTAAAAGGTGCTACGAAGCACTTTGTACGTAATTCCACCCACATCCAAACAACTAAGAAGGTGCTACGAAGCACTTTGTACGTAATTCCACCCGCATCCAAACAACTTAAAAGGTGCTACGTAGCACTTTGTACGTAATTCCACGCACATCCAAACAACTAAGAAGGTGCTACGAAGCACTTTGTACGTAATTCCACCCTCATCCAAACAACTTAAAAGGTGCTACGAAGCACTTTGTACGTAATTCCACCCGCATCCAAACAACTTAAAAGGTGCTACGTAGCACTTTGTACGTAATTCCACCCGCATCCAAACAACTTAAAAGGTGCTACGTAGCACTTTGTACGTAATTCCACGCACATCCAAACAACTAAGAAGGTGCTACGAAGCACTTTGTACGTAATTCCACCCGCATCCAAACAACTTAAAAGGTGCTACGAAGCACTTTGTACGTAATTCCACCCGCATCCAAACAACTTAAAAGGTGCTACGTAGCACTTTGTACGTAATTCCACCCGCATCCAAACAACTTAAAAGGTGCTACGTAGCACTTTGTACGTAATTCCACGCACATCCAAACAACTAAGAAGGTGCTACGAAGCACTTTGTACGTAATTCCACCCGCATCCAAACAACTTAAAAGGTGCTACGAAGCACTTTGTACGTAATTCCACCCGCATCCAAACAACTTAAAAGGTGCTACGAAGCACTTTGTACGTAATTCCACCCGCATCCAAACAACTTAAAAGGTGCTACGTAGCACTTTGTACGTAATTCCACGCACATCCAAACAACTAAGAAGGTGCTACGAAGCACTTTGTACGTAATTCCACCCGCATCCAAACAACTTAAAAGGTGCTACGTAGCACTTTGTACGTAATTCCACCCGCATCCAAACAACTTAAAAGGTGCTACGTAGCACTTTGTACGTAATTCCACGCACATCCAAACAACTAAGAAGGTGCTACGAAGCACTTTGTACGTAATTCCACCCGCATCCAAACAACTTAAAAGGTGCTACGAAGCACTTTGTACGTAATTCCACCCGCATCCAAACAACTTAAAAGGTGCTACGAAGCACTTTGTACGTAATTCCACCCGCATCCAAACAACTTAAAAGGTGCTACGTAGCACTTTGTACGTAATTCCACGCACATCCAAACAACTAAGAAGGTGCTACGAAGCACTTTGTACGTAATTCCACCCGCATCCAAACAACTTAAAAGGTGCTACGTAGCACTTTGTACGTAATTCCACCCGCATCCAAACAACTTAAAAGGTGCTACGAAGCACTTTGTACGTAATTCCACCCGCATCCAAACAACTTAAAAGGTGCTACGTAGCACTTTGTACGTAATTCCACCCACATCCAAACAACTTAGAAGGTGCTACGAAGCACTTTGTACGTAATTCCACGCACATCCAAACAACTAAGAAGGTGCTACGAAGCACTTTGTACGTAATTCCACCCGCATCCAAACAACTTAAAAGGTGCTACGTAGCACTTTGTACGTAATTCCACCCGCATCCAAACAACTTAGAAGGTGCTACGAAGCACTTTGTACGTAATTCCACCCGCATCCAAACAACTTAGAAGGTGCTACGAAGCACTTTGTACGTAATTCCACCCGCATCCAAACAACTTAAAAGGTGCTACGTAGCACTTTGTACGTAATTCCACCCACATCCAAACAACTTAGAAGGTGCTACGAAGCACTTTGTACGTAATTCCACCCGCATCCAAACAACTTAAAAGGTGCTACGTAGCACTTTGTACGTAATTCCACCCGCATCCAAACAACTTAAAAGGTGCTACGTAGCACTTTGTACGTAATTCCACCCACATCCAAACAATTTAGAAGGTGCAACGAAGCACTTTGTACGTAATTCCACGCACATCCAAACAACTAAGAAGGTGCTACGAAGCACTTTGTACGTAATTCCACCCGCATCCAAACAACTTAAAAGGTGCTACGAAGCACTTTGTACGTAATTCCACCCGCATCCAAACAACTTAAAAGGTGCTACGTAGCACTTTGTACGTAATTCCACCCGCATCCAAACAACTTAAAAGGTGCTACGTAGCACTTTGTACGTAATTCCACCCACATCCAAACAATTTAGAAGGTGCAACGAAGCACTTTGTACGTAATTCCACCCGCATCCAAACAACTTAAAAGGTGCTACGTAGCACTTTGTACGTAATTCCACCCGCATCCAAACAACTTAAAAGGTGCTACGTAGCACTTTGTACGTAATTCCACCCGCATCCAAACAACTTAAAAGGTGCTACGTAGCACTTTGTACGTAATTCCACCCACATCCAAACAACTAAGAAGGTGCTACGAAGCACTTTGTACGTAATTCCACCCACATCCAAACAACTTAAAAGGTGCTACGAAGCACTTTGTACGTAATTCCACCCGCATCCAAACAACTTAAAAGGTGCTACGTAGCACTTTGTACGTAATTCCACCCGCATCCAAACAACTTAAAAGGTGCTACGAAGCACTTTGTACGTAATTCCACCCACATCCAAACAATTTAGAAGGTGCAACGAAGCACTTTGTACGTAATTCCACGCACATCCAAACAACTAAGAAGGTGCTACGAAGCACTTTGTACGTAATTCCACCCGCATCCAAACAACTTAAAAGGTGCTACGAAGCACTTTGTACGTAATTCCACCCGCATCCAAACAACTTAAAAGGTGCTACGTAGCACTTTGTACGTAATTCCACCCACATCCAAACAACTAAGAAGGTGCTACGAAGCACTTTGTACGTAATTCCACCCACATCCAAACAACTTAAAAGGTGCTACGAAGCACTTTGTACGTAATTCCACCCGCATCCAAACAACTTAAAAGGTGCTACGTAGCACTTTGTACGTAATTCCACCCGCATCCAAACAACTTAAAAGGTGCTACGTAGCACTTTGTACGTAATTCCACCCACATCCAAACAATTTAGAAGGTGCAACGAAGCACTTTGTACGTAATTCCACGCACATCCAAACAACTAAGAAGGTGCTACGAAGCACTTTGTACGTAATTCCACCCGCATCCAAACAACTTAAAAGGTGCTACGAAGCACTTTGTACGTAATTCCACCCGCATCCAAACAACTTAAAAGGTGCTACGTAGCACTTTGTACGTAATTCCACCCGCATCCAAACAACTTAAAAGGTGCTACGTAGCACTTTGTACGTAATTCCACCCACATCCAAACAATTTAGAAGGTGCAACGAAGCACTTTGTACGTAATTCCACCCGCATCCAAACAACTTAAAAGGTGCTACGTAGCACTTTGTACGTAATTCCACCCGCATCCAAACAACTTAAAAGGTGCTACGTAGCACTTTGTACGTAATTCCACCCGCATCCAAACAACTTAAAAGGTGCTACGAAGCACTTTGTACGTAATTCCACCCGCATCCAAACAACTTAAAAGGTGCTACGTAGCACTTTGTACGTAATTCCACCCACATCCAAACAACTAAGAAGGTGCTACGAAGCACTTTGTACGTAATTCCACCCACATCCAAACAACTTAAAAGGTGCTACGAAGCACTTTGTACGTAATTCCACCCGCATCCAAACAACTTAAAAGGTGCTACGTAGCACTTTGTACGTAATTCCACCCGCATCCAAACAACTTAGAAGGTGCTACGAAGCACTTTGTACGTAATTCCACCCGCATCCAAACAACTTAGAAGGTGCTACGAAGCACTTTGTACGTAATTCCACCCGCATCCAAACAACTTAAAAGGTGCTACGTAGCACTTTGTACGTAATTCCACCCGCATCCAAACAACTTAAAAGGTGCTACGAAGCACTTTGTACGTAATTCCACCCACATCCAAACAACTAAGAAGGTGCTACGAAGCACTTTGTACGTAATTCCACCCGCAACCAAACAACTTAAAAGGTGCTACGAAGCACTTTGTACGTAATTCCACCCGCATCCAAACAACTAAAAAGGTGCTACGAAGCACTTTGTACGTAATTCCACCCGCATCCAAACAACTTAAAAGGTGCTACGAAGCACTTTGTACGTAATTCCACCCACATCCAAACAATTTAGAAGGTGCTACGAAGCACTTTGTACGTAATTCCACCCGCATCCAAACAACTTAGAAGGTGCTACGAAGCACTTTGTACGTAATTCCACCCGCATCCAAACAACTTAGAAGGTGCTACGAAGCACTTTGTACGTAATTCCACCCACATCCAAACAACTTAGAAGGTGCTACGAAGCACTTTGTACGTAATTCCACCCGCATCCAAACAACTTAGAAGGTGCTACGAAGCACTTTGTACGTAATTCCACCCGCAACCAAACAACTTAAAAGGTGCTACGAAGCACTTTGTACGTAATTCCACCCACATCCAAACAACTAAGAAGGTGCTACGAAGCACTTTGTACGTAATTCCACCCGCATCCAAACAACTTAAAAGGTGCTACGTAGCACTTTGTACGTAATTCCACCCGCATCCAAACAACTAAAAAGGTGCTACGAAGCACTTTGTACGTAATTCCACCCGCATCCAAACAACTTAAAAGGTGCTACGAAGCACTTTGTACGTAATTCCACCCACATCCAAACAATTTAGAAGGTGCTACGAAGCACTTTGTACGTAATTCCACCCGCATCCAAACAACTTAGAAGGTGCTACGAAGCACTTTGTACGTAATTCCACCCGCATCCAAACAACTTAAAAGGTGCTACGTAGCACTTTGTACGTAATTCCACCCGCATCCAAACAACTTAAAAGGTGCTACGAAGCACTTTGTACGTAATTCCACCCACATCCAAACAACTAAGAAGGTGCTACGAAGCACTTTGTACGTAATTCCACCCGCAACCAAACAACTTAAAAGGTGCTACGAAGCACTTTGTACGTAATTCCACCCGCATCCAAACAACTTAGAAGGTGCTACGAAGCACTTTGTACGTAATTCCACCCGCATCCAAACAACTTAGAAGGTGCTACGAAGCACTTTGTACGTAATTCCACCCACATCCAAACAATTTAGAAGGTGCTACGAAGCACTTTGTACGTAATTCCACCCGCATCCAAACAACTTAGAAGGTGCTACGAAGCACTTTGTACGTAATTCCACCCGCATCCAAACAACTTAGAAGGTGCTACGAAGCACTTTGTACGTAATTCCACCCACATCCAAACAACTTAGAAGGTGCTACGAAGCACTTTGTACGTAATTCCACCCGCATCCAAACAACTTAGAAGGTGCTACGAAGCACTTTGTACGTAATTCCACCCGCAACCAAACAACTTAAAAGGTGCTACGAAGCACTTTGTACGTAATTCCACCCACATCCAAACAACTAAGAAGGTGCTACGAAGCACTTTGTACGTAATTCCACCCGCATCCAAACAACTTAAAAGGTGCTACGTAGCACTTTGTACGTAATTCCACCCGCATCCAAACAACTTAGAAGGTGCTACGTAGCACTTTGTACGTAATTCCACCCGCATCCAAACAACTTAGAAGGTGCTACGAAGCACTTTGTACGTAATTCCACCCGCATCCAAACAACTTAGAAGGTGCTACGAAGCACTTTGTACGTAATTCCACCCACATCCAAACAATTTAGAAGGTGCTACGAAGCACTTTGTACGTAATTCCACCCGCATCCAAACAACTTAGAAGGTGCTACGAAGCACTTTGTACGTAATTCCACCCGCATCCAAACAACTTAAAAGGTGCTACGAAGCACTTTGTACGTAATTCCACCCGCATCCAAACAACTTAGAAGGTGCTACGAAGCACTTTGTACGTAATTCCACCCGCATCCAAACAACTTAAAAGGTGCTACGAAGCACTTTGTACGTAATTCCACCCGCAACCAAACAACTTAAAAGGTGCTACGAAGCACTTTGTACGTAATTCCACCCACATCCAAACAACTAAGAAGGTGCTACGAAGCACTTTGTACGTAATTCCACCCGCATCCAAACAACTTAAAAGGTGCTACGAAGCACTTTGTACGTAATTCCACCCGCATCCAAACAACTTAAAAGGTGCTACGAAGCACTTTGTACGTAATTCCACCCGCATCCAAACAACTTAGAAGGTGCTACGAAGCACTTTGTACGTAATTCCACCCGCATCCAAACAACTTAAAAGGTGCTACGAAGCACTTTGTACGTAATTCCACCCGCATCCAAACAACTTAAAAGGTGCTACGAAGCACTTTGTACGTAATTCCACCCGCAACCAAACAACTTAAAAGGTGCTACGAAGCACTTTGTACGTAATTCCACCCACATCCAAACAACTAAGAAGGTGCTACGAAGCACTTTGTACGTAATTCCACCCGCATCCAAACAACTTAAAAGGTGCTACGAAGCACTTTGTACGTAATTCCACCCGCATCCAAACAACTTAGAAGGTGCTACGAAGCACTTTGTACGTAATTCCACCCGCATCCAAACAACTGAGAAGGTGCTACGAAGCACTTTGTACGTAATTCCACCCGCATCCAAACAACTTAAAAGGTGCTACGAAGCACTTTGTACGTAATTCCACCCACATCCAAACAACTTAAAAGGTGCTACGAAGCACTTTGTACGTAATTCCACCCGCAACCAAACAACTTAAAAGGTGCTACGAAGCACTTTGTACGTAATTCCACCCACATCCAAACAACTAAGAAGGTGCTACGAAGCACTTTGTACGTAATTCCACCCACATCCAAACAACTTAAAAGGTGCTGCGAAGCACTTTGTACGTAATTCCACCCACATCCAAACAACTTAAAAGGTGCTACGAAGCACTTTGTACGTAATTCCACCCGCATCCAAACAACTTAAAAGGTGCTACGAAGCACTTTGTACGTAATTCCACCCGCATCCAAACAACTTAGAAGGTGCTACGAAGCACTTTGTACGTAATTCCACCCGCATCCAAACAACTTAGAAGGTGCTACGAAGCACTTTGTACGTAATTCCACCCGCATCCAAACAACTTAAAAGGTGCTACGAAGCACTTTGTACGTAATTCCACCCGCATCCAAACAACTTAAAAGGTGCTACGAAGCACTTTGTACGTAATTCCACCCGCATCCAAACAACTTAAAAGGTGCTACGAAGCACTTTGTACGTAATTCCACCCACATCCAAACAATTTAGAAGGTGCAACGAAGCACTTTGTACGTAATTCCACGCACATCCAAACAACTAAGAAGGTGCTACGAAGCACTTTGTACGTAATTCCACCCACATCCAAACAACTTAAAAGGTGCTACGAAGCACTTTGTACGTAATTCCACCCACATCCAAACAACTTAGAAGGTGCTACGTAGCACTTTGTACGTAATTCCACCCGCATCCAAACAACTGAGAAGGTGCTACGAAGCACTTTGTACGTAATTCCACCCGCATCCAAACAACTTAAAAGGTGCTACGAAGCACTTTGTACGTAATTCCACCCACATCCAAACAACTTAGAAGGTGCTACGAAGCACTTTGTACGTAATTCCACCCGCAACCAAACAACTTAAAAGGTGCTACGAAGCACTTTGTACGTAATTCCACCCACATCCAAACAACTAAGAAGGTGCTACGAAGCACTTTGTACGTAATTCCACCCGCATCCAAACAACTTAAAAGGTGCTACGAAGCACTTTGTACGTAATTCCACCCGCATCCAAACAACTTAGAAGGTGCTACGAAGCACTTTGTACGTAATTCCACCCGCATCCAAACAACTTAAAAGGTGCTACGAAGCACTTTGTACGTAATTCCACCCACATCCAAACAACTTAGAAGGTGCTACGAAGCACTTTGTACGTAATTCCACCCGCAACCAAACAACTTAAAAGGTGCTACGAAGCACTTTGTACGTAATTCCACCCACATCCAAACAACTAAGAAGGTGCTACGAAGCACTTTGTACGTAATTCCACCCACATCCAAACAACTTAGAAGGTGCTACGAAGCACTTTGTACGTAATTCCACCCGCATCCAAACAACTGAGAAGGTGCTACGAAGCACTTTGTACGTAATTCCACCCGCATCCAAACAACTTAAAAGGTGCTACGAAGCACTTTGTACGTAATTCCACCCACATCCAAACAACTTAGAAGGTGCTACGAAGCACTTTGTACGTAATTCCACCCGCAACCAAACAACTTAAAAGGTGCTACGAAGCACTTTGTACGTAATTCCACCCACATCCAAACAACTAAGAAGGTGCTACGAAGCACTTTGTACGTAATTCCACCCGCATCCAAACAACTTAAAAGGTGCTACGAAGCACTTTGTACGTAATTCCACCCGCATCCAAACAACTTAGAAGGTGCTACGAAGCACTTTGTACGTAATTCCACCCGCATCCAAACAACTTAGAAGGTGCTACGAAGCACTTTGTACGTAATTCCACCCACATCCAAACAACTTAAAAGGTGCTACGAAGCACTTTGTACGTAATTCCACCCGCATCCAAACAACTTAGAAGGTGCTACGAAGCACTTTGTACGTAATTCCACCCGCATCCAAACAACTTAAAAGGTGCTACGAAGCACTTTGTACGTAATTCCACCCGCATCCAAACAACTTAAAAGGTGCTACGAAGCACTTTGTACGTAATTCCACCCACATCCAAACAATTTAGAAGGTGCAACGAAGCACTTTGTACGTAATTCCACGCACATCCAAACAACTAAGAAGGTGCTACGAAGCACTTTGTACGTAATTCCACCCGCATCCAAACAACTTAAAAGGTGCTACGAAGCACTTTGTACGTAATTCCACCCGCATCCAAACAACTTAAAAGGTGCTACGTAGCACTTTGTACGTAATTCCACCCACATCCAAACAACTTAGAAGGTGCTACGTAGCACTTTGTACGTAATTCCACCCACATCCAAACAATTTAGAAGGTGCAACGAAGCACTTTGTACGTAATTCCACCCGCATGCAAACAACTTAGAAGGTGCTACGAAGCACTTTGTACGTAATTCCACCCGCATCCAAACAACTTAAAAGGTGCTACGTAGCACTTTGTACGTAATTCCACCCACATCCAAACAACTTAGAAGGTGCTACGTAGCACTTTGTACGTAATTCCACCCACATCCAAACAATTTAGAAGGTGCAACGAAGCACTTTGTACGTAATTCCACCCGCATCCAAACAACTTAGAAGGTGCTACGAAGCACTTTGTACGTAATTCCACCCACATCCAAACAACTTAGAAGGTGCTACGTAGCACTTTGTACGTAATTCCACCCACATCCAAACAATTTAGAAGGTGCAACGAAGCACTTTGTACGTAATTCCACGCACATCCAAACAACTAAGAAGGTGCTACGAAGCACTTTGTACGTAATTCCACCCGCATCCAAACAACTTAGAAGGTGCTACGAAGCACTTTGTACGTAATTCCACCCGCATCCAAACAACTTAGAAGGTGCTACGAAGCACTTTGTACGTAACTCCACCCACATCCAAACAACTTAGAAGGTGCTACGAAGCACTTTGTACGTAATTCCACCCACATCCAAACAACTTAGAAGGTGCTACGAAGCACTTTGTACGTAATTCCACCCGCATCCAAACAACTTAGAAGGTGCTACGAAGCACTTTGTACGTAACTCCACCCACATCCAAACAACTTAGAAGGTGCTACGAAGCACTTTGTACGTAACTCCACCCACATCCAAACAACTTAGAAGGTGCTACGAAGCACTTTGTACGTAATTCCACCCACATCCAAACAACTTAGAAGGTGCTACGAAGCACTTTGTACGTAACTCCACCCACATCCAAACAACTTAGAAGGTGCTACGAAGCACTTTGTACGTAATTCCACCCACATCCAAACAACTTAGAAGGTGCTACGAAGCACTTTGTACGTAATTCCACCCACATCCAAACAACTTAGAAGGTGCTACGAAGCACTTTGTACGTAATTCCACCCACATCCAAACAACTTAGAAGGTGCTACGAAGCACTTTGTACGTAATTCCACCCACATCCAAACAACTTAGAAGGTGCTACGAAGCACTTTGTACGTAATTCCACCCACATCCAAACAACTTAGAAGGTGCTACGAAGCACTTTGTACGTAATTCCACCCACATCCAAACAACTTAGAAGGTGCTACGAAGCACTTTGTACGTAATTCCACGCACATCCAAACAACTTAGAAGGTGCTACGAAGCACTTTGTACGTAATTCCACGCACATCCAAACAACTTAGAAGGTGCTACGAAGCACTTTGTACGTAATTCCACACACATCCAAACAACTTAAAAGGTGCTACGAAGCACTTTGTACGTAGTTCCACCCACATCCAAACAACTTAGAAGGTGCTACGAAGCACTTTGTACGTAACTCCACCCACATCCAAACAACTTAGAAGGTGCTACGAAGCACTTTGTACGTAATTCCACCCACATCCAAACAACTTAGAAGGTGCTACGAAGCACTTTGTACGTAACTCCACCCACATCCAAACAACTTAGAAGGTGCTACGTAGCACTTTGTACGTAATTCCACCCACATCCAAACAACTTAGAAGGTGCTACGAAGCACTTTGTACGTAACTCCACCCACATCCAAACAACTTAGAAGGTGCTACGAAGCACTTTGTACGTAATTCCACCCGCATCCAAACAACTTAGAAGGTGCTACGAAGCACTTTGTACGTAATTCCACGCACATCCAAACAACTTAGAAGGTGCTACGAAGCACTTTGTACGTAATTCCACCCACATCCAAACAACTTAGAAGGTGCTACGAAGCACTTTGTACGTAATTCCACGCACATCCAAACAACTTAAAAGGTGCTACGTAGCACTTTGTACGTAATTCCATCCACATCCAAACAACTTAAAAGGTGCTACGAAGCACTTTGTACGTAATTCCACTCACATCCAAACAACTTAAAAGGTGCTACGAAGCACTTTGTACGTAATTCCACCCGCATCCAAACAACTTAGAAGGTGCTACGAAGCACTTTGTACGTAATTCCACCCGCATCCAAACAACTTAGAAGGTGCTACGAAGCACTTTGTACGTAACTCCACCCACATCCAAACAACTTAGAAGGTGCTACGAAGCACTTTGTACGTAATTCCACCCACATCCAAACAACTTAGAAGGTGCTACGAAGCACTTTGTACGTAACTCCACCCACATCCAAACAACTTAGAAGGTGCTACGAAGCACTTTGTACGTAACTCCACCCACATCCAAACAACTTAGAAGGTGCTACGAAGCACTTTGTACGTAATTCCACCCACATCCAAACAACTTAGAAGGTGCTACGAAGCACTTTGTACGTAACTCCACCCACATCCAAACAACTTAGAAGGTGCTACGAAGCACTTTGTACGTAATTCCACCCACATCCAAACAACTTAGAAGGTGCTACGAAGCACTTTGTACGTAATTCCACCCACATCCAAACAACTTAGAAGGTGCTACGAAGCACTTTGTACGTAATTCCACCCACATCCAAACAACTTAGAAGGTGCTACGAAGCACTTTGTACGTAATTCCACGCACATCCAAACAACTTAGAAGGTGCTACGAAGCACTTTGTACGTAATTCCACCCGCATCCAAACAACTTAGAAGGTGCTACGAAGCACTTTGTACGTAATTCCACGCACATCCAAACAACTTAGAAGGTGCTACGAAGCACTTTGTACGTAATTCCACACACATCCAAACAACTTAAAAGGTGCTACGAAGCACTTTGTACGTAGTTCCACCCACATCCAAACAACTTAGAAGGTGCTACGAAGCACTTTGTACGTAACTCCACCCACATCCAAACAACTTAGAAGGTGCTACGAAGCACTTTGTACGTAATTCCACCCACATCCAAACAACTTAGAAGGTGCTACGAAGCACTTTGTACGTAACTCCACCCACATCCAAACAACTTAGAAGGTGCTACGTAGCACTTTGTACGTAATTCCACCCACATCCAAACAACTTAGAAGGTGCTACGAAGCACTTTGTACGTAACTCCACCCACATCCAAACAACTTAGAAGGTGCTACGAAGCACTTTGTACGTAATTCCACCCGCATCCAAACAACTTAGAAGGTGCTACGAAGCACTTTGTACGTAATTCCACGCACATCCAAACAACTTAGAAGGTGCTACGAAGCACTTTGTACGTAATTCCACCCGCATCCAAACAACTTAGAAGGTGCTACGAAGCACTTTGTACGTAATTCCACCCGCATCCAAACAACTTAGAAGGTGCTACGAAGCACTTTGTACGTAACTCCACCCACATCCAAACAACTTAGAAGGTGCTACGAAGCACTTTGTACGTAATTCCACCCACATCCAAACAACTTAGAAGGTGCTACGAAGCACTTTGTACGTAACTCCACCCACATCCAAACAACTTAGAAGGTGCTACGAAGCACTTTGTACGTAATTCCACCCGCATCCAAACAACTTAGAAGGTGCTACGAAGCACTTTGTACGTAACTCCACCCACATCCAAACAACTTAGAAGGTGCTACGAAGCACTTTGTACGTAATTCCACCCACATCCAAACAACTTAGAAGGTGCTACGAAGCACTTTGTACGTAACTCCACCCACATCCAAACAACTTAGAAGGTGCTACGAAGCACTTTGTACGTAATTCCACCCACATCCAAACAACTTAGAAGGTGCTACGAAGCACTTTGTACGTAATTCCACCCACATCCAAACAACTTAGAAGGTGCTACGAAGCACTTTGTACGTAATTCCACCCACATCCAAACAACTTAGAAGGTGCTACGAAGCACTTTGTACGTAATTCCACGCACATCCAAACAACTTAGAAGGTGCTACGAAGCACTTTGTACGTAATTCCACCCACATCCAAACAACTTAGAAGGTGCTACGAAGCACTTTGTACGTAATTCCACCCACATCCAAACAACTTAGAAGGTGCTACGAAGCACTTTGTACGTAATTCCACCCACATCCAAACAACTTAGAAGGTGCTACGTAGCACTTTGTACGTAATTCCACCCACATCCAAACAACTTAGAAGGTGCTACGTAGCACTTTGTACGTAATTCCACCCACATCCAAACATCTAAGAAGGTGCTACGAAGCACTTTGTACGTAATTCCACCCACATCCAAACAACTTAAAAGGTGCTACGTAGCACTTTGTACGTAATTCCACCCACATCCAAACATCTAAGAAGGTGCTACGAAGCACTTTGTACGTAATTCCACCCACATCCAAACAACTTAGAAGGTGCTACGTAGCACTTTGTACGTAATTCCACCCACATCCAAACATCTAAGAAGGGCTACGAAGCACTTTGTACGTAATTCCACCCACATCCAAACAACTTAGAAGGTGCTACGTAGCACTTTGTACGTAATTCCACCCACATCCAAACATCTAAGAAGGTGCTACGAAGCACTTTGTACGTAATTCCACCCACATCCAAACAACTTAGAAGGTGCTACGTAGCACTTTGTACGTAATTCCACCCACATCCAAACAACTTAAAAGGTGCTACGAAGCACTTTGTACGTAATTCCACCCACATCCAAACAACTTAAAAGGTGCTACGAAGCACTTTGTACGTAATTCCACACACATCCAAACAACTTAGAAGGTGCTACGAAGCACTTTGTACGTAATTCCACCCACATCCAAACAACTTAGAAGGTGCTACGTAGCACTTTGTACGTAATTCCACGCACATCCAAACAACTTAGAAGGTGCTACGAAGCACTTTGTACGTAATTCCACCCACATCCAAACAACTTAGAAGGTGCTACGAAGCACTTTGTACGTAATTCCACGCACATCCAAACAACTTAGAAGGTGCTACGAAGCACTTTGTACGTAATTCCACACACATCCAAACAACTTAAAAGGTGCTACGAAGCACTTTGTACGTAGTTCCACCCACATCCAAACAACTTAGAAGGTGCTACGAAGCACTTTGTACGTAATTCCACCCACATCCAAACAACTTAGAAGGTGCTACGAAGCACTTTGTACGTAATTCCACGCACATCCAAACAACTTAGAAGGTGCTACGTAGCACTTTGTACGTAATTCCACCCACATCCAAACAACTTAGAAGGTGCTACGAAGCACTTTGTACGTAATTCCACCCACATCCAAACAACTTAGAAGGTGCTACGAAGCACTTTGTACGTAATTCCACCCACATCCAAACAACTTAGAAGGTGCTACGTAGCACTTTGTACGTAATTCCACCCACATCCAAACATCTAAGAAGGTGCTACGAAGCACTTTGTACGTAATTCCACCCACATCCAAACAACTTAGAAGGTGCTACGTAGCACTTTGTACGTAATTCCACCCACATCCAAACATCTAAGAAGGTGCTACGAAGCACTTTGTACGTAATTCCACCCACATCCAAACAACTTAGAAGGTGCTACGTAGCACTTTGTACGTAATTCCACCCACATCCAAACATCTAAGAAGGGCTACGAAGCACTTTGTACGTAATTCCACCCACATCCAAACAACTTAGAAGGTGCTACGTAGCACTTTGTACGTAATTCCACCCACATCCAAACATCTAAGAAGGTGCTACGAAGCACTTTGTACGTAATTCCACCCACATCCAAACAACTTAGAAGGTGCTACGTAGCACTTTGTACGTAATTCCACCCACATCCAAACAACTTAAAAGGTGCTACGAAGCACTTTGTACGTAATTCCACCCACATCCAAACAACTTAAAAGGTGCTACGAAGCACTTTGTACGTAATTCCACACACATCCAAACAACTTAGAAGGTGCTACGAAGCACTTTGTACGTAATTCCACCCACATCCAAACAACTTAGAAGGTGCTACGTAGCACTTTGTACGTAATTCCACGCACATCCAAACAACTTAGAAGGTGCTACGAAGCACTTTGTACGTAATTCCACCCACATCCAAACAACTTAGAAGGTGCTACGAAGCACTTTGTACGTAATTCCACCCACATCCAAACATCTAAGAAGGTGCTACGAAGCACTTTGTACGTAATTCCACCCACATCCAAACAACTTAGAAGGTGCTACGTAGCACTTTGTACGTAATTCCACCCACATCCAAACAACTTAGAAGGTGCTACGTAGCACTTTGTACGTAATTCCACCCACATCCAAACAACTTAAAAGGTGCTACGAAGCACTTTGTACGTAATTCCACCCACATCCAAACAACTTAGAAGGTGCTACGAAGCACTTTGTACGTAATTCCACCCACATCCAAACAACTTAAAAGGTGCTACGAAGCACTTTGTACGTAATTCCACCCACATCCAAACAACTTAGAAGGTGCTACGAAGCACTTTGTACGTAATTCCACCCACATCCAAACAACTTAGAAGGAGCTACGAAGCACTTTGTACGTAATTCCACCCACATCCAAACAACTTAGAAGGTGCTACGTAGCACTTTGTACGTAATTCCACCCACATCCAAACAACTTAGAAGGTGCTACGAAGCACTTTGTACGTAATTCCACCCACATCCAAACAACTTAGAAGGTGCTACGTAGCACTTTGTACGTAATTCCACCCACATCCAAACAACTTAGAAGGTGCTACGTAGCACTTTGTACGTAATTCCACCCACATCCAAACAACTTAAAAGGTGCTACGAAGCACTTTGTACGTAATTCCACCCGCATCCAAACAACTTAGAAGGTGCTACGAAGCACTTTGTACGTAATTCCACCCACATCCAAACAACTTAGAAGGTGCTACGAAGCACTTTGTACGTAATTCCACCCACATCCAAACAACTTAGAAGGTGCTACGAAGCACTTTGTACGTAATTCCACCCACATCCAAACAACTTAAAAGGTGCTACGAAGCACTTTGTACGTAATTCCACCCACATCCAAACAACTTAGAAGGTGCTACGAAGCACTTTGTACGTAATTCCACCCACATCCAAACAACTTAGAAGGAGCTACGAAGCACTTTGTACGTAATTCCACCCACATCCAAACAACTTAGAAGGTGCTACGTAGCACTTTGTACGTAATTCCACCCACATCCAAACAACTTAGAAGGTGCTACGAAGCACTTTGTACGTAATTCCACTCACATCCAAACAACTTAAAAGGTGCTACGTAGCACTTTGTACGTAATTCCACTCACATCCAAACAACTTAAAAGGTGCTACGTAGCACTTTGTACGTAATTCCACCCACATCCAAACAACTTAAAAGGTGCTACGAAGCACTTTGTACGTAATTCCACCCGCATCCAAACAACTTAGAAGGTGCTACGAAGCACTTTGTACGTAATTCCACCCACATCCAAACAACTTAGAAGGTGCTACGAAGCACTTTGTACGTAATTCCACCCACATCCAAACAACTTAAAAGGTGCTACGAAGCACTTTGTACGTAATTCCACCCGCATCCAAACAACTTAGAAGGTGCTACGAAGCACTTTGTACGTAATTCCACCCACATCCAAACAACTTAGAAGGTGCTACGAAGCACTTTGTAGGTAATTCCACCCACATCCAAACAACTTAAAAGGTGCTACGAAGCACTTTGTACGTAATTCCACACACATCCAAACAACTTAAAAGGTGCTACGAAGCACTTTGTACGTAATTCCACCCACATCCAAACAACTTAGAAGGTGCTACGAAGCACTTTGTACGTAATTCCACCCACATCCAAACAACTTAAAAGGTGCTACGAAGCACTTTGTACGTAATTCCACCCACATCCAAACAACTTAGAAGGTGCTACGAAGCACTTTGTACGTAATTCCACCCACATCCAAACAACTTAGAAGGTGCTACGAAGCACTTTGTACGTAATTCCACCCACATCCAAACAACTTAGAAGGTGCTACGTAGCACTTTGTACGTAATTCCACCCACATCCAAACAACTTAAAAGGTGCTACGTAGCACTTTGTACGTAATTCCATCCACATCCAAACAACTTAAAAGGTGCTACGAAGCACTTTGTACGTAATTCCACTCACATCCAAACAACTTAAAAGGTGCTACGAAGCACTTTGTACGTAATTCCACTCACATCCAAACAACTTAAAAGGTGCTACGAAGCACTTTGTACGTAATTCGATCCACATCCAAACAACTAAGAAGGTGCTACGAAGCACTTTGTACGTAATTCCACCCACATCCAAACAACTTATAAGGTGCTACGTAGCACTTTGTACGTAATTCCAACCACATCCAAACAACTTAGAAGGTGCTACGAAGCACTTTGTACGTAATTCCAACCACATCCAAACAACTTATAAGGTGCTACGTAGCACTTTGTACGTAATTCCACCCACATCCAAACAACTTAGAAGGTGCTACGTAGCACTTTGTACGTAATTCCACTCACATCCAAACAACTTAAAAGGTGCTACGAAGCACTTTGTACGTAATTCCATCCACATCCAAACAACTTAAAAGGTGCTACGAAGCACTTTGTACGTAATTCCACTCACATCCAAACAACTTAAAAGGTGCTACGTAGCACTTTGTACGTAATTCCATCCACATCCCAACAACTTAAAAGGTGCTACGAAGCACTTTGTACGTAACTCCACCCACATCCAAACAACTTAAAAGGTGCTACGAAGCACTTTGTACGTAATTCCACCCACATCCAAACAACTTAGAAGGTGCTACGAAGCACTTTGTACGTAATTCCACCCGCATCCAAACAACTTAGAAGGTGCTACGAAGCACTTTGTACGTAATTCCACCCACATCCAAACAACTTAGAAGGTGCTACGAAGCACTTTGTACGTAATTCCACCCGCATCCAAACAACTTAGAAGGTGCTACGAAGCACTTTGTACGTAATTCCACGCACATCCAAACAACTTAGAAGGTGCTACGAAGCACTTTGTACGTAATTCCACGCACATCCAAACAACTTAGAAGGTGCTACGAAGCACTTTGTACGTAATTCCACCCACATCCAAACATCTAAGAAGGTGCTACGAAGCACTTTGTACGTAATTCCACGCACATCCAAACAACTTAGAAGGTGCTACGAAGCACTTTGTACGTAATTCCACACACATCCAAACAACTTAAAAGGTGCTACGAAGCACTTTGTACGTAATTCCACCCACATCCAAACAACTTAGAAGGTGCTACGAAGCACTTTGTACGTAATTCCACCCGCATCCAAACAACTTAGAAGGTGCTACGAAGCACTTTGTACGTAATTCCACGCACATCCAAACATCTAAGAAGGTGCTACGAAGCACTTTGTACGTAATTCCACCCACATCCAAACAACTTAGAAGGTGCTACGAAGCACTTTGTACGTAATTCCACACACATCCAAACAACTTAAAAGGTGCTACGAAGCACTTTGTACGTAATTCCACCCGCATCCAAACAACTTAGAAGGTGCTACGAAGCACTTTGTACGTAACTCCACCCACATCCAAACAACTTAGAAGGTGCTACGAAGCACTTTGTACGTAATTCCACCCACATCCAAACAACTTAGAAGGTGCTACGAAGCACTTTGTACGTAACTCCACCCACATCCAAACAACTTAGAAGGTGCTACGAAGCACTTTGTACGTAATTCCACCCACATCCAAACAACTTAGAAGGTGCTACGAAGCACTTTGTACGTAACTCCACCCACATCCAAACAACTTAGAAGGTGCTACGAAGCACTTTGTACGTAATTCCACCCACATCCAAACAACTTAGAAGGTGCTACGAAGCACTTTGTACGTAACTCCACCCACATCCAAACAACTTAGAAGGTGCTACGAAGCACTTTGTACGTAATTCCACCCACATCCAAACAACTTAGAAGGTGCTACGAAGCACTTTGTACGTAATTCCACCCACATCCAAACAACTTAGAAGGTGCTACGAAGCACTTTGTACGTAATTCCACCCACATCCAAACAACTTAGAAGGTGCTACGAAGCACTTTGTACGTAATTCCACGCACATCCAAACAACTTAGAAGGTGCTACGAAGCACTTTGTACGTAATTCCACCCGCATCCAAACAACTTAGAAGGTGCTACGAAGCACTTTGTACGTAATTCCACGCACATCCAAACAACTTAGAAGGTGCTACGAAGCACTTTGTACGTAATTCCACACACATCCAAACAACTTAAAAGGTGCTACGAAGCACTTTGTACGTAATTCCACCCACATCCAAACAACTTAGAAGGTGCTACGAAGCACTTTGTACGTAACTCCACCCACATCCAAACAACTTAGAAGGTGCTACGAAGCACTTTGTACGTAATTCCACCCACATCCAAACAACTTAGAAGGTGCTACGAAGCACTTTGTACGTAACTCCACCCACATCCAAACAACTTAGAAGGTGCTACGTAGCACTTTGTACGTAATTCCACCCACATCCAAACAACTTAGAAGGTGCTACGAAGCACTTTGTACGTAACTCCACCCACATCCAAACAACTTAGAAGGTGCTACGAAGCACTTTGTACGTAATTCCACCCGCATCCAAACAACTTAGAAGGTGCTACGAAGCACTTTGTACGTAATTCCACGCACATCCAAACAACTTAGAAGGTGCTACGAAGCACTTTGTACGTAATTCCACCCACATCCAAACAACTTAGAAGGTGCTACGAAGCACTTTGTACGTAATTCCACCCGCATCCAAACAACTTAGAAGGTGCTACGAAGCACTTTGTACGTAACTCCACCCACATCCAAACAACTTAGAAGGTGCTACGAAGCACTTTGTACGTAATTCCACCCACATCCAAACAACTTAGAAGGTGCTACGAAGCACTTTGTACGTAACTCCACCCACATCCAAACAACTTAGAAGGTGCTACGAAGCACTTTGTACGTAATTCCACCCGCATCCAAACAACTTAGAAGGTGCTACGAAGCACTTTGTACGTAACTCCACCCACATCCAAACAACTTAGAAGGTGCTACGAAGCACTTTGTACGTAATTCCACCCACATCCAAACAACTTAGAAGGTGCTACGAAGCACTTTGTACGTAACTCCACCCACATCCAAACAACTTAGAAGGTGCTACGAAGCACTTTGTACGTAATTCCACCCACATCCAAACAACTTAGAAGGTGCTACGAAGCACTTTGTACGTAATTCCACCCACATCCAAACAACTTAGAAGGTGCTACGAAGCACTTTGTACGTAATTCCACGCACATCCAAACAACTTAGAAGGTGCTACGAAGCACTTTGTACGTAATTCCACCCACATCCAAACAACTTAGAAGGTGCTACGAAGCACTTTGTACGTAATTCCACCCACATCCAAACAACTTAGAAGGTGCTACGAAGCACTTTGTACGTAATTCCACCCACATCCAAACAACTTAGAAGGTGCTACGTAGCACTTTGTACGTAATTCCACCCACATCCAAACAACTTAGAAGGTGCTACGTAGCACTTTGTACGTAATTCCACCCACATCCAAACATCTAAGAAGGTGCTACGAAGCACTTTGTACGTAATTCCACCCACATCCAAACAACTTAGAAGGTGCTACGTAGCACTTTGTACGTAATTCCACCCACATCCAAACATCTAAGAAGGTGCTACGAAGCACTTTGTACGTAATTCCACCCACATCCAAACAACTTAGAAGGTGCTACGTAGCACTTTGTACGTAATTCCACCCACATCCAAACATCTAAGAAGGGCTACGAAGCACTTTGTACGTAATTCCACCCACATCCAAACAACTTAGAAGGTGCTACGTAGCACTTTGTACGTAATTCCACCCACATCCAAACATCTAAGAAGGTGCTACGAAGCACTTTGTACGTAATTCCACCCACATCCAAACAACTTAGAAGGTGCTACGTAGCACTTTGTACGTAATTCCACCCACATCCAAACAACTTAAAAGGTGCTACGAAGCACTTTGTACGTAATTCCACCCACATCCAAACAACTTAAAAGGTGCTACGAAGCACTTTGTACGTAATTCCACACACATCCAAACAACTTAGAAGGTGCTACGAAGCACTTTGTACGTAATTCCACCCACATCCAAACAACTTAGAAGGTGCTACGTAGCACTTTGTACGTAATTCCACGCACATCCAAACAACTTAGAAGGTGCTACGAAGCACTTTGTACGTAATTCCACCCACATCCAAACAACTTAGAAGGTGCTACGAAGCACTTTGTACGTAATTCCACGCACATCCAAACAACTTAGAAGGTGCTACGAAGCACTTTGTACGTAATTCCACACACATCCAAACAACTTAAAAGGTGCTACGAAGCACTTTGTACGTAGTTCCACCCACATCCAAACAACTTAGAAGGTGCTACGAAGCACTTTGTACGTAATTCCACCCACATCCAAACAACTTAGAAGGTGCTACGAAGCACTTTGTACGTAATTCCACGCACATCCAAACAACTTAGAAGGTGCTACGTAGCACTTTGTACGTAATTCCACCCACATCCAAACAACTTAGAAGGTGCTACGAAGCACTTTGTACGTAATTCCACCCACATCCAAACAACTTAGAAGGTGCTACGAAGCACTTTGTACGTAATTCCACCCACATCCAAACAACTTAGAAGGTGCTACGTAGCACTTTGTACGTAATTCCACCCACATCCAAACAACTTAGAAGGTGCTACGTAGCACTTTGTACGTAATTCCACCCACATCCAAACATCTAAGAAGGTGCTACGAAGCACTTTGTACGTAATTCCACCCACATCCAAACAACTTAGAAGGTGCTACGTAGCACTTTGTACGTAATTCCACCCACATCCAAACATCTAAGAAGGTGCTACGAAGCACTTTGTACGTAATTCCACCCACATCCAAACAACTTAGAAGGTGCTACGTAGCACTTTGTACGTAATTCCACCCACATCCAAACATCTAAGAAGGGCTACGAAGCACTTTGTACGTAATTCCACCCACATCCAAACAACTTAGAAGGTGCTACGTAGCACTTTGTACGTAATTCCACCCACATCCAAACATCTAAGAAGGTGCTACGAAGCACTTTGTACGTAATTCCACCCACATCCAAACAACTTAGAAGGTGCTACGTAGCACTTTGTACGTAATTCCACCCACATCCAAACAACTTAAAAGGTGCTACGAAGCACTTTGTACGTAATTCCACCCACATCCAAACAACTTAAAAGGTGCTACGAAGCACTTTGTACGTAATTCCACACACATCCAAACAACTTAGAAGGTGCTACGAAGCACTTTGTACGTAATTCCACCCACATCCAAACAACTTAGAAGGTGCTACGTAGCACTTTGTACGTAATTCCACGCACATCCAAACAACTTAGAAGGTGCTACGAAGCACTTTGTACGTAATTCCACCCACATCCAAACAACTTAGAAGGTGCTACGAAGCACTTTGTACGTAATTCCACCCACATCCAAACATCTAAGAAGGTGCTACGAAGCACTTTGTACGTAATTCCACCCACATCCAAACAACTTAGAAGGTGCTACGTAGCACTTTGTACGTAATTCCACCCACATCCAAACAACTTAGAAGGTGCTACGTAGCACTTTGTACGTAATTCCACCCACATCCAAACAACTTAAAAGGTGCTACGAAGCACTTTGTACGTAATTCCACCCACATCCAAACAACTTAGAAGGTGCTACGAAGCACTTTGTACGTAATTCCACCCACATCCAAACAACTTAAAAGGTGCTACGAAGCACTTTGTACGTAATTCCACCCACATCCAAACAACTTAGAAGGTGCTACGAAGCACTTTGTACGTAATTCCACCCACATCCAAACAACTTAGAAGGAGCTACGAAGCACTTTGTACGTAATTCCACCCACATCCAAACAACTTAGAAGGTGCTACGTAGCACTTTGTACGTAATTCCACCCACATCCAAACAACTTAGAAGGTGCTACGAAGCACTTTGTACGTAATTCCACCCACATCCAAACAACTTAGAAGGTGCTACGTAGCACTTTGTACGTAATTCCACCCACATCCAAACAACTTAGAAGGTGCTACGTAGCACTTTGTACGTAATTCCACCCACATCCAAACAACTTAAAAGGTGCTACGAAGCACTTTGTACGTAATTCCACCCGCATCCAAACAACTTAGAAGGTGCTACGAAGCACTTTGTACGTAATTCCACCCACATCCAAACAACTTAGAAGGTGCTACGAAGCACTTTGTACGTAATTCCACCCACATCCAAACAACTTAGAAGGTGCTACGAAGCACTTTGTACGTAATTCCACCCACATCCAAACAACTTAAAAGGTGCTACGAAGCACTTTGTACGTAATTCCACCCACATCCAAACAACTTAGAAGGTGCTACGAAGCACTTTGTACGTAATTCCACCCACATCCAAACAACTTAGAAGGAGCTACGAAGCACTTTGTACGTAATTCCACCCACATCCAAACAACTTAGAAGGTGCTACGTAGCACTTTGTACGTAATTCCACCCACATCCAAACAACTTAGAAGGTGCTACGAAGCACTTTGTACGTAATTCCACTCACATCCAAACAACTTAAAAGGTGCTACGTAGCACTTTGTACGTAATTCCACTCACATCCAAACAACTTAAAAGGTGCTACGTAGCACTTTGTACGTAATTCCACCCACATCCAAACAACTTAAAAGGTGCTACGAAGCACTTTGTACGTAATTCCACCCGCATCCAAACAACTTAGAAGGTGCTACGAAGCACTTTGTACGTAATTCCACCCACATCCAAACAACTTAGAAGGTGCTACGAAGCACTTTGTACGTAATTCCACCCACATCCAAACAACTTAAAAGGTGCTACGAAGCACTTTGTACGTAATTCCACCCGCATCCAAACAACTTAGAAGGTGCTACGAAGCACTTTGTACGTAATTCCACCCACATCCAAACAACTTAGAAGGTGCTACGAAGCACTTTGTAGGTAATTCCACCCACATCCAAACAACTTAAAAGGTGCTACGAAGCACTTTGTACGTAATTCCACACACATCCAAACAACTTAAAAGGTGCTACGAAGCACTTTGTACGTAATTCCACCCACATCCAAACAACTTAGAAGGTGCTACGAAGCACTTTGTACGTAATTCCACCCACATCCAAACAACTTAAAAGGTGCTACGAAGCACTTTGTACGTAATTCCACCCACATCCAAACAACTTAGAAGGTGCTACGAAGCACTTTGTACGTAATTCCACCCACATCCAAACAACTTAGAAGGTGCTACGAAGCACTTTGTACGTAATTCCACCCACATCCAAACAACTTAGAAGGTGCTACGTAGCACTTTGTACGTAATTCCACCCACATCCAAACAACTTAAAAGGTGCTACGTAGCACTTTGTACGTAATTCCATCCACATCCAAACAACTTAAAAGGTGCTACGAAGCACTTTGTACGTAATTCCACTCACATCCAAACAACTTAAAAGGTGCTACGAAGCACTTTGTACGTAATTCCACTCACATCCAAACAACTTAAAAGGTGCTACGAAGCACTTTGTACGTAATTCGATCCACATCCAAACAACTAAGAAGGTGCTACGAAGCACTTTGTACGTAATTCCACCCACATCCAAACAACTTATAAGGTGCTACGTAGCACTTTGTACGTAATTCCAACCACATCCAAACAACTTAGAAGGTGCTACGAAGCACTTTGTACGTAATTCCAACCACATCCAAACAACTTATAAGGTGCTACGTAGCACTTTGTACGTAATTCCACCCACATCCAAACAACTTAGAAGGTGCTACGTAGCACTTTGTACGTAATTCCACTCACATCCAAACAACTTAAAAGGTGCTACGAAGCACTTTGTACGTAATTCCATCCACATCCAAACAACTTAAAAGGTGCTACGAAGCACTTTGTACGTAATTCCACTCACATCCAAACAACTTAAAAGGTGCTACGTAGCACTTTGTACGTAATTCCATCCACATCCCAACAACTTAAAAGGTGCTACGAAGCACTTTGTACGTAATTCCACTCACATCCAAACAACTTAAAAGGTACTACGTAGCACTTTGTACGTAATTCGATCCACATCCAAACAACTTAAAAGGTGCTACGTAGCACTTTGTACGTAATTCCATCCACATCCAAACAACTAAGAAGGTGCTACGAAGCACTTTGTACGTAATTCCACCCACATCCAAACAACTTAAAAGGTGCTACGAAGCACTTTGTACGTAATTCGATCCACATCCAAACAACTTAAAAGGTGCTACGTAGCACTTTGTACGTAATTCCATCCACATCCAAACAACTAAGAAGGTGCTACGAAGCACTTTGTACGTAATTCCACCCACATCCAAACAACTTAAAAGGTGCTACGAAGCACTTTGTACGTAATTCCACCCACATCCAAACAACTTAAAAGGTGCTACGAAGCACTTTGTACGTAATTCCACTCACATCCAAACAACTTAAAAGGTGCTACGTAGCACTTTGTACGTAATTCCACCTACATCCAAACAACTTAAAAGGTGCTACGAAGCACTTTGTACGTAATTCCACTCACATCCAAACAACTTAAAAGGTGCTACGTAGCACTTTGTACGTAATTCCATCCACATCCCAACAACTTAAAAGGTGCTACGAAGCACTTTGTACGTAATTCCACTCACATCCAAACAACTTAAAAGGTACTACGTAGCACTTTGTACGTAATTCGATCCACATCCAAACAACTTAAAAGGTGCTACGTAGCACTTTGTACGTAATTCCACCCACATCCAAACAACTAAGAAGGTGCTACGAAGCACTTTGTACGTAATTCCACCCACATCCAAACAACTTAAAAGGTGCTACGAAGCACTTTGTACGTAATTCCACCCACATCCAAACAACTTAAAAGGTGCTACGAAGCACTTTGTACGTAATTCCACTCACATCCAAACAACTTAAAAGGTGCTACGTAGCACTTTGTACGTAATTCCACCTACATCCAAACAACTTAAAAGGTGCTACGAAGCACTTTGTACGTAATTCCACTCACATCCAAACAACTTAAAAGGTGCTACGTAGCACTTTGTACGTAATTCCATCCACATCCAAACAACTTAAAAGGTGCTACGAAGCACTTTGTACGTAATTCCACTCACATCCAAACAACTTAAAAGGTACTACGTAGCACTTTGTACGTAATTCGATCCACATCCAAACAACTTAAAAGGTGCTACGTAGCACTTTGTACGTAATTCCATCCACATCCAAACAACTAAGAAGGTGCTACGAAGCACTTTGTACGTAATTCCACCCACATCCAAACAACTTAAAAGGTGCTACGAAGCACTTTGTACGTAATTCGATCCACATCCAAACAACTTAAAAGGTGCTACGTAGCACTTTGTACGTAATTCCATCCACATCCAAACAACTAAGAAGGTGCTACGAAGCACTTTGTACGTAATTCCACCCACATCCAAACAACTTAAAAGGTGCTACGAAGCACTTTGTACGTAATTCCACCCACATCCAAACAACTTAAAAGGTGCTACGAAGCACTTTGTACGTAATTCCACTCACATCCAAACAACTTAAAAGGTGCTACGTAGCACTTTGTACGTAATTCCACCTACATCCAAACAACTTAAAAGGTGCTACGAAGCACTTTGTACGTAATTCCACTCACATCCAAACAACTTAAAAGGTGCTACGTAGCACTTTGTACGTAATTCCATCCACATCCAAACAACTTAAAAGGTGCTACGTAGCACTTTGTACGTAATTCCACCTACATCCAAACAACTTAAAAGGTGCTACGAAGCACTTTGTACGTAATTCCACCCACATCCAAACAACTTAAAAGGTGCTACGTAGCACTTTGTACGTAATTCCATCCACATCCAAACAACTTAAAAGGTGCTACGTAGCACTTTGTACGTAATTCCATCCACATCCAAACAACTTAAAAGGTGCTACGAAGCACTTTGTACGTAATTCCACTCACATCCAAACAACTTAAAAGGTGCTACGTAGCACTTTGTACGTAATTCCATCCACATCCAAACAACTTAAAAGGTGCTGCGAAGCACTTTGTACGTAATTCCACTCACATCCAAACAACTTAAAAGGTGCTACGTAGCACTTTGTACGTAATTCCACTCACATCCAAACAACTTAAAAGGTGCTACGAAGCACTTTGTACGTAATTCCACTCACATCCAAACAACTTAAAAGGTGCTACGTAGCACTTTGTACGTAATTCCACTCACATCCAAACAACTTAAAAGGTGCTACGAAGCACTTTGTACGTAATTCCACTCACATCCAAACAACTTAAAAGGTGCTACGTAGCACTTTGTACGTAATTCCATCCACATCCAAACAACTTAAAAGGTGCTACGTAGCACTTTGTACGTAATTCCATCCACATCCAAACAACTTAAAAGGTGCTACGAAGCACTTTGTACGTAATTCCACTCACATCCAAACAACTTAAAAGGTGCTACGTAGCACTTTGTACGTAATTCCATCCACATCCAAACAACTTAAAAGGTGCTGCGAAGCACTTTGTACGTAATTCCACTCACATCCAAACAACTTAAAAGGTGCTACGAAGCACTTTGTACGTAATTCCACTCACATCCAAACAACTTAAAAGGTGCTACGAAGCACTTTGTACGTAATTCCACTCACATCCAAACAACTTAAAAGGTGCTACGTAGCACTTTGTACGTAATTCCACTCACATCCAAACAACTTAAAAGGTGCTACGAAGCACTTTGTACGTAATTCCACTCACATCCAAACAACTTAAAAGGTGCTACGTAGCACTTTGTACGTAATTCCATCCACATCCAAACAACTTAAAAGGTGCTACGTAGCACTTTGTACGTAATTCCATCCACATCCAAACAACTTAAAAGGTGCTACGAAGCACTTTGTACGTAATTCCACTCACATCCAAACAACTTAAAAGGTGCTACGTAGCACTTTGTACGTAATTCCATCCACATCCCAACAACTTAAAAGGTGCTACGAAGCACTTTGTACGTAATTCCACTCACATCCAAACAACTTAAAAGGTACTACGTAGCACTTTGTACGTAATTCCATCCACATCCAAACAACTAAGAAGGTGCTACGAAGCACTTTGTACGTAATTCCACCCACATCCAAACAACTTAAAAGGTGCTACGAAGCACTTTGTACGTAATTCCACTCACATCCAAACAACTTAAAAGGTGCTACGTAGCACTTTGTACGTAATTCCATCCACATCCAAACAACTTAAAAGGTGCTACGTAGCACTTTGTACGTAATTCCACCTACATCCAAACAACTTAAAAGGTGCTACGAAGCACTTTGTACGTAATTCCACCCACATCCAAACAACTTAAAAGGTGCTACGAAGCACTTTGTACGTAATTCGATCCACATCCAAACAACTTAAAAGGTGCTACGTAGCACTTTGTACGTAATTCCATCCACATCCAAACAACTTAAAAGGTGCTACGAAGCACTTTGTACGTAATTCCACTCACATCCAAACAACTTAAAAGGTGCTACGTAGCACTTTGTACGTAATTCCATCCACATCCAAACAACTTAAAAGGTGCTACGAAGCACTTTGTACGTAATTCCACCCACATCCAAACAACCTAAAAGGTGCTACGAAGCACTTTGTACGTAATTCCACCTACATCCAAACAACTTAAAAGGTGCTACGAAGCACTTTGTACGTAATTCCACCCACATCCAAACAACTTAAAAGGTGCTACGAAGCACTTTGTACGTAATTCCACTCACATCCAAACAACTTAAAAGGTGCTACGTAGCACTTTGTACGTAATTCCATCCACATCCAAACAACTTAAAAGGTGCTACGTAGCACTTTGTACGTAATTCCACCTACATCCAAACAACTTAAAAGGTGCTACGAAGCACTTTGTACGTAATTCCACCCACATCCAAACAACTTAAAAGGTGCTACGAAGCACTTTGTACGTAATTCGATCCACATCCAAACAACTTAAAAGGTGCTACGTAGCACTTTGTACGTAATTCCATCCACATCCAAACAACTTAAAAGGTGCTACGAAGCACTTTGTACGTAATTCCACTCACATCCAAACAACTTAAAAGGTGCTACGTAGCACTTTGTACGTAATTCCATCCACATCCAAACAACTTAAAAGGTGCTACGAAGCACTTTGTACGTAATTCGATCCACATCCAAACAACTTAAAAGGTGCTACGTAGCACTTTGTACGTAATTCCATCCACATCCCAACAACTTAAAAGGTGCTACGTAGCACTTTGTACGTAATTCCACTCACATCCAAACAACTTAAAAGGTGCTACGTAGCACTTTGTACGTAATTCCATCCACATCCAAACAACTTAAAAGGTGCTACGAAGCACTTTGTACGTAATTCCACTCACATCCAAACAACTTAAAAGGTACTACGTAGCACTTTGTACGTAATTCCATCCACATCCAAACAACTTAAAAGGTGCTACGAAGCACTTTGTACGTAATTCGATCCACATCCAAACAACTTAAAAGGTGCTACGTAGCACTTTGTACGTAATTCCATCCACATCCAAACAACTTAAAAGGTGCTGCGAAGCACTTTGTACGTAATTCCACTCACATCCAAACAACTTAAAAGGTGCTACGTAGCACTTTGTACGTAATTCCACTCACATCCAAACAACTTAAAAGGTGCTACGAAGCACTTTGTACGTAATTCCACTCACATCCAAACAACTTAAAAGGTGCTACGAAGCACTTTGTACGTAATTCGATCCACATCCAAACAACTTAAAAGGTGCTACGTAGCACTTTGTACGTAATTCCATCCACATCCAAACAACTTAAAAGGTGCTACGAAGCACTTTGTACGTAATTCCACTCACATCCAAACAACTTAAAAGGTACTACGTAGCACTTTGTACGTAATTCGATCCACATCCAAACAACTTAAAAGGTGCTACGTAGCACTTTGTACGTAATTCCATCCACATCCAAACAACTAAGAAGGTGCTACGAAGCACTTTGTACGTAATTCCACCCACATCCAAACAACTTAAAAGGTGCTACGAAGCACTTTGTACGTAATTCCACCCACATCCAAACAACTTAAAAGGTGCTACGAAGCACTTTGTACGTAATTCGATCCACATCCAAACAACTTAAAAGGTGCTACGTAGCACTTTGTACGTAATTCCATCCACATCCAAACAACTAAGAAGGTGCTACGAAGCACTTTGTACGTAATTCCACCCACATCCAAACAACTTAAAAGGTGCTACGAAGCACTTTGTACGTAATTCCACCCACATCCAAACAACCTAAAAGGTGCTACGAAGCACTTTGTACGTAATTCCACCTACATCCAAACAACTTAAAAGGTGCTACGAAGCACTTTGTACGTAATTCCACCCACATCCAAACAACTTAAAAGGTGCTACGTAGCACTTTGTACGTAATTCCATCCACATCCAAACAACTTAAAAGGTGCTACGTAGCACTTTGTACGTAATTCCACCTACATCCAAACAACTTAAAAGGTGCTACGAAGCACTTTGTACGTAATTCCATCCACATCCAAACAACTTAAAAGGTGCTACGTAGCACTTTGTACGTAATTCCACCCACATCCAAACAACTTAAAAGGTGCTACGAAGCACTTTGTACGTAATTCGATCCACATCCAAACAACTTAAAAGGTGCTACGTAGCACTTTGTACGTAAATCCATCCACATCCAAACAACTTAAAAGGTGCTACGAAGCACTTTGTACGTAATTCCACTCACATCCAAACAACTTAAAAGGTGCTACGTAGCACTTTGTACGTAATTCCACCCACATCCAAACAACTTAAAAGGTGCTACGAAGCACTTTGTACGTAATTCGATCCACATCCAAACAACTTAAAAGGTGCTACGTAGCACTTTGTACGTAATTCCATCCACATCCCAAAAACTTAAAAGTGCTACGTAGCACTTTGTACGTAATTCCACTCACATCCAAACAACTTAAAAGGTGCTACGTAGCACTTTGTACGTAATTCCATCCACATCCAAACAACTTAAAAGGTGCTACGAAGCACTTTGTACGTAATTCCACTCACATCCAAACAACTTAAAAGGTACTACGTAGCACTTTGTACGTAATTCCATCCACATCCAAACAACTTAAAAGGTGCTACGTAGCACTTTGTACGTAATTCCACCTACATCCAAACAACTTAAAAGGTGCTACGAAGCACTTTGTACGTAATTCCATCCACATCCAAACAACTTAAAAGGTGCTACGTAGCACTTTGTACGTAATTCCACCCACATCCAAACAACTTAAAAGGTGCTACGAAGCACTTTGTACGTAATTCGATCCACAACCAAACAACTTAAAAGGTGCTACGTAGCACTTTGTACGTAATTCCATCCACATCCAAACAACTTAAAAGGTGCTACGAAGCACTTTGTACGTAATTCCACTCACATCCAAACAACTTAAAAGGTACTACGTAGCACTTTGTACGTAATTCCATCCACATCCAAACAACTTAAAAGGTGCTACGTAGCACTTTGTACGTAATTCCACCTACATCCAAACAACTTAAAAGGTGCTACGAAGCACTTTGTACGTAATTCCATCCACATCCAAACAACTTAAAAGGTGCTACGAAGCACTTTGTACGTAATTCGATCCACATCCAAACAACTTAAAAGGTGCTACGTAGCACTTTGTACGTAATTCCATCCACATCCAAACAACCTAAAAGGTGCTACGAAGCACTTTGTACGTAATTCCACCCACATCCAAACAACTTAAAAGGTGCTACGAAGCACTTTGTACGTAATTCCACTCACATCCAAACAACTTAAAAGGTGCTACGTAGCACTTTGTACGTAATTCCACCCACATCCAAACAACTTAAAAGGTGCTACGAAGCACTTTGTACGTAATTCGATCCACATCCAAACAACTTAAAAGGTGCTACGTAGCACTTTGTACGTAATTCCATCCACATCCAAACAACTTAAAAGGTGCTACGTAGCACTTTGTACGTAATTCCACTCACATCCAAACAACTTAAAAGGTGCTACGAAGCACTTTGTACGTAATTCCATCCACATCCCAACAACTTAAAAGTGCTACGTAGCACTTTGTACGTAATTCCACTCACATCCAAACAACTTAAAAGGTGCTACGTAGCACTTTGTACGTAATTCCATCCACATCCAAACAACTTAAAAGGTGCTACGAAGCACTTTGTACGTAATTCCACTCACATCCAAACAACTTAAAAGGTACTACGTAGCACTTTGTACGTAATTCCATCCACATCCAAACAACTTAAAAGGTGCTACGTAGCACTTTGTACGTAATTCCACCCACATCCAAACAACTTAAAAGGTGCTACGAAGCACTTTGTACGTAATTCCACTCACATCCAAACAACTTAAAAGGTGCTACGTAGCACTTTGTACGTAATTCCATCCACATCCAAACAACTTAAAAGGTGCTACGTAGCACTTTGTACGTAATTCCATCCACATCCAAACAACTTAAAAGGTGCTACGAAGCACTTTGTACGTAATTCCACTCACATCCAAACAACTTAAAAGGTGCTACGTAGCACTTTGTACGTAATTCCATCCACATCCCAACAACTTAAAAGGTGCTACGAAGCACTTTGTACGTAATTCCACTCACATCCAAACAACTTAAAAGGTGCTACGTAGCACTTTGTACGTAATTCCATCCACATCCAAACAACTAAGAAGGTGCTACGAAGCACTTTGTACGTAATTCGATCCACATCCAAACAACTTAAAAGGTGCTACGTAGCACTTTGTACGTAATTCCACTCACATCCAAACAACTTAAAAGGTGCTACGAAGCACTTTGTACGTAATTCCATCCACATCCAAACAACAAAGAAGGTGCTACGAAGCACTTTGTACGTAATTCCACCCACATCCAAACAACCTAAAAGGTGCTACGAAGCACTTTGTACGTAATTCCACCCACATCCAAACAACCTAAAAGGTGCTACGAAGCACTTTGTACGTAATTCCATCCACATCCAAACAACTTAAAAGGTGCTACGTAGCACTTTGTACGTAATTCCACTCACATCCAAACAACTTAAAAGGTGCTACGAAGCACTTTGTACGTAATTCCATCCACATCCAAACAACTAAGAAGGTGCTACGAAGCACTTTGTACGTAATTCCACCCACATCCAAACAACTTAAAAGGTGCTACGAAGCACTTTGTACGTAATTCCATCCACATCCAAACAACTTAAAAGGTGCTACGTAGCACTTTGTACGTAATTCCACCTACATCCAAACAACTTAAAAGGTGCTACGAAGCACTTTGTACGTAATTCCACCCGCATCCAAACAACTAAGAAGGTGCTACGTAGCACTTTGTACGTAATTCCACCCGCATCCAAACAACTTAGAAGGTGCTACGAAGCACTTTGTACGTAATTCCACCCACATCCAAACAACTTAGAAGGTGCTACGAAGCACTTTGTACGTAATTCCACCCACATCCAAACAATTTAGAAGGTGCTACGAAGCACTTTGTACGTAATTCCACCCGCATCCAAACAACTAAGAAGGTGCTACGTAGCACTTTGTACGTAATTCCACCCGCATCCAAACAACTTAGAAGGTGCTACGAAGCACTTTGTACGTAATTCCACCCACATCCAAACAACTTAGAAGGTGCTACGAAGCACTTTGTACGTAATTCCACGCACATCCAAACAATTTAGAAGGTGCTACGAAGCACTTTGTACGTAATTCCACCCGCATCCAAACAACTAAGAAGGTGCTACGTAGCACTTTGTACGTAATTCCACCCACATCCAAACAACTTAGAAGGTGCTACGAAGCACTTTGTACGTAATTCCACCCACATCCAAACAACTTAGAAGGTGCTACGAAGCACTTTGTACGTAATTCCACGCACATCCAAACAACTTAAAAGGTGCTACGAAGCACTTTGTACGTAATTCCACCCACATCCAAACAACTTAGAAGGTGCTACGAAGCACTTTGTACGTAATTCCACCCACATCCAAACAATTTAGAAGGTGCTACGAAGCACTTTGTACGTAATTCCACCCGCATCCAAACAACTTAGAAGGTGCTACGAAGCACTTTGTACGTAATTCCACGCACATCCAAACAACTTAAAAGGTGCTACGAAGCACTTTGTACGTAATTCCACCCACATCCAAACAACTTAGAAGGTGCTACGAAGCACTTTGTACGTAATTCCACCCACATCCAAACAACTTAGAAGGTGCTACGAAGCACCTTGTACGTAATTCCACCCGCATCCAAACAACTTAGAAGGTGCTACGAAGCACTTTGTACGTAATTCCACGCACATCCAAACAATTTAGAAGGTGCTACGTAGCACTTTGTACGTAATTCCACCCACATCCAAACAACTTAGAAGGTGCTACGAAGCACTTTGTACGTAATTCCACCCACATCCAAACAACTTAGAAGGTGCTACGAAGCACTTTGTACGTAATTCCACGCACATCCAAACAATTTAGAAGGTGCTACGTAGCACTTTGTACGTAATTCCACCCGCATCCAAACAACTTAAAAGGTGCTACGAAGCACTTTGTACGTAATTCCACCCGCATCCAAACAACTAAGAAGGTGCTACGTAGCACTTTGTACGTAATTCCACCCGCATCCAAACAACTTAGAAGGTGCTACGAAGCACTTTGTACGTAATTCCACCCACATCCAAACAACTTAGAAGGTGCTACGAAGCACTTTGTACGTAATTCCACCCACATCCAAACAATTTAGAAGGTGCTACGAAGCACTTTGTACGTAATTCCACCCGCATCCAAACAACTAAGAAGGTGCTACGTAGCACTTTGTACGTAATTCCACCCGCATCCAAACAACTTAGAAGGTGCTACGAAGCACTTTGTACGTAATTCCACCCACATCCAAACAACTTAGAAGGTGCTACGAAGCACTTTGTACGTAATTCCACGCACATCCAAACAATTTAGAAGGTGCTACGAAGCACTTTGTACGTAATTCCACCCGCATCCAAACAACTAAGAAGGTGCTACGTAGCACTTTGTACGTAATTCCACCCACATCCAAACAACTTAGAAGGTGCTACGAAGCACTTTGTACGTAATTCCACCCACATCCAAACAACTTAGAAGGTGCTACGAAGCACTTTGTACGTAATTCCACGCACATCCAAACAACTTAAAAGGTGCTACGAAGCACTTTGTACGTAATTCCACCCACATCCAAACAACTTAGAAGGTGCTACGAAGCACTTTGTACGTAATTCCACCCACATCCAAACAATTTAGAAGGTGCTACGAAGCACCTTGTACGTAATTCCACCCGCATCCAAACAACTTAGAAGGTGCTACGAAGCACTTTGTACGTAATTCCACCCACATCCAAACAATTTAGAAGGTGCTACGAAGCACTTTGTACGTAATTCCACGCACATCCAAACAATTTAGAAGGTGCTACGTAGCACTTTGTACGTAATTCCACCCACATCCAAACAACTTAGAAGGTGCTACGAAGCACTTTGTACGTAATTCCACCCACATCCAAACAACTTAGAAGGTGCTACGAAGCACTTTGTACGTAATTCCACGCACATCCAAACAATTTAGAAGGTGCTACGTAGCACTTTGTACGTAATTCCACCCACATCCAAACAACTTAGAAGGTGCTACGAAGCACTTTGTACGTAATTCCACGCACATCCAAACAATTTAGAAGGTGCTACGTAGCACTTTGTACGTAATTCCACCCGCATCCAAACAACTAAGAAGGTGCTACGTAGCACTTTGTACGTAATTCCACCCGCATCCAAACAACTTAGAAGGTGCTACGAAGCACTTTGTACGTAATTCCACCCACATCCAAACAACTTAGAAGGTGCTACGAAGCACCTTGTACGTAATTCCACCCGCATCCAAACAACTTAGAAGGTGCTACGAAGCACTTTGTACGTAATTCCACGCACATCCAAACAATTTAGAAGGTGCTACGTAGCACTTTGTACGTAATTCCACCCACATCCAAACAACTTAGAAGGTGCTACGAAGCACTTTGTACGTAATTCCACCCGCATCCAAACAACTTAGAAGGTGCTACGAAGCACTTTGTACGTAATTCCACGCACATCCAAACAATTTAGAAGGTGCTACGTAGCACTTTGTACGTAATTCCACCCACATCCAAACAACTTAGAAGGTGCTACGAAGCACTTTGTACGTAATTCCACCCACATCCAAACAATTTAGAAGGTGCTACGTAGCACTTTGTACGTAATTCCACCCACATCCAAACAACTTAGAAGGTGCTACGAAGCACTTTGTACGTAATTCCACCCGCATCCAAACAACTTAGAAGGTGCTACGAAGCACTTTGTACGTAATTCCACGCACATCCAAACAATTTAGAAGGTGCTACGTAGCACTTTGTACGTAATTCCACCCACATCCAAACAACTTAGAAGGTGCTACGAAGCACTTTGTACGTAATTCCACCCACATCCAAACAACTTAGAAGGTGCTACGTAGCACTTTGTACGTAATTCCACCCGCATCCAAACAACTAAGAAGGTGCTACGTAGCACTTTGTACGTAATTCCACCCGCATCCAAACAACTTAGAAGGTGCTACGTAGCACTTTGTACGTAATTCCACCCACATCCAAACAACTTAAAAGGTGCTACGAAGCACTTTGTACGTAATTCCACCCACATCCAAACAACTTAGAAGGTGCTACGAAGCACTTTGTACGTAATTCCACCCACATCCAAACAACTTAGAAGGTGCTACGTAGCACTTTGTACGTAATTCCACCCGCATCCAAACAACTAAGAAGGTGCTACGTAGCACTTTGTACGTAATTCCACCCACATCCAAACAACTTAGAAGGTGCTACGAAGCACTTTGTACGTAATTCCACGCACATCCAAACAACTTAAAAGGTGCTACGAAGCACTTTGTACGTAATTCCACCCACATCCAAACAACTTAGAAGGTGCTACGAAGCACTTTGTACGTAATTCCACCCACATCCAAACAACTTAGAAGGTGCTACGAAGCACTTTGTACGTAATTCCACCCGCATCCAAACAACTTAGAAGGTGCTACGAAGCACTTTGTACGTAATTCCACGCACATCCAAACAATTTAGAAGGTGCTACGAAGCACTTTGTACGTAATTCCACGCACATCCAAACAATTTAGAAGGTGCTACGTAGCACTTTGTACGTAATTCCACCCACATCCAAACAACTTAGAAGGTGCTACGAAGCACTTTGTACGTAATTCCACCCGCATCCAAACAACTTAGAAGGTGCTACGAAGCACTTTGTACGTAATTCCACGCACATCCAAACAATTTAGAAGGTGCTACGTAGCACTTTGTACGTAATTCCACCCACATCCAAACAACTTAGAAGGTGCTACGAAGCACTTTGTACGTAATTCCACCCACATCCAAACAACTTAGAAGGTGCTACGAAGCACTTTGTACGTAATTCCACGCACATCCAAACAATTTAGAAGGTGCTACGTAGCACTTTGTACGTAATTCCACCCACATCCAAACAACTTAAAAGGTGCTACGAAGCACTTTGTACGTAATTCCACCCACATCCAAACAACTTAGAAGGTGCTACGTAGCACTTTGTACGTAATTCCACCCACATCCAAACAATTTAGAAGGTGCTACGAAGCACTTTGTACGTAATTCCACGCACATCCAAACAACTTAAAAGGTGCTACGAAGCACTTTGTACGTAATTCCACCCACATCCAAACAACTTAGAAGGTGCTACGAAGCACTTTGTACGTAATTCCACCCACATCCAAACAATTTAGAAGGTGCTACGAAGCACTTTGTACGTAATTCCACGCACATCCAAACAATTTAGAAGGTGCTACGTAGCACTTTGTACGTAATTCCACCCACATCCAAACAACTTAAAAAGTGCTACGAAGCACTTTGTACGTAATTCCACCCACATCCAAACAACTTAGAAGGTGCTACGAAGCACTTTGTACGTAATTCCACGCACATCCAAACAATTTAGAAGGTGCTACGTAGCACTTTGTACGTAATTCCACCCACATCCAAACAACTTAAAAGGTGCTACGAAGCACTTTGTACGTAATTCCACCCACATCCAAACAACTTAGAAGGTGCTACGTAGCACTTTGTACGTAATTCCACCCACATCCAAACAATTTAGAAGGTGCTACGAAGCACTTTGTACGTAATTCCACGCACATCCAAACAACTTAAAAGGTGCTACGAAGCACTTTGTACGTAATTCCACCCACATCCAAACAACTTAGAAGGTGCTACGAAGCACTTTGTACGTAATTCCACCCACATCCAAACAATTTAGAAGGTGCTACGAAGCACTTTGTACGTAATTCCACGCACATCCAAACAATTTAGAAGGTGCTACGTAGCACTTTGTACGTAATTCCACCCACATCCAAACAACTTAAAAAGTGCTACGAAGCACTTTGTACGTAATTCCACCCACATCCAAACAACTTAAAAGGTGCTACGAAGCACTTTGTACGTAATTCCACCCACATCCAAACAACTTAGAAGGTGCTACGAAGCACTTTGTACGTAATTCCACCCACATCCAAACAACTTAGAAGGTGCTACGTAGCACTTTGTACGTAATTCCACCCGCATCCAAACAACTAAGAAGGTGCTACGTAGCACTTTGTACGTAATTCCACCCACATCCAAACAATTTAGAAGGTGCTACGTAGCACTTTGTACGTAATTCCACCCACATCCAAACAACTTAGAAGGTGCTACGAAGCACTTTGTACGTAATTCCACCCACATCCAAACAACTTAGAAGGTGCTACGTAGCACTTTGTACGTAATTCCACCCGCATCCAAACAACTAAGAAGGTGCTACGTAGCACTTTGTACGTAATTCCACCCACATCCAAACAACTTAGAAGGTGCTACGAAGCACTTTGTACGTAATTCCACCCACATCCAAACAACTTAGAAGGTGCTACGAAGCACTTTGTACGTAATTCCACGCACATCCAAACAATTTAGAAGGTGCTACGTAGCACTTTGTACGTAATTCCACCCACATCCAAACAACTTAGAAGGTGCTACGAAGCACTTTGTACGTAATTCCACCCGCATCCAAACAACTTAGAAGGTGCTACGAAGCACTTTGTACGTAATTCCACCCACATCCAAACAACTTAGAAGGTGCTACGAAGCACTTTGTACGTAATTCCACGCACATCCAAACAATTTAGAAGGTGCTACGTAGCACTTTGTACGTAATTCCACCCACATCCAAACAACTTAAAAGGTGCTACGAAGCACTTTGTACGTAATTCCACCCACATCCAAACAACTTAAAAGGTGCTACGAAGCACTTTGTACGTAATTCCACCCACATCCAAACAACTTAGAAGGTGCTACGAAGCACTTTGTACGTAATTCCACCCACATCCAAACAACTTAGAAGGTGCTACGAAGCACTTTGTACGTAATTCCACCCGCATCCAAACAACTTAGAAGGTGCTACGAAGCACTTTGTACGTAATTCCACCCACATCCAAACAACTTAGAAGGTGCTACGAAGCACTTTGTACGTAATTCCACGCACATCCAAACAATTTAGAAGGTGCTACGTAGCACTTTGTACGTAATTCCACCCACATCCAAACAACTTAAAAGGTGCTACGAAGCACTTTGTACGTAATTCCACCCACATCCAAACAACTTAGAAGGTGCTACGAAGCACTTTGTACGTAATTCCACCCACATCCAAACAATTTAGAAGGTGCTACGAAGCACTTTGTACGTAATTCCACCCACATCCAAACAACTTAGAAGGTGCTACGTAGCACTTTGTACGTAATTCCACCCGCATCCAAACAACTAAGAAGGTGCTACGTAGCACTTTGTACGTAATTCCACCCGCATCCAAACAACTAAGAAGGTGCTACGTAGCACTTTGTACGTAATTCCACCCACATCCAAACAACTTAGAAGGTGCTACGAAGCACTTTGTACGTAATTCCACCCACATCCAAACAATTTAGAAGGTGCTACGAAGCACTTTGTACGTAATTCCACGCACATCCAAACAATTTAGAAGGTGCTACGTAGCACTTTGTACGTAATTCCACCCACATCCAAACAACTTAGAAGGTGCTACGAAGCACTTTGTACGTAATTCCACCCACATCCAAACAATTTAGAAGGTGCTACGAAGCACTTTGTACGTAATTCCACCCACATCCAAACAATTTAGAAGGTGCTACGAAGCACTTTGTACGTAATTCCACGCACATCCAAACAATTTAGAAGGTGCTACGTAGCACTTTGTACGTAATTCCACCCACATCCAAACAACTTAAAAAGTGCTACGAAGCACTTTGTACGTAATTCCACCCACATCCAAACAACTTAAAAGGTGCTACGAAGCACTTTGTACGTAATTCCACCCACATCCAAACAACTTAGAAGGTGCTACGAAGCACTTTGTACGTAATTCCACCCACATCCAAACAACTTAGAAGGTGCTACGTAGCACTTTGTACGTAATTCCACCCGCATCCAAACAACTAAGAAGGTGCTACGTAGCACTTTGTACGTAATTCCACCCACATCCAAACAATTTAGAAGGTGCTACGAAGCACTTTGTACGTAATTCCACGCACATCCAAACAACTTAAAAGGTGCTACGAAGCACTTTGTACGTAATTCCACCCACATCCAAACAACTTAGAAGGTGCTACGAAGCACTTTGTACGTAATTCCACCCACATCCAAACAACTTAGAAGGTGCTACGAAGCACTTTGTACGTAATTCCACGCACATCCAAACAATTTAGAAGGTGCTACGAAGCACTTTGTACGTAATTCCACGCACATCCAAACAATTTAGAAGGTGCTACGAAGCACTTTGTACGTAATTCCACCCACATCCAAACAACTTAAAAGGTGCTACGAAGCACTTTGTACGTAATTCCACCCACATCCAAACAACTTAGAAGGTGCTACGAAGCACTTTGTACGTAATTCCACCCACATCCAAACAATTTAGAAGGTGCTACGAAGCACTTTGTACGTAATTCCACGCACATCCAAACAATTTAGAAGGTGCTACGTAGCACTTTGTACGTAATTCCACCCACATCCAAACAACTTAGAAGGTGCTACGAAGCACTTTGTACGTAATTCCACCCACATCCAAACAATTTAGAAGGTGCTACGAAGCACTTTGTACGTAATTCCACCCACATCCAAACAATTTAGAAGGTGCTACGTAGCACTTTGTACGTAATTCCACCCACATCCAAACAACTTAAAAAGTGCTACGAAGCACTTTGTACGTAATTCCACCCACATCCAAACAACTTAAAAGGTGCTACGAAGCACTTTGTACGTAATTCCACCCACATCCAAACAACTTAGAAGGTGCTACGAAGCACTTTGTACGTAATTCCACCCACATCCAAACAACTTAGAAGGTGCTACGTAGCACTTTGTACGTAATTCCACCCGCATCCAAACAACTTAAAAGGTGCTACGAAGCACTTTGTACGTAATTCCACCCACATCCAAACAATTTAGAAGGTGCTACGTAGCACTTTGTACGTAATTCCACCCGCATCCAAACAACTTAGAAGGTGCTACGAAGCACTTTGTACGTAATTCCACCCGCATCCAAACAACTTAGAAGGTGCTACGAAGCACTTTGTACGTAATTCCACGCACATCCAAACAATTTAGAAGGTGCTACGAAGCGCTTTGTACGTAATTCCACCCACATCCAAACAATTTAGAAGGTGCTACGTAGCACTTTGTACGTAATTCCACGCACATCCAAACAATTTAGAAGGTGCTACGAAGCACTTTGTACGTAATTCCACCCGCATCCAAACAACTTAGAAGGTGCTACGAAGCACTTTGTACGTAATTCCACCCACATCCAAACAATTTAGAAGGTGCTACGTAGCACTTTGTACGTAATTCCACCCGCATCCAAACAACTTAGAAGGTGCTACGAAGCACTTTGTACGTAATTCCACCCGCATCCAAACAACTTAGAAGGTGCTACGAAGCACTTTGTACGTAATTCCACCCACATCCAAACAACTTAGAAGGTGCTACGAAGCACTTTGTACGTAATTCCACCCACATCCAAACAATTTAGAAGGTGCTACGAAGCACTTTGTACGTAATTCCACCCACATCCAAACAATTTAGAAGGTGCTACGAAGCACTTTGTACGTAATTCCACCCACATCCAAACAATTTAGAAGGTGCTACGTAGCACTTTGTACGTAATTCCACGCACATCCAAACAATTTAGAAGGTGCTACGAAGCACTTTGTACGTAATTCCACCCGCATCCAAACAACTTAGAAGGTGCTACGAAGCACTTTGTACGTAATTCCACCCACATCCAAACAATTTAGAAGGTGCTACGTAGCACTTTGTACGTAATTCCACCCGCATCCAAACAACTTAGAAGGTGCTACGAAGCACTTTGTACGTAATTCCACCCACATCCAAACAACTTAGAAGGTGCTACGAAGCACTTTGTACGTAATTCCACCCACATCCAAACAACTTAGAAGGTGCTACGAAGCACTTTGTACGTAATTCCACCCACATCCAAACAGTTTAGAAGGTGCTACGTAGCACTTTGTACGTAATTCCACCCGCATCCAAACAATTTAGAAGGTGCTACGAAGCACTTTGTACGTAATTCCACCCACATCCAAACAACTTAGAAGGTGCTACGAAGCACTTTGTACGTAATTCCACCCACATCCAAACAACTTAGAAGGTGCTACGAAGCACTTTGTACGTAATTCCACCCACATCCAAACAATTTAGAAGGTGCTACGTAGCACTTTGTACGTAATTCCACCCGCATCCAAACAACTTAGAAGGTGCTACGAAGCACTTTGTACGTAATTCCACCCGCATCCAAACAACTAAGAAGGTGCTACGAAGCACTTTGTACGTAATTCCACGCACATCCAAACAATTTAGAAGGTGCTACGAAGCACTTTGTACGTAATTCCACCCACATCCAAACAACTTAGAAGGTGCTACGAAGCACTTTGTACGTAATTCCACCCACATCCAAACAATTTAGAAGGTGCTACGAAGCACTTTGTACGTAATTCCACCCACATCCAAACAACTTAGAAGGTGCTACGAAGCACTTTGTACGTAATTCCACCCACATCCAAACAATTTAGAAGGTGCTACGAAGCACTTTGTACGTAATTCCACCCACATCCAAACAATTTAGAAGGTGCTACGAAGCACTTTGTACGTAATTCCACCCACATCCAAACAACTTAGAAGGTGCTACGAAGCACTTTGTACGTAATTCCACGCACATCCAAACAATTTAGAAGGTGCTACGAAGCACTTTGTACGTAATTCCACCCACATCCAAACAACTTAGAAGGTGCTACGAAGCACTTTGTACGTAATTCCACCCACATCCAAACAACTTAGAAGGTGCTACGAAGCACTTTGTACGTAATTCCACCCACATCCAAACAATTTAGAAGGTGCTACGTAGCACTTTGTACGTAATTCCACCCGCATCCAAACAACTTAGAAGGTGCTACGAAGCACTTTGTACGTAATTCCACGCACATCCAAACAATTTAGAAGGTGCTACGAAGCACTTTGTACGTAATTCCACCCACATCCAAACAACTTAGAAGGTGCTACGAAGCACTTTGTACGTAATTCCACCCACATCCAAACAATTTAGAAGGTGCTACGAAGCACTTTGTACGTAATTCCACCCACATCCAAACAATTTAGAAGGTGCTACGAAGCACTTTGTACGTAATTCCACGCACATCCAAACAATTTAGAAGGTGCTACGAAGCACTTTGTACGTAATTCCACCCACATCCAAACAACTTAGAAGGTGCTACGAAGCACTTTGTACGTAATTCCACCCACATCCAAACAACTTAGAAGGTGCTACGAAGCACTTTGTACGTAATTCCACCCACATCCAAACAATTTAGAAGGTGCTACGTAGCACTTTGTACGTAATTCCACCCGCATCCAAACAACTTAGAAGGTGCTACGAAGCACTTTGTACGTAATTCCACGCACATCCAAACAATTTAGAAGGTGCTACGAAGCACTTTGTACGTAATTCCACCCACATCCAAACAACTTAGAAGGTGCTACGAAGCACTTTGTACGTAATTCCACCCACATCCAAACAATTTAGAAGGTGCTACGAAGCACTTTGTACGTAATTCCACCCACATCCAAACAATTTAGAAGGTGCTACGAAGCACTTTGTACGTAATTCCACGCACATCCAAACAATTTAGAAGGTGCTACGAAGCACTTTGTACGTAATTCCACCCACATCCAAACAACTTAGAAGGTGCTACGAAGCACTTTGTACGTAATTCCACGCACATCCAAACAATTTAGAAGGTGCTACGAAGCACTTTGTACGTAATTCCACCCGCATCCAAACAACTTAGAAGGTGCTACGAAGCACTTTGTACGTAATTCCACCCACATCCAAACAACTAAGAAGGTGCTACGTAGCACTTTGTACGTAATTCCACCCACATCCAAACAACTTAGAAGGTGCTACGAAGCACTTTGTACGTAATTCCACCCACATCCAAACAATTTAGAAGGTGCTACGTAGCACTTTGTACGTAATTCCACCCACATCCAAACAACTAAGAAGGTGCTACGTAGCACTTTGTACGTAATTCCACCCACATCCAAACAACTTAGAAGGTGCTACGAAGCACTTTGTACGTAATTCCACCCACATCCAAACAACTTAGAAGGTGCTACGAAGCACTTTGTACGTAATTCCACCCACATCCAAACAATTTAGAAGGTGCTACGTAGCACTTTGTACGTAATTCCACCCGCATCCAAACAATTTAGAAGGTGCTACGAAGCACTTTGTACGTAATTCCACCCGCATCCAAACAACTTAGAAGGTGCTACGAAGCACTTTGTACGTAATTCCACCCACATCCAAACAACTTAGAAGGTGCTACGAAGCACTTTGTACGTAATTCCACCCGCATCCAAACAACTAAGAAGGTGCTACGAAGCACTTTGTACGTAATTCCACCCGCATCCAAACAACTTAGAAGGTGCTACGAAGCACTTTGTACGTAATTCCACCCGCATCCAAACAACTTAGAAGGTGCTACGAAGCACTTTGTACGTAATTCCACCCACATCCAAACAACTTAGAAGGTGCTACGAAGCACTTTGTACGTAATTCCACCCGCATCCAAACAACTAAGAAGGTGCTACGAAGCACTTTGTACGTAATTCCACCCACATCCAAACAACTAAGAAGGTGCTACGTAGCACTTTGTACGTAATTCCACCCACATCCAAACAACTAAGAAGGTGCTACGTAGCACTTTGTACGTAATTCCACCCACATCCAAACAATTTAGAAGGTGCTACGTAGCACTTTGTACGTAATTCCACCCACATCCAAACAACTAAGAAGGTGCTACGAAGCACTTTGTACGTAATTCCACCCACATCCAAACAACTTAGAAGGTGCTACGTAGCACTTTGTACGTAATTCCACCCACATCCAAACAATTTAGAAGGTGCTACGTAGCACTTTGTACGTAATTCCACCCACATCCAAACAACTAAGAAGGTGCTACGAAGCACTTTGTACGTAATTCCACCCGCATCCAAACAACTTAGAAGGTGCTACGAAGCACTTTGTACGTAATTCCACCCGCATCCAAACAACTTAGAAGGTGCTACGAAGCACTTTGTACGTAATTCCACCCACATCCAAACAACTTAGAAGGTGCTACGAAGCACTTTGTACGTAATTCCACCCGCATCCAAACAACTAAGAAGGTGCTACGAAGCACTTTGTACGTAATTCCACCCGCATCCAAACAACTTAGAAGGTGCTACGAAGCACTTTGTACGTAATTCCACCCACATCCAAACAACTAAGAAGGTGCTACGTAGCACTTTGTACGTAATTCCACCCACATCCAAACAATTTAGAAGGTGCTACGTAGCACTTTGTACGTAATTCCACCCACATCCAAACAACTTAGAAGGTGCTACGAAGCACTTTGTACGTAATTCCACCCACATCCAAACAACTTAGAAGGTGCTACGAAGCACTTTGTACGTAATTCCACCCACATCCAAACAATTTAGAAGGTGCTACGAAGCACTTTGTACGTAATTCCACCCACATCCAAACAATTTAGAAGGTGCTACGAAGCACTTTGTACGTAATTCCACCCACATCCAAACAACTAAGAAGGTGCTACGAAGCACTTTGTACGTAATTCCACCCACATCCAAACAATTTAGAAGGTGCTACGAAGCACTTTGTACGTAATTCCACCCACATCCAAACAACTAAGAAGGTGCTACGAAGCACTTTGTACGTAATTCCACCCACATCCAAACAATTTAGAAGGTGCTACGAAGCACTTTGTACGTAATTCCACCCACATCCAAACAACTAAGAAGGTGCTACGAAGCACTTTGTACGTAATTCCACCCACATCCAAACAACTAAGAAGGTGCTACGAAGCACTTTGTACGTAATTCCACCCACATCCAAACAATTTAGAAGGTGCTACGAAGCACTTTGTACGTAATTCCACCCACATCCAAACAACTAAGAAGGTGCTACGAAGCACTTTGTACGTAATTCCACCCACATCCAAACAACTAAGAAGGTGCTACGAAGCACTTTGTACGTAATTCCACCCACATCCAAACAATTTAGAAGGTGCTACGAAGCACTTTGTACGTAATTCCACCCACATCCAAACAACTTATAAGGTGCTACGAAACACTTTCTACGTAATTCCACCCACATCCAAACATCTTATAAGGTGCTACGAAACACTTTCTACGTAATTCCACGCACATCCAAACATCTTATAAGGTGCTACGAAACACTTTCTACGTAATTCCACGCACATCCAAACATCTTTAAAGGTGCTACGAAACACTTTCTACGTAATTCCACGCACATCCAAACATCTTTAAAGGTGCTACGAAACACTTTCTACGTAATTCCACCCACATCCAAACATCTTTAAAGGTGCTACGAAACACTTTCTACGTAATTCCACCCACATCCAAACATCTTATAAGGTGCTACGAAACACTTTCTACGTAATTCCACCCACATCCAAACATCTTATAAGGTGCTACGAAACACTTTCTACGTAGATCCACCCACATCCAAACATCTTTAAAGGTGCTACGAAACACTTTCTACGTAATTCCACCCACATCCAAACATCTTATAAGGTGCTACGAAACACTTTCTACGTAATTCCACCCACATCCAAACATCTTTAAAGGTGCTACGAAACACTTTCTACGTAATTCCACGCACATCCAAACATCTTTAAAGGTGCTACGAAGCACTTTGTACGTAATTCCACGCACATCCAAACACTTTAGAAGGTGCTACGAAGCACTTTGTACGTAATTCCACCCACATCCAAACACTTTAGAAGGTGCTACGAAGCACTTTGTACGTAATTCCACGCACATCCAAACAATTTAGAAGGTGCTACGAAGCACTTTGTACGTAATTCCACGCACATCCAAACAATTTAGAAGGTGCTACGAAGCACTTTGTACGTAATTCCACCCACATCCAAACAATTTAGAAGGTGCTACGAAGCACTTTGTACGTAATTCCACCCACATCCAAACAACTAAGAAGGTGCTACGAAGCACTTTGTACGTAATTCCACCCACATCCAAACAACTAAGAAGGTGCTACGAAGCACTTTGTACGTAATTCCACCCACATCCAAACAATTTAGAAGGTGCTACGAAGCACTTTGTACGTAATTCCACCCACATCCAAACAACTAAGAAGGTGCTACGAAGCACTTTGTACGTAATTCCACGCACATCCAAACACTTTAGAAGGTGCTACGAAGCACTTTGTACGTAATTCCACCCACATCCAAACACTTTAGAAGGTGCTACGAAGCACTTTGTACGTAATTCCACGCACATCCAAACAATTTAGAAGGTGCTACGAAGCACTTTGTACGTAATTCCACCCACATCCAAACAATTTAGAAGGTGCTACGAAGCACTTTGTACGTAATTCCACCCACATCCAAACAACTAAGAAGGTGCTACGAAGCACTTTGTACGTAATTCCACCCACATCCAAACAATTTAGAAGGTGCTACGAAGCACTTTGTACGTAATTCCACCCACATCCAAACAACTAAGAAGGTGCTACGAAGCACTTTGTACGTAATTCCACCCACATCCAAACAATTTAGAAGGTGCTACGAAGCACTTTGTACGTAATTCCACCCACATCCAAACAACTAAGAAGGTGCTACGAAGCACTTTGTACGTAATTCCACCCACATCCAAACAACTTAGAAGGTGCTACGAAGCACTTTGTACGTAATTCCACCCACATCCAAACAACTAAGAAGGTGCTACGAAGCACTTTGTACGTAATTCCACGCACATTAAAACAATTTAGAAGGTGCTACGAAGCACTTTGTACGTAATTCCACCCGCATCCAAACAACTAAGAAGGTGCTACGAAGCACTTTGTACGTAATTCCACGCACATCCAAACAATTTAGAAGGTGCTACGAAGCACTTTGTACGTAATTCCACCCACATCCAAACAATTTAGAAGGTGCTACGAAGCACTTTGTACGTAATTCCACGCACATCCAAACAATTTAGAAGGTGCTACGAAGCACTTTGTACGTAATTCCACGCACATCCAAACAATTTAGAAGGTGCTACGAAGCACTTTGTACGTAATTCCACCCACATCCAAACAATTTAGAAGGTGCTACGAAGCACTTTGTACGTAATTCCACCCACATCCAAACAACTAAGAAGGTGCTACGAAGCACTTTGTACGTAATTCCACCCACATCCAAACACTTTAGAAGGTGCTACGAAGCACTTTGTACGTAATTCCACCCACATCCAAACACTTTAGAAGGTGCTACGAAGCACTTTGTACGTAATTCCACCCACATCCAAACAATTTAGAAGGTGCTACGAAGCACTTTGTACGTAATTCCACCCACATCCAAACAATTTAGAAGGTGCTACGAAGCACTTTGTACGTAATTCCACCCACATCCAAACTACTAAGAAGGTGCTACGAAGCACTTTGTACGTAATTCCACGCACATCCAAACAATTTAGAAGGTGCTACGAAGCACTTTGTACGTAATTCCACCCACATCCAAACACTTTAGAAGGTGCTACGAAGCACTTTGTACGTAATTCCACCCACATCCAAACACTTTAGAAGGTGCTACGAAGCACTTTGTACGTAATTCCACGCACATCCAAACAATTTAGAAGGTGCTACGAAGCACTTTGTACGTAATTCCACCCGCATCCAAACAACTAAGAAGGTGCTACGAAGCACTTTGTACGTAATTCCACGCACATCCAAACAATTTAGAAGGTGCTACGAAGCACTTTGTACGTAATTCCACCCACATCCAAACAATTTAGAAGGTGCTACGAAGCACTTTGTACGTAATTCCACCCACATCCAAACAACTAAGAAGGTGCTACGAAGCACTTTGTACGTAATTCCACCCACATCCAAACACTTTAGAAGGTGCTACGAAGCACTTTGTACGTAATTCCACCCACATCCAAACACTTTAGAAGGTGCTACGAAGCACTTTGTACGTAATTCCACCCACATCCAAACACTTTAGAAGGTGCTACGAAGCACTTTGTACGTAATTCCACGCACATCCAAACAATTTAGAAGGTGCTACGAAGCACTTTGTACGTAATTCCACCCGCATCCAAACAACTAAGAAGGTGCTACGAAGCACTTTGTACGTAATTCCACGCACATCCAAACAATTTAGAAGGTGCTACGAAGCACTTTGTACGTAATTCCACCCACATCCAAACAACTTAGAAGGTGCTACGAAGCACTTTGTACGTAATTCCACCCACATCCAAACAATTTAGAAGGTGCTACGAAGCACTTTGTACGTAATTCCACGCACATCCAAACAATTTAGAAGGTGCTACGAAGCACTTTGTACGTAATTCCACCCACATCCAAACAATTTAGAAGGTGCTACGAAGCACTTTGTACGTAATTCCACCCACATCCAAACAACTAAGAAGGTGCTACGAAGCACTTTGTACGTAATTCCACGCACATCCAAACAATTTAGAAGGTGCTACGAAGCACTTTGTACGTAATTCCACCCACATCCAAACAACTAAGAAGGTGCTACGAAGCACTTTGTACGTAATTCCACCCACATCCAAACAACTAAGAAGGTGCTACGAAGCACTTTGTACGTAATTCCACCCACATCCAAACAATTTAGAAGGTGCTACGAAGCACTTTGTACGTAATTCCACGCACATCCAAACAATTTAGAAGGTGCTACGAAGCACTTTGTACGTAATTCCACCCACATCCAAACAATTTAGAAGGTGCTACGAAGCACTTTGTACGTAATTCCACCCTCATCCAAACAACTAAGAAGGTGCTACGAAGCACTTTGTACGTAATTCCACGCACATCCAAACAATTTAGAAGGTGCTACGAAGCACTTTGTACGTAATTCCACCCACATCCAAACAATTTAGAAGGTGCTACGAAGCACTTTGTACGTAATTCCACCCACATCCAAACAACTAAGAAGGTGCTACGAAGCACTTTGTACGTAATTCCACGCACATCCAAACACTTTAGAAGGTGCTACGAAGCACTTTGTACGTAATTCCACCCACATCCAAACAATTTAGAAGGTGCTACGAAGCACTTTGTACGTAATTCCACCCACATCCAAACAATTTAGAAGGTGCTACGAAGCACTTTGTACGTAATTCCACGCACATCCAAACAATTTAGAAGGTGCTACGAAGCACTTTGTACGTAATTCCACCCACATCCAAACAATTTAGAAGGTGCTACGAAGCACTTTGTACGTAATTCCACCCACATCCAAACAACTAAGAAGGTGCTACGAAGCACTTTGTACGTAATTCCACCCACATCCAAACAATTTAGAAGGTGCTACGAAGCACTTTGTACGTAATTCCACCCTCATCCAAACAACTAAGAAGGTGCTACGAAGCACTTTGTACGTAATTCCACGCACATCCAAACAATTTAGAAGGTGCTACGAAGCACTTTGTACGTAATTCCACCCACATCCAAACAATTTAGAAGGTGCTACGAAGCACTTTGTACGTAATTCCACCCACATCCAAACAACTAAGAAGGTGCTACGAAGCACTTTGTAAGTAATTCCACGCACATCCAAACACTTTAGAAGGTGCTACGAAGCACTTTGTACGTAATTCCACCCACATCCAAACACTTTAGAAGGTGCTACGAAGCACTTTGTACGTAATTCCACGCACATCCAAACAATTTAGAAGGTGCTACGAAGCACTTTGTACGTAATTCCACCCACATCCAAACAATTTAGAAGGTGCTACGAAGCACTTTGTACGTAATTCCACCCACATCCAAACAACTAAGAAGGTGCTACGAAGCACTTTGTACGTAATTCCACCCACATCCAAACAACTAAGAAGGTGCTACGAAGCACTTTGTACGTAATTCCACCCACATCCAAACAATTTAGAAGGTGCTACGAAGCACTTTGTACGTAATTCCACCCTCATCCAAACAACTAAGAAGGTGCTACGAAGCACTTTGTACGTAATTCCACGCACATCCAAACAATTTAGAAGGTGCTACGAAGCACTTTGTGCGTAATTCCACCCACATCCAAACAATTTAGAAGGTGCTACGAAGCACTTTGTACGTAATTCCACCCACATCCAAACAACTAAGAAGGTGCTACGAAGCACTTTGTACGTAATTCCACGCACATCCAAACAATTTAGAAGGTGCTACGAAGCACTTTGTACGTAATTCCACCCACATCCAAACAACTAAGAAGGTGCTACGAAGCACTTTGTACGTAATTCCACCCACATCCAAACAACTTAGAAGGTGCTACGAAGCACTTTGTACGTAATTCCACGCACATCCAAACAACTAAGAAGGTGCTACGAAGCACTTTGTACGTAATTCCACCCACATCCAAACAACTAAGAAGGTGCTACGAAGCACTTTGTACGTAATTCCACCCACATCCAAACAACTAAGAAGGTGCTACGAAGCACTTTGTACGTAATTCCACCCACATCCAAACAATTTAGAAGGTGCTACGAAGCACTTTGTACGTAATTCCACCCTCATCCAAACAACTAAGAAGGTGCTACGAAGCACTTTGTACGTAATTCCACCCACATCCAAACAATTTAGAAGGTGCTACGAAGCACTTTGTACGTAATTCCACCCACATCCAAACAATTTAGAAGGTGCTACGAAGCACTTTGTACGTAATTCCACCCACATCCAAACAACTAAGAAGGTGCTACGAAGCACTTTGTACGTAATTCCACGCACATCCAAACACTTTAGAAGGTGCTACGAAGCACTTTGTACGTAATTCCACCCACATCCAAACACTTTAGAAGGTGCTACGAAGCACTTTGTACGTAATTCCACCCACATCCAAACAATTTAGAAGGTGCTACGAAGCACTTTGTACGTAATTCCACCCACATCCAAACAATTTAGAAGGTGCTACGAAGCACTTTGTACGTAATTCCACCCACATCCAAACTACTAAGAAGGTGCTACGAAGCACTTTGTACGTAATTCCACCCACATCCAAACAACTAAGAAGGTGCTACGAAGCACTTTGTACGTAATTCCACCCACATCCAAACAATTTAGAAGGTGCTACGAAGCACTTTGTACGTAATTCCACCCACATCCAAACAACTTAGAAGGTGCTACGAAGCACTTTGTACGTAATTCCACCCACATCCAAACAACTAAGAAGGTGCTACGAAGCACTTTGTACGTAATTCCACCCACATCCAAACAACGAAGAAGGTGCTACGAAGCACTTTGTACGTAATTCCACCCACATCCAAACAACTAAGAAGGTGCTACGAAGCACTTTGTACGTAATTCCACGCACATCCAAACACTTTAGAAGGTGCTACGAAGCACTTTGTACGTAATTCCACCCACATCCAAACACTTTAGAAGGTGCTACGAAGCACTTTGTACGTAATTCCACCCACATCCAAACAATTTAGAAGGTGCTACGAAGCACTTTGTACGTAATTCCACCCACATCCAAACAATTTAGAAGGTGCTACGAAGCACTTTGTACGTAATTCCACCCACATCCAAACTACTAAGAAGGTGCTACGAAGCACTTTGTACGTAATTCCACCCACATCCAAACAACTAAGAAGGTGCTACGAAGCACTTTGTACGTAATTCCACCCACATCCAAACACTTTAGAAGGTGCTACGAAGCACTTTGTACGTAATTCCACCCACATCCAAACTACTAAGAAGGTGCTACGAAGCACTTTGTACGTAATTCCACCCACATCCAAACAACTAAGAAGGTGCTACGAAGCACTTTGTACGTAATTCCACCCACATCCAAACAATTTAGAAGGTGCTACGAAGCACTTTGTACGTAATTCCACCCACATCCAAACAACTTAGAAGGTGCTACGAAGCACTTTGTACGTAATTCCACGCACATCCAAACAATTTAGAAGGTGCTACGAAGCACTTTGTACGTAATTCCACCCACATCCAAACAATTTAGAAGGTGCTACGAAGCACTTTGTACGTAATTCCACCCACATCCAAACAACTAAGAAGGTGCTACGAAGCACTTTGTACGTAATTCCACGCACATCCAAACACTTTAGAAGGTGCTACGAAGCACTTTGTACGTAATTCCACCCACATCCAAACACTTTAGAAGGTGCTACGAAGCACTTTGTACGTAATTCCACCCACATCCAAACAATTTAGAAGGTGCTACGAAGCACTTTGTACGTAATTCCACCCACATCCAAACAATTTAGAAGGTGCTACGAAGCACTTTGTACGTAATTCCACCCACATCCAAACTACTAAGAAGGTGCTACGAAGCACTTTGTACGTAATTCCACCCACATCCAAACAATTTAGAAGGTGCTACGAAGCACTTTGTACGTAATTCCACCCACATCCAAACAACTTAGAAGGTGCTACGAAGCACTTTGTACGTAATTCCACGCACATCCAAACAATTTAGAAGGTGCTACGAAGCACTTTGTACGTAATTCCACCCACATCCAAACAACTAAGAAGGTGCTACGAAGCACTTTGTACGTAATTCCACCCACATCCAAACAACTAAGAAGGTGCTACGAAGCACTTTGTACGTAATTCCACCCACATCCAAACAACTTAGAAGGTGCTACGAAGCACTTTGTACGTAATTCCACCCTCATCCAAACAACTAAGAAGGTGCTACGAAGCACTTTGTACGTAATTCCACGCACATCCAAACAATTTAGAAGGTGCTACGAAGCACTTTGTACGTAATTCCACCCACATCCAAACAATTTAGAAGGTGCTACGAAGCACTTTGTACGTAATTCCACCCACATCCAAACAACTAAGAAGGTGCTACGAAGCACTTTGTACGTAATTCCACCCACATCCAAACAATTTAGAAGGTGCTACGAAGCACTTTGTACGTAATTCCACCCACATCCAAACAACTAAGAAGGTGCTACGAAGCACTTTGTACGTAATTCCACCCACATCCAAACAATTTAGAAGGTGCTACGAAGCACTTTGTACGTAATTCCACCCACATCCAAACAACTAAGAAGGTGCTACGAAGCACTTTGTACGTAATTCCACCCACATCCAAACAACTTAGAAGGTGCTACGAAGCACTTTGTACGTAATTCCACGCACATCCAAACAACTAAGAAGGTGCTACGAAGCACTTTGTACGTAATTCCACGCACATCCAAACTACTAAGAAGGTGCTACGAAGCACTTTGTACGTAATTCCACCCACATCCAAACAACTTAGAAGGTGCTACGAAGCACTTTGTACGTAATTCCACCCACATCCAAACAATTTAGAAGGTGCTACGAAGCACTTTGTACGTAATTCCACCCACATCCAAACTACTAAGAAGGTGCTACGAAGCACTTTGTACGTAATTCCACCCACATCCAAACAACTAAGAAGGTGCTACGAAGCACTTTGTACGTAATTCCACCCACATCCAAACAATTTAGAAGGTGCTACGAAGCACTTTGTACGTAATTCCACCCACATCCAAACAACTTAGAAGGTGCTACGAAGCACTTTGTACGTAATTCCACGCACATCCAAACAATTTAGAAGGTGCTACGAAGCACTTTGTACGTAATTCCACCCACATCCAAACAACTAAGAAGGTGCTACGAAGCACTTTGTACGTAATTCCACCCACATCCAAACAACTAAGAAGGTGCTACGAAGCACTTTGTACGTAATTCCACCCACATCCAAACAATTTAGAAGGTGCTACGAAGCACTTTGTACGTAATTCCACCCTCATCCAAACAACTAAGAAGGTGCTACGAAGCACTTTGTACGTAATTCCACGCACATCCAAACAATTTAGAAGGTGCTACGAAGCACTTTGTACGTAATTCCACCCACATCCAAACAATTTAGAAGGTGCTACGAAGCACTTTGTACGTAATTCCACCCACATCCAAACAACTAAGAAGGTGCTACGAAGCACTTTGTACGTAATTCCACCCACATCCAAACAATTTAGAAGGTGCTACGAAGCACTTTGTACGTAATTCCACCCACATCCAAACAACTAAGAAGGTGCTACGAAGCACTTTGTACGTAATTCCACCCACATCCAAACAATTTAGAAGGTGCTACGAAGCACTTTGTACGTAATTCCACCCACATCCAAACAACTAAGAAGGTGCTACGAAGCACTTTGTACGTAATTCCACCCACATCCAAACAACTTAGAAGGTGCTACGAAGCACTTTGTACGTAATTCCACGCACATCCAAACAATTTAGAAGGTGCTACGAAGCACTTTGTACGTAATTCCACCCACATCCAAACAATTTAGAAGGTGCTACGAAGCACTTTGTACGTAATTCCACCCACATCCAAACAACTAAGAAGGTGCTACGAAGCACTTTGTACGTAATTCCACGCACATCCAAACAATTTAGAAGGTGCTACGAAGCACTTTGTACGTAATTCCACCCACATCCAAACAATTTAGAAGGTGCTACGAAGCACTTTGTACGTAATTCCACCCTCATCCAAACAACTAAGAAGGTGCTACGAAGCACTTTGTACGTAATTCCACCCACATCCAAACAATTTAGAAGGTGCTACGAAGCACTTTGTACGTAATTCCACCCTCATCCAAACAACTAAGAAGGTGCTACGAAGCACTTTGTACGTAATTCCACCCACATCCAAACAATTTAGAAGGTGCTACGAAGCACTTTGTACGTAATTCCACCCTCATCCAAACAACTAAGAAGGTGCTACGAAGCACTTTGTACGTAATTCCACGCACATCCAAACAATTTAGAAGGTGCTACGAAGCACTTTGTACGTAATTCCACCCACATCCAAACAATTTAGAAGGTGCTACGAAGCACTTTGTACGTAATTCCACCCACATCCAAACAACTAAGAAGGTGCTACGAAGCACTTTGTACGTAATTCCACGCACATCCAAACAATTTAGAAGGTGCTACGAAGCACTTTGTACGTAATTCCACCCACATCCAAACAACTAAGAAGGTGCTACGAAGCACTTTATACGTAATTCCACGCACATCCAAACAACTAAGAAGGTGCTACGAAGCACTTTGTACGTAATTCCACCCACATCCAAACAACTAAGAAGGTGCTACGAAGCACTTTGTACGTAATTCCACCCACATCCAAACAACTAAGAAGGTGCTACGAAGCACTTTGTACGTAATTCCACGCACATCCAAACACTTTAGAAGGTGCTACGAAGCACTTTGTACGTAATTCCACCCACATCCAAACACTTTAGAAGGTGCTACGAAGCACTTTGTACGTAATTCCACCCACATCCAAACAATTTAGAAGGTGCTACGAAGCACTTTGTACGTAATTCCACCCACATCCAAACAATTTAGAAGGTGCTACGAAGCACTTTGTACGTAATTCCACCCACATCCAAACAATTTAGAAGGTGCTACGAAGCACTTTGTACGTAATTCCACCCACATCCAAACTACTAAGAAGGTGCTACGAAGCACTTTGTACGTAATTCCACCCACATCCAAACAACTAAGAAGGTGCTACGAAGCACTTTGTACGTAATTCCACCCACATCCAAACAACTTAGAAGGTGCTACGAAGCACTTTGTACGTAATTCCACGCACATCCAAACAATTTAGAAGGTGCTACGAAGCACTTTGTACGTAATTCCACCCACATCCAAACAATTTAGAAGGTGCTACGAAGCACTTTGTACGTAATTCCACCCACATCCAAACAACTTAGAAGGTGCTACGAAGCACTTTGTACGTAATTCCACGCACATCCAAACAATTTAGAAGGTGCTACGAAGCACTTTGTACGTAATTCCACCCACATCCAAACAATTTAGAAGGTGCTACGAAGCACTTTGTACGTAATTCCACCCACATCCAAACAACTAAGAAGGTGCTACGAAGCACTTTGTACGTAATTCCACGCACATCCAAACAATTTAGAAGGTGCTACGAAGCACTTTGTACGTAATTCCACCCACATCCAAACAATTTAGAAGGTGCTACGAAGCACTTTGTACGTAATTCCACCCTCATCCAAACAACTAAGAAGGTGCTACGAAGCACTTTGTACGTAATTCCACCCACATCCAAACTACTAAGAAGGTGCTACGAAGCACTTTGTACGTAATTCCACCCACATCCAAACAATTTAGAAGGTGCTACGAAGCACTTTGTACGTAATTCCACCCACATCCAAACAACTTAGAAGGTGCTACGAAGCACTTTGTACGTAATTCCACGCACATCCAAACAATTTAGAAGGTGCTACGAAGCACTTTGTACGTAATTCCACCCACATCCAAACAATTTAGAAGGTGCTACGAAGCACTTTGTACGTAATTCCACCCGCATCCAAACAACTTAGAAGGTGCTACGAAGCACTTTGTACGTAATTCCACCCGCATCCAAACAACTTAAAAGGTGCTACGTAGCACTTTGTACGTAATTCCACCCGCATCCAAACAACTTAAAAGGTGCTACGAAGCACTTTGTACGTAATTCCACGCACATCCAAACAATTTAGAAGGTGCTACGAAGCACTTTGTACGTAATTCCACCCACATCCAAACAATTTAGAAGGTGCTACGAAGCACTTTGTACGTAATTCCACCCACATCCAAACAACTAAGAAGGTGCTACGAAGCACTTTGTACGTAATTCCACCCACATCCAAACAATTTAGAAGGTGCTACGAAGCACTTTGTACGTAATTCCACCCACATCCAAACAACTAAGAAGGTGCTACGAAGCACTTTGTACGTAATTCCACCCACATCCAAACAATTTAGAAGGTGCTACGAAGCACTTTGTACGTAATTCCACCCACATCCAAACACTTTAGAAGGTGCTACGAAGCACTTTGTACGTAATTCCACCCACATCCAAACAATTTAGAAGGTGCTACGAAGCACTTTGTACGTAATTCCACCCACATCCAAACAATTTAGAAGGTGCTACGAAGCACTTTGTACGTAATTCCACCCACATCCAAACTACTAAGAAGGTGCTACGAAGCACTTTGTACGTAATTCCACCCACATCCAAACAATTTAGAAGGTGCTACGAAGCACTTTGTACGTAATTCCACCCACATCCAAACAACTAAGAAGGTGCTACGAAGCACTTTGTACGTAATTCCACCCACATCCAAACAATTTAGAAGGTGCTACGAAGCACTTTGTACGTAATTCCACCCACATCCAAACAACTAAGAAGGTGCTACGAAGCACTTTGTACGTAATTCCACCCACATCCAAACAACTTAGAAGGTGCTACGAAGCACTTTGTACGTAATTCCACGCACATCCAAACAATTTAGAAGGTGCTACGAAGCACTTTGTACGTAATTCCACCCACATCCAAACAATTTAGAAGGTGCTACGAAGCACTTTGTACGTAATTCCACCCGCATCCAAACAACTTAGAAGGTGCTACGAAGCACTTTGTACGTAATTCCACCCGCATCCAAACAACTTAAAAGGTGCTACGAAGCACTTTGTACGTAATTCCACCCGCATCCAAACAACTTAAAAGGTGCTACGAAGCACTTTGTACGTAATTCCACGCACATCCAAACAATTTAGAAGGTGCTACGAAGCACTTTGTACGTAATTCCACCCACATCCAAACAACTTAGAAGGTGCTACGAAGCACTTTGTACGTAATTCCACCCACATCCAAACAACTAAGAAGGTGCTACGAAGCACTTTGTACGTAATTCCACGCACATCCAAACAATTTAGAAGGTGCTACGAAGCACTTTGTACGTAATTCCACCCACATCCAAACAATTTAGAAGGTGCTACGAAGCACTTTGTACGTAATTCCACCCGCATCCAAACAACTAAGAAGGTGCTACGAAGCACTTTGTACGTAATTCCACCCGCATCCAAACAACTTAAAAGGTGCTACGTAGCACTTTGTACGTAATTCCACGCACATCCAAACACTTTAGAAGGTGCTACGAAGCACTTTGTACGTAATTCCACGCACATCCAAACAATTTAGAAGGTGCTACGAAGCACTTTGTACGTAATTCCACCCACATCCAAACAATTTAGAAGGTGCTACGAAGCACTTTGTACGTAATTCCACCCACATCCAAACAACTAAGAAGGTGCTACGAAGCACTTTGTACGTAATTCCACGCACATCCAAACACTTTAGAAGGTGCTACGAAGCACTTTGTACGTAATTCCACCCACATCCAAACACTTTAGAAGGTGCTACGAAGCACTTTGTACGTAATTCCACGCACATCCAAACAATTTAGAAGGTGCTACGAAGCACTTTGTACGTAATTCCACCCACATCCAAACAATTTAGAAGGTGCTACGAAGCACTTTGTACGTAATTCCACCCACATCCAAACTACTAAGAAGGTGCTACGAAGCACTTTGTACGTAATTCCACCCACATCCAAACAATTTAGAAGGTGCTACGAAGCACTTTGTACGTAATTCCACCCACATCCAAACAACTAAGAAGGTGCTACGAAGCACTTTGTACGTAATTCCACCCACATCCAAACAACTAAGAAGGTGCTACGAAGCACTTTGTACGTAATTCCACGCACATCCAAACACTTTAGAAGGTGCTACGAAGCACTTTGTACGTAATTCCACCCACATCCAAACACTTTAGAAGGTGCTACGAAGCACTTTGTACGTAATTCCACGCACATCCAAACAATTTAGAAGGTGCTACGAAGCACTTTGTACGTAATTCCACCCACATCCAAACAACTAAGAAGGTGCTACGAAGCACTTTGTACGTAATTCCACCCACATCCAAACAATTTAGAAGGTGCTACGAAGCACTTTGTACGTAATTCCACCCACATCCAAACAACTAAGAAGGTGCTACGAAGCACTTTGTACGTAATTCCACCCACATCCAAACAATTTAGAAGGTGCTACGAAGCACTTTGTACGTAATTCCACCCACATCCAAACAACTAAGAAGGTGCTACGAAGCACTTTGTACGTAATTCCACCCACATCCAAACAATTTAGAAGGTGCTACGAAGCACTTTGTACGTAATTCCACCCACATCCAAACAATTTAGAAGGTGCTACGAAGCACTTTGTACGTAATTCCACCCACATCCAAACAACTAAGAAGGTGCTACGAAGCACTTTGTACGTAATTCCACCCACATCCAAACAATTTAGAAGGTGCTACGAAGCACTTTGTACGTAATTCCACCCACATCCAAACAACTAAGAAGGTGCTACGAAGCACTTTGTACGTAATTCCACCCACATCCAAACAATTTAGAAGGTGCTACGAAGCACTTTGTACGTAATTCCACCCACATCCAAACAACTAAGAAGGTGCTACGAAGCACTTTGTACGTAATTCCACCCACATCCAAACAATTTAGAAGGTGCTACGAAGCACTTTGTACGTAATTCCACCCACATCCAAACAACTAAGAAGGTGCTACGAAGCACTTTGTACGTAATTCCACCCACATCCAAACAATTTAGAAGGTGCTACGAAGCACTTTGTACGTAATTCCACCCACATCCAAACAATTTAGAAGGTGCTACGAAGCACTTTGTACGTAATTCCACCCACATCCAAACAACTAAGAAGGTGCTACGAAGCACTTTGTACGTAATTCCACCCACATCCAAACAATTTAGAAGGTGCTACGAAGCACTTTGTACGTAATTCCACCCACATCCAAACAACTAAGAAGGTGCTACGAAGCACTTTGTACGTAATTCCACCCACATCCAAACAATTTAGAAGGTGCTACGAAGCACTTTGTACGTAATTCCACCCACATCCAAACAACTTAGAAGGTGCTACGAAGCACTTTGTACGTAATTCCACCCACATCCAAACAACTTAGAAGGTGCTACGAAGCACTTTGTACGTAATTCCACGCACATCCAAACAATTTAGAAGGTGCTACGAAGCACTTTGTACGTAATTCCACCCACATCCAAACAATTTAGAAGGTGCTACGAAGCACTTTGTACGTAATTCCACCCGCATCCAAACAACTTAGAAGGTGCTACGAAGCACTTTGTACGTAATTCCACCCGCATCCAAACAACTTAAAAGGTGCTACGTAGCACTTTGTACGTAATTCCACCCGCATCCAAACAACTTAAAAGGTGCTACGAAGCACTTTGTACGTAATTCCACGCACATCCAAACAATTTAGAAGGTGCTACGAAGCACTTTGTACGTAATTCCACCCACATCCAAACAATTTAGAAGGTGCTACGAAGCACTTTGTACGTAATTCCACCCACATCCAAACAATTTAGAAGGTGCTACGAAGCACTTTGTACGTAATTCCACCCACATCCAAACAATTTAGAAGGTGCTACGAAGCACTTTGTACGTAATTCCACCCGCATCCAAACAACTAAGAAGGTGCTACGAAGCACTTTGTACGTAATTCCACCCACATCCAAACAACTTAGAAGGTGCTACGAAGCACTTTGTACGTAATTCCACCCGCATCCAAACAACTAAGAAGGTGCTACGAAGCACTTTGTACGTAATTCCACCCACATCCAAACAACTTAAAAGGTGCTACGAAGCACTTTGTACGTAATTCCACCCACATCCAAACAATTTAGAAGGTGCTACGAAGCACTTTGTACGTAATTCCACCCACATCCAAACAACTAAGAAGGTGCTACGTAGCACTTTGTACGTAATTCCACCCACATCCAAACAACTAAGAAGGTGCTACGAAGCACTTTGTACGTAATTCCACCCACATCCAAACAACTTAGAAGGTGCTACGAAGCACTTTGTACGTAATTCCACCCACATCCAAACAACTAAGAAGGTGCTACGAAGCACTTTGTACGTAATTCCACCCACATCCAAACAACTTAGAAGGTGCTACGAAGCACTTTGTACGTAATTCCACCCGCATCCAAACAACTAAGAAGGTGCTACGAAGCACTTTGTACGTAATTCCACCCACATCCAAACAACTTAAAAGGTGCTACGAAGCACTTTGTACGTAATTCCACCCACATCCAAACAATTTAGAAGGTGCTACGAAGCACTTTGTACGTAATTCCACCCACATCCAAACAACTAAGAAGGTGCTACGTAGCACTTTGTACGTAATTCCACCCACATCCAAACAATTTAGAAGGTGCTACGAAGCACTTTGTACGTAATTCCACCCACATCCAAACAATTTAGAAGGTGCTACGAAGCACTTTGTACGTAATTCCACCCACATCCAAACAACTTAGAAGGTGCTACGAAGCACTTTGTACGTAATTCCACCCACATCCAAACAACTAAGAAGGTGCTACGAAGCACTTTGTACGTAATTCCACCCACATCCAAACAACTTAAAAGGTGCTACGTAGCACTTTGTACGTAATTCCACCCACATCCAAACAATTTAGAAGGTGCTACGAAGCACTTTGTACGTAATTCCACCCGCATCCAAACAACTTAAAAGGTGCTACGAAGCACTTTGTACGTAATTCCACCCACATCCAAACAACTTAAAAGGTGCTACGAAGCACTTTGTACGTAATTCCACCCACATCCAAACAATTTAGAAGGTGCTACGAAGCACTTTGTACGTAATTCCACCCACATCCAAACAACTAAGAAGGTGCTACGTAGCACTTTGTACGTAATTCCACCCACATCCAAACAACTAAGAAGGTGCTACGTAGCACTTTGTACGTAATTCCACCCGCATCCAAACAACTAAGAAGGTGCTACGTAGCACTTTGTACGTAATTCCACCCGCATCCAAACAACTTAAAAGGTGCTACGAAGCACTTTGTACGTAATTCCACCCGCATCCAAACAACTTAAAAGGTGCTACGAAGCACTTTGTACGTAATTCCACCCACATCCAAACAACTAAGAAGGTGCTACGAAGCACTTTGTACGTAATTCCACCCACATCCAAACAACTTAAAAGGTGCTTCGTAGCACTTTGTACGTAATTCCACCCACATCCAAACAATTTAGAAGGTGCTACGAAGCACTTTGTACGTAATTCCACCCGCATCCAAACAACTAAGAAGGTGCTACGAAGCACTTTGTACGTAATTCCACCCACATCCAAACAACTTAAAAGGTGCTACGAAGCACTTTGTACGTAATTCCACCCACATCCAAACAATTTAGAAGGTGCTACGAAGCACTTTGTACGTAATTCCACCCACATCCAAACAACTAAGAAGGTGCTACGTAGCACTTTGTACGTAATTCCACCCACATCCAAACAACTAAGAAGGTGCTACGAAGCACTTTGTACGTAATTCCACCCACATCCAAACAACTAAGAAGGTGCTACGAAGCACTTTGTACGTAATTCCACCCACATCCAAACAACTTAGAAGGTGCTACGAAGCACTTTGTACGTAATTCCACCCGCATCCAAACAACTTAAAAGGTGCTACGAAGCACTTTGTACGTAATTCCACCCACATCCAAACAACTAAGAAGGTGCTACGAAGCACTTTGTACGTAATTCCACCCACATCCAAACAACTTAAAAGGTGCTACGTAGCACTTTGTACGTAATTCCACCCACATCCAAACAATTTAGAAGGTGCTACGAAGCACTTTGTACGTAATTCCACCCGCATCCAAACAACTTAAAAGGTGCTACGAAGCACTTTGTACGTAATTCCACCCACATCCAAACAACTTAAAAGGTGCTACGAAGCACTTTGTACGTAATTCCACCCACATCCAAACAATTTAGAAGGTGCTACGAAGCACTTTGTACGTAATTCCACCCACATCCAAACAACTAAGAAGGTGCTACGTAGCACTTTGTACGTAATTCCACCCACATCCAAACAACTAAGAAGGTGCTACGTAGCACTTTGTACGTAATTCCACCCGCATCCAAACAACTAAGAAGGTGCTACGAAGCACTTTGTACGTAATTCCACCCGCATCCAAACAACTTAAAAGGTGCTACGAAGCACTTTGTACGTAATTCCACCCACATCCAAACAACTAAGAAGGTGCTACGAAGCACTTTGTACGTAATTCCACCCACATCCAAACAACTTAAAAGGTGCTACGTAGCACTTTGTACGTAATTCCACCCACATCCAAACAATTTAGAAGGTGCTACGAAGCACTTTGTACGTAATTCCACCCGCATCCAAACAACTAAGAAGGTGCTACGAAGCACTTTGTACGTAATTCCACCCACATCCAAACAACTAAGAAGGTGCTACGTAGCACTTTGTACGTAATTCCACCCGCATCCAAACAACTAAGAAGGTGCTACGTAGCACTTTGTACGTAATTCCACCCGCATCCAAACAACTTAAAAGGTGCTACGAAGCACTTTGTACGTAATTCCACCCACATCCAAACAACTAAGAAGGTGCTACGAAGCACTTTGTACGTAATTCCACCCACATCCAAACAACTTAAAAGGTGCTACGTAGCACTTTGTACGTAATTCCACCCACATCCAAACAATTTAGAAGGTGCTACGAAGCACTTTGTACGTAATTCCACCCGCATCCAAACAACTAAGAAGGTGCTACGAAGCACTTTGTACGTAATTCCACCCACATCCAAACAACTTAAAAGGTGCTACGTAGCACTTTGTACGTAATTCCACCCACATCCAAACAATTTAGAAGGTGCTACGAAGCACTTTGTACGTAATTCCACCCGCATCCAAACAACTAAGAAGGTGCTACGAAGCACTTTGTACGTAATTCCACCCACATCCAAACAATTTAGAAGGTGCTACGAAGCACTTTGTACGTAATTCCACCCACATCCAAACAACTAAGAAGGTGCTACGAAGCACTTTGTACGTAATTCCACCCACATCCAAACAACTTAGAAGGTGCTACGAAGCACTTTGTACGTAATTCCACCCGCATCCAAACAACTTAGAAGGTGCTACGAAGCACTTTGTACGTAATTCCACCCACATCCAAACAATTTAGAAGGTGCTACGAAGCACTTTGTACGTAATTCCACCCACATCCAAACAACTAAGAAGGTGCTACGTAGCACTTTGTACGTAATTCCACCCACATCCAAACAACTAAGAAGGTGCTACGTAGCACTTTGTACGTAATTCCACCCGCATCCAAACAACTAAGAAGGTGCTACGTAGCACTTTGTACGTAATTCCACCCGCATCCAAACAACTTAAAAGGTGCTACGAAGCACTTTGTACGTAATTCCACCCACATCCAAACAACTAAGAAGGTGCTACGAAGCACTTTGTACGTAATTCCACCCACATCCAAACAACTTAAAAGGTGCTACGTAGCACTTTGTACGTAATTCCACCCACATCCAAACAATTTAGAAGGTGCTACGAAGCACTTTGTACGTAATTCCACCCGCATCCAAACAACTAAGAAGGTGCTACGAAGCACTTTGTACGTAATTCCACCCACATCCAAACAATTTAGAAGGTGCTACGAAGCACTTTGTACGTAATTCCACCCACATCCAAACAACTAAGAAGGTGCTACGAAGCACTTTGTACGTAATTCCACCCACATCCAAACAACTTAAAAGGTGCTACGAAGCACTTTGTACGTAATTCCACCCACATCCAAACAATTTAGAAGGTGCTACGAAGCACTTTGTACGTAATTCCACCCACATCCAAACAACTAAGAAGGTGCTACGTAGCACTTTGTACGTAATTCCACCCACATCCAAACAACTAAGAAGGTGCTACGTAGCACTTTGTACGTAATTCCACCCGCATCCAAACAACTAAGAAGGTGCTACGTAGCACTTTGTACGTAATTCCACCCGCATCCAAACAACTTAAAAGGTGCTACGAAGCACTTTGTACGTAATTCCACCCACATCCAAACAACTAAGAAGGTGCTACGAAGCACTTTGTACGTAATTCCACCCACATCCAAACAACTTAAAAGGTGCTACGTAGCACTTTGTACGTAATTCCACCCACATCCAAACAATTTAGAAGGTGCTACGAAGCACTTTGTACGTAATTCCACCCACATCCAAACAACTAAGAAGGTGCTACGTAGCACTTTGTACGTAATTCCACCCACATCCAAACAACTAAGAAGGTGCTACGTAGCACTTTGTACGTAATTCCACCCGCATCCAAACAACTAAGAAGGTGCTACGTAGCACTTTGTACGTAATTCCACCCGCATCCAAACAACTTAAAAGGTGCTACGAAGCACTTTGTACGTAATTCCACCCACATCCAAACAACTAAGAAGGTGCTACGAAGCACTTTGTACGTAATTCCACCCACATCCAAACAACTTAAAAGGTGCTACGTAGCACTTTGTACGTAATTCCACCCACATCCAAACAATTTAGAAGGTGCTACGAAGCACTTTGTACGTAATTCCACCCGCATCCAAACAACTAAGAAGGTGCTACGAAGCACTTTGTACGTAATTCCACCCACATCCAAACAACTTAAAAGGTGCTACGTAGCACTTTGTACGTAATTCCACCCACATCCAAACAATTTAGAAGGTGCTACGAAGCACTTTGTACGTAATTCCACCCGCATCCAAACAACTAAGAAGGTGCTACGAAGCACTTTGTACGTAATTCCACCCACATCCAAACAATTTAGAAGGTGCTACGAAGCACTTTGTACGTAATTCCACCCACATCCAAACAACTAAGAAGGTGCTACGAAGCACTTTGTACGTAATTCCACCCACATCCAAACAACTTAGAAGGTGCTACGAAGCACTTTGTACGTAATTCCACCCGCATCCAAACAACTAAGAAGGTGCTACGAAGCACTTTGTACGTAATTCCACCCACATCCAAACAACTTAAAAGGTGCTACGAAGCACTTTGTACGTAATTCCACCCACATCCAAACAATTTAGAAGGTGCTACGAAGCACTTTGTACGTAATTCCACCCACATCCAAACAACTTAAAAGGTGCTACGAAGCACTTTGTACGTAATTCCACCCACATCCAAACAACTTAAAAGGTGCTACGAAGCACTTTGTACGTAATTCCACCCACATCCAAACAATTTAGAAGGTGCTACGAAGCACTTTGTACGTAATTCCACCCACATCCAAACAACTTAGAAGGTGCTACGAAGCACTTTGTACGTAATTCCACCCGCATCCAAACAACTTAAAAGGTGCTACGAAGCACTTTGTACGTAATTCCACCCACATCCAAACAACTAAGAAGGTGCTACGAAGCACTTTGTACGTAATTCCACCCACATCCAAACAACTTAGAAGGTGCTACGTAGCACTTTGTACGTAATTCCACCCACATCCAAACAACTTAGAAGGTGCTACGAAGCACTTTGTACGTAATTCCACCCGCATCCAAACAACTTAAAAGGTGCTACGAAGCACTTTGTACGTAATTCCACCCACATCCAAACAATTTAGAAGGTGCTACGAAGCACTTTGTACGTAATTCCACCCACATCCAAACAATTTAGAAGGTGCTACGAAGCACTTTGTACGTAATTCCACCCGCATCCAAACAACTTAAAAGGTGCTACGAAGCACTTTGTACGTAATTCCACCCACATCCAAACAACTAAGAAGGTGCTACGTAGCACTTTGTACGTAATTCCACCCACATCCAAACAACTAAGAAGGTGCTACGTAGCACTTTGTACGTAATTCCACCCGCATCCAAACAACTAAGAAGGTGCTACGTAGCACTTTGTACGTAATTCCACCCGCATCCAAACAACTTAAAAGGTGCTACGAAGCACTTTGTACGTAATTCCACCCGCATCCAAACAACTTAAAAGGTGCTACGAAGCACTTTGTACGTAATTCCACCCACATCCAAACAACTAAGAAGGTGCTACGAAGCACTTTGTACGTAATTCCACCCACATCCAAACAACTTAGAAGGTGCTACGTAGCACTTTGTACGTAATTCCACCCACATCCAAACAACTTAAAAGGTGCTACGAAGCACTTTGTACGTAATTCCACCCACATCCAAACAACTTAAAAGGTGCTACGAAGCACTTTGTACGTAATTCCACCCACATCCAAACAATTTAGAAGGTGCTACGAAGCACTTTGTACGTAATTCCACCCGCATCCAAACAACTTAAAAGGTGCTACGAAGCACTTTGTACGTAATTCCACCCACATCCAAACAACTAAGAAGGTGCTACGAAGCACTTTGTACGTAATTCCACCCACATCCAAACAACTTAAAAGGTGCTACGAAGCACTTTGTACGTAATTCCACCCACATCCAAACAACTTAAAAGGTGCTACGAAGCACTTTGTACGTAATTCCACCCACATCCAAACAACTTAGAAGGTGCTACGAAGCACTTTGTACGTAATTCCACGCACATCCAAACAATTTAGAAGGTGCTACGAAGCACTTTGTATGTAATTCCACCCGCATCCAAACAACTTAAAAGGTGCTACGAAGCACTTTGTACGTAATTCCACCCACATCCAAACAACTAAGAAGGTGCTACGAAGCACTTTGTACGTAATTCCACCCACATCCAAACAACTTAGAAGGTGCTACGTAGCACTTTGTACGTAATTCCACCCACATCCAAACAACTTAAAAGGTGCTACGAAGCACTTTGTACGTAATTCCACCCACATCCAAACAACTTAAAAGGTGCTACGAAGCACTTTGTACGTAATTCCACCCACATCCAAACAATTTAGAAGGTGCTACGAAGCACTTTGTACGTAATTCCACCCACATCCAAACAATTTAGAAGGTGCTACGAAGCACTTTGTACGTAATTCCACCCACATCCAAACACTTTAGAAGGTGCTACGAAGCACTTTGTACGTAATTCCACCCACATCCAAACAACTTAAAAGGTGCTACGAAGCACTTTGTACGTAATTCCACCCACATCCAAACAATTTAGAAGGTGCTACGAAGCACTTTGTACGTAATTCCACGCACATCCAAACAATTTAGAAGGTGCTACGAAGCACTTTGTACGTAATTCCACCCACATCCAAACAATTTAGAAGGTGCTACGAAGCACTTTGTACGTAATTCCACCCACATCCAAACAACTAAGAAGGTGCTACGAAGCACTTTGTACGTAATTCCACCCACATCCAAACAACTAAGAAGGTGCTACGAAGCACTTTGTACGTAATTCCACCCACATCCAAACAATTTAGAAGGTGCTACGAAGCACTTTGTACGTAATTCCACCCACATCCAAACAACTAAGAAGGTGCTACGAAGCACTTTGTACGTAATTCCACCCACATCCAAACAATTTAGAAGGTGCTACGAAGCACTTTGTACGTAATTCCACCCACATCCAAACAACTAAGAAGGTGCTACGAAGCACTTTGTACGTAATTCCACCCACATCCAAACAACTAAGAAGGTGCTACGAAGCACTTTGTACGTAATTCCACCCACATCCAAACAACTAAGAAGGTGCTACGAAGCACTTTGTACGTAATTCCACCCACATCCAAACACTTTAGAAGGTGCTACGAAGCACTTTGTACGTAATTCCACCCACATCCAAACACTTTAGAAGGTGCTACGAAGCACTTTGTACGTAATTCCACCCACATCCAAACAACTAAGAAGGTGCTACGAAGCACTTTGTACGTAATTCCACGCACATCCAAACAATTTAGAAGGTGCTACGAAGCACTTTGTACGTAATTCCACCCACATCCAAACAATTTAGAAGGTGCTACGAAGCACTTTGTACGTAATTCCACCCACATCCAAACAACTAAGAAGGTGCTACGAAGCACTTTGTACGTAATTCCACCCACATCCAAACAACTTAGAAGGTGCTACGAAGCACTTTGTACGTAATTCCACCCACATCCAAACAACTAAGAAGGTGCTACGAAGCACTTTGTACGTAATTCCACCCACATCCAAACAATTTAGAAGGTGCTACGAAGCACTTTGTACGTAATTCCACGCACATCCAAACAATTTAGAAGGTGCTACGAAGCACTTTGTACGTAATTCCACCCACATCCAAACAACTAAGAAGGTGCTACGAAGCACTTTGTACGTAATTCCACGCACATCCAAACACTTTAGAAGGTGCTACGAAGCACTTTGTACGTAATTCCACCCACATCCAAACAACTAAGAAGGTGCTACGAAGCACTTTGTACGTAATTCCACGCACATCCAAACACTTTAGAAGGTGCTACGAAGCACTTTGTACGTAATTCCACCCACATCCAAACAATTTAGAAGGTGCTACGAAGCACTTTGTACGTAATTCCACCCACATCCAAACAATTTAGAAGGTGCTACGAAGCACTTTGTACGTAATTCCACCCACATCCAAACAACTAAGAAGGTGCTACGAAGCACTTTGTACGTAATTCCACCCACATCCAAACAATTTAGAAGGTGCTACGAAGCACTTTGTACGTAATTCCACCCACATCCAAACAACTAAGAAGGTGCTACGAAGCACTTTGTACGTAATTCCACCCACATCCAAACAATTTAGAAGGTGCTACGAAGCACTTTGTACGTAATTCCACGCACATCCAAACACTTTAGAAGGTGCTACGAAGCACTTTGTACGTAATTCCACCCACATCCAAACAACTAAGAAGGTGCTACGAAGCACTTTGTACGTAATTCCACGCACATCCAAACACTTTAGAAGGTGCTACGAAGCACTTTGTACGTAATTCCACCCACATCCAAACAACTAAGAAGGTGCTACGAAGCACTTTGTACGTAATTCCACGCACATCCAAACACTTTAGAAGGTGCTACGAAGCACTTTGTACGTAATTCCACCCACATCCAAACAACTAAGAAGGTGCTACGAAGCACTTTGTACGTAATTCCACGCACATCCAAACACTTTAGAAGGTGCTACGAAGCACTTTGTACGTAATTCCACCCACATCCAAACACTTTAGAAGGTGCTACGAAGCACTTTGTACGTAATTCCACCCACATCCAAACAATTTAGAAGGTGCTACGAAGCACTTTGTACGTAATTCCACGCACATCCAAACAATTTAGAAGGTGCTACGAAGCACTTTGTACGTAATTCCACCCACATCCAAACACTTTAGAAGGTGCTACGAAGCACTTTGTACGTAATTCCACCCACATCCAAACAATTTAGAAGGTGCTACGAAGCACTTTGTACGTAATTCCACGCACATCCAAACAATTTAGAAGGTGCTACGAAGCACTTTGTACGTAATTCCACCCACATCCAAACAATTTAGAAGGTGCTACGAAGCACTTTGTACGTAATTCCACCCACATCCAAACAATTTAGAAGGTGCTACGAAGCACTTTGTACGTAATTCCACCCACATCCAAACAATTTAGAAGGTGCTACGAAGCACTTTGTACGTAATTCCACGCACATCCAAACAATTTAGAAGGTGCTACGAAGCACTTTGTACGTAATTCCACCCACATCCAAACAACTAAGAAGGTGCTACGAAGCACTTTGTACGTAATTCCACGCACATCCAAACACTTTAGAAGGTGCTACGAAGCACTTTGTACGTAATTCCACGCACATCCAAACAATTTAGAAGGTGCTACGAAGCACTTTGTACGTAATTCCACCCACATCCAAACAATTTAGAAGGTGCTACGAAGCACTTTGTACGTAATTCCACCCACATCCAAACAACTAAGAAGGTGCTACGAAGCACTTTGTACGTAATTCCACCCACATCCAAACAATTTAGAAGGTGCTACGAAGCACTTTGTACGTAATTCCACCCACATCCAAACAACTAAGAAGGTGCTACGAAGCACTTTGTACGTAATTCCACGCACATCCAAACACTTTAGAAGGTGCTACGAAGCACTTTGTACGTAATTCCACCCACATCCAAACACTTTAGAAGGTGCTACGAAGCACTTTGTACGTAATTCCACCCACATCCAAACAATTTAGAAGGTGCTACGAAGCACTTTGTACGTAATTCCACCCACATCCAAACAATTTAGAAGGTGCTACGAAGCACTTTGTACGTAATTCCACCCACATCCAAACAACTAAGAAGGTGCTACGAAGCACTTTGTACGTAATTCCACCCACATCCAAACAATTTAGAAGGTGCTACGAAGCACTTTGTACGTAATTCCACCCACATCCAAACAACTAAGAAGGTGCTACGAAGCACTTTGTACGTAATTCCACCCACATCCAAACAACTAAGAAGGTGCTACGAAGCACTTTGTACGTAATTCCACCCACATCCAAACAATTTAGAAGGTGCTACGAAGCACTTTGTACGTAATTCCACGCACATCCAAACAATTTAGAAGGTGCTACGAAGCACTTTGTACGTAATTCCACCCACATCCAAACAATTTAGAAGGTGCTACGAAGCACTTTGTACGTAATTCCACCCACATCCAAACAACTAAGAAGGTGCTACGAAGCACTTTGTACGTAATTCCACGCACATCCAAACACTTTAGAAGGTGCTACGAAGCACTTTGTACGTAATTCCACGCACATCCAAACAATTTAGAAGGTGCTACGAAGCACTTTGTACGTAATTCCACCCACATCCAAACAATTTAGAAGGTGCTACGAAGCACTTTGTACGTAATTCCACCCACATCCAAACAACTAAGAAGGTGCTACGAAGCACTTTGTACGTAATTCCACCCACATCCAAACAATTTAGAAGGTGCTACGAAGCACTTTGTACGTAATTCCACCCACATCCAAACAACTAAGAAGGTGCTACGAAGCACTTTGTACGTAATTCCACCCACATCCAAACAACTAAGAAGGTGCTACGAAGCACTTTGTACGTAATTCCACCCACATCCAAACAATTTAGAAGGTGCTACGAAGCACTTTGTACGTAATTCCACCCACATCCAAACAACTAAGAAGGTGCTACGAAGCACTTTGTACGTAATTCCACCCACATCCAAACAATTTAGAAGGTGCTACGAAGCACTTTGTACGTAATTCCACCCACATCCAAACAATTTAGAAGGTGCTACGAAGCACTTTGTACGTAATTCCACGCACATCCAAACAATTTAGAAGGTGCTACGAAGCACTTTGTACGTAATTCCACCCACATCCAAACAATTTAGAAGGTGCTACGAAGCACTTTGTACGTAATTCCACCCACATCCAAACAATTTAGAAGGTGCTACGAAGCACTTTGTACGTAATTCCACCCACATCCAAACAATTTAGAAGGTGCTACGAAGCACTTTGTACGTAATTCCACGCACATCCAAACAATTTAGAAGGTGCTACGAAGCACTTTGTACGTAATTCCACCCACATCCAAACAATTTAGAAGGTGCTACGAAGCACTTTGTACGTAATTCCACCCACATCCAAACAACTAAGAAGGTGCTACGAAGCACTTTGTACGTAATTCCACGCACATCCAAACACTTTAGAAGGTGCTACGAAGCACTTTGTACGTAATTCCACCCACATCCAAACACTTTAGAAGGTGCTACGAAGCACTTTGTACGTAATTCCACGCACATCCAAACAATTTAGAAGGTGCCACGAAGCACTTTGTACGTAATTCCACCCACATCCAAACAATTTAGAAGGTGCTACGAAGCACTTTGTACGTAATTCCACCCACATCCAAACAACTAAGAAGGTGCTACGAAGCACTTTGTACGTAATTCCACCCACATCCAAACAATTTAGAAGGTGCTACGAAGCACTTTGTACGTAATTCCACCCACATCCAAACAACTAAGAAGGTGCTACGAAGCACTTTGTACGTAATTCCACCCACATCCAAACAACTAAGAAGGTGCTACGAAGCACTTTGTACGTAATTCCACCCACATCCAAACTACTAAGAAGGTGCTACGAAGCACTTTGTACGTAATTCCACCCACATCCAAACAATTTAGAAGGTGCTACGAAGCACTTTGTACGTAATTCCACCCACATCCAAACAACTAAGAAGGTGCTACGAAGCACTTTGTACGTAATTCCACCCACATCCAAACAACTAAGAAGGTGCTACGAAGCACTTTGTACGTAATTCCACGCACATCCAAACACTTTAGAAGGTGCTACGAAGCACTTTGTACGTAATTCCACCCACATCCAAACACTTTAGAAGGTGCTACGAAGCACTTTGTACGTAATTCCACCCACATCCAAACAACTAAGAAGGTGCTACGAAGCACTTTGTACGTAATTCCACCCACATCCAAACAACTAAGAAGGTGCTACGAAGCACTTTGTACGTAATTCCACCCACATCCAAACAACTAAGAAGGTGCTACGAAGCACTTTGTACGTAATTCCACCCACATCCAAACAACTAAGAAGGTGCTACGAAGCACTTTGTACGTAATTCCACCCACATCCAAACAACTAAGAAGGTGCTACGAAGCACTTTGTACGTAATTCCACCCACATCCAAACAACTAAGAAGGTGCTACGAAGCACTTTGTACGTAATTCCACGCACATCCAAACAATTTAGAAGGTGCTACGAAGCACTTTGTACGTAATTCCACCCACATCCAAACAATTTAGAAGGTGCTACGAAGCACTTTGTACGTAATTCCACCCACATCCAAACAACTAAGAAGGTGCTACGAAGCACTTTGTACGTAATTCCACCCACATCCAAACAACTAAGAAGGTGCTACGAAGCACTTTGTACGTAATTCCACCCACATCCAAACTACTAAGAAGGTGCTACGAAGCACTTTGTACGTAATTCCACCCACATCCAAACAATTTAGAAGGTGCTACGAAGCACTTTGTACGTAATTCCACCCACATCCAAACAACTAAGAAGGTGCTACGAAGCACTTTGTACGTAATTCCACCCACATCCAAACAACTAAGAAGGTGCTACGAAGCACTTTGTACGTAATTCCACCCACATCCAAACAATTTAGAAGGTGCTACGAAGCACTTTGTACGTAATTCCACCCACATCCAAACAACTAAGAAGGTGCTACGAAGCACTTTGTACGTAATTCCACGCACATCCAAACAATTTAGAAGGTGCTACGAAGCACTTTGTACGTAATTCCACCCACATTCAAACAACTAAGAAGGTGCTACGAAGCACTTTGTACGTAATTCCACCCACATCCAAACAACTTAGAAGGTGCTACGAAGCACTTTGTACGTAATTCCACCCACATCCAAACAATTTAGAAGGTGCTACGAAGCACTTTGTACGTAATTCCACCCACATCCAAACAACTAAGAAGGTGCTACGAAGCACTTTGTACGTAATTCCACCCACATCCAAACAATTTAGAAGGTGCTACGAAGCACTTTGTACGTAATTCCACCCTCATCCAAACAACTAAGAAGGTGCTACGAAGCACTTTGTACGTAATTCCACGCACATCCAAACAATTTAGAAGGTGCTACGAAGCACTTTGTACGTAATTCCACCCACATCCAAACAATTTAGAAGGTGCTACGAAGCACTTTGTACGTAATTCCACCCACATCCAAACAACTAAGAAGGTGCTACGAAGCACTTTGTACGTAATTCCACGCACATCCAAACACTTTAGAAGGTGCTACGAAGCACTTTGTACGTAATTCCACGCACATCCAAACAATTTAGAAGGTGCTACGAAGCACTTTGTACGTAATTCCACCCACATCCAAACAATTTAGAAGGTGCTACGTAGCACTTTGTACGTAATTCCACCCGCATCCAAACAACTTAAAAGGTGCTACGAAGCACTTTGTACGTAATTCCACCCACATCCAAACAACTAAGAAGGTGCTACGAAGCACTTTGTACGTAATTCCACCCACATCCAAACAATTTAGAAGGTGCTACGAAGCACTTTGTACGTAATTCCACCCACATCCAAACAACTAAGAAGGTGCTACGAAGCACTTTGTACGTAATTCCACCCACATCCAAACAATTTAGAAGGTGCTACGAAGCACTTTGTACGTAATTCCACCCACATCCAAACAACTAAGAAGGTGCTACGAAGCACTTTGTACGTAATTCCACCCACATCCAAACAACTTAGAAGGTGCTACGAAGCACTTTGTACGTAATTCCACCCACATCCAAACAACTAAGAAGGTGCTACGAAGCACTTTGTACGTAATTCCACCCACATCCAAACAACTAAGAAGGTGCTACGAAGCACTTTGTACGTAATTCCACCCACATCCAAACAATTTAGAAGGTGCTACGAAGCACTTTGTACGTAATTCCACCCTCATCCAAACAACTAAGAAGGTGCTACGAAGCACTTTGTACGTAATTCCACGCACATCCAAACAATTTAGAAGGTGCTACGAAGCACTTTGTACGTAATTCCACCCACATCCAAACAATTTAGAAGGTGCTACGAAGCACTTTGTACGTAATTCCACCCACATCCAAACAACTAAGAAGGTGCTACGAAGCACTTTGTACGTAATTCCACGCACATCCAAACACTTTAGAAGGTGCTACGAAGCACTTTGTACGTAATTCCACCCACATCCAAACACTTTAGAAGGTGCTACGAAGCACTTTGTACGTAATTCCACGCACATCCAAACAATTTAGAAGGTGCTACGAAGCACTTTGTACGTAATTCCACCCACATCCAAACAATTTAGAAGGTGCTACGAAGCACTTTGTACGTAATTCCACCCACATCCAAACAACTAAGAAGGTGCTACGAAGCACTTTGTACGTAATTCCACGCACATCCAAACAATTTAGAAGGTGCTACGAAGCACTTTGTACGTAATTCCACCCACATCCAAACAATTTAGAAGGTGCTACGAAGCACTTTGTACGTAATTCCACGCACATCCAAACAACTAAGAAGGTGCTACGAAGCACTTTGTACGTAATTCCACGCACATCCAAACAATTTAGAAGGTGCTACGAAGCACTTTGTACGTAATTCCACGCACATCCAAACAATTTAGAAGGTGCTACGAAGCACTTTGTACGTAATTCCACCCACATCCAAACACTTTAGAAGGTGCTACGAAGCACTTTGTACGTAATTCCACCCACATCCAAACAATTTAGAAGGTGCTACGAAGCACTTTGTACGTAATTCCACGCACATCCAAACACTTTAGAAGGTGCTACGAAGCACTTTGTACGTAATTCCACCCACATCCAAACACTTTAGAAGGTGCTACGAAGCACTTTGTACGTAATTCCACGCACATCCAAACAATTTAGAAGGTGCTACGAAGCACTTTGTACGTAATTCCACCCACATCCAAACAATTTAGAAGGTGCTACGAAGCACTTTGTACGTAATTCCACCCACATCCAAACAATTTAGAAGGTGCTACGAAGCACTTTGTACGTAATTCCACGCACATCCAAACAACTAAGAAGGTGCTACGAAGCACTTTGTACGTAATTCCACCCACATCCAAACAATTTAGAAGGTGCTACGAAGCACTTTGTACGTAATTCCACCCACATCCAAACAACTAAGAAGGTGCTACGAAGCACTTTGTACGTAATTCCACCCACATCCAAACAATTTAGAAGGTGCTACGAAGCACTTTGTACGTAATTCCACCCACATCCAAACAACTAAGAAGGTGCTACGAAGCACTTTGTACGTAATTCCACCCACATCCAAACAACTTAGAAGGTGCTACGAAGCACTTTGTACGTAATTCCACCCTCATCCAAACAACTAAGAAGGTGCTACGAAGCACTTTGTACGTAATTCCACGCACATCCAAACAATTTAGAAGGTGCTACGAAGCACTTTGTACGTAATTCCACCCACATCCAAACAATTTAGAAGGTGCTACGAAGCACTTTGTACGTAATTCCACCCTCATCCAAACAACTAAGAAGGTGCTACGAAGCACTTTGTACGTAATTCCACGCACATCCAAACAACTAAGAAGGTGCTACGAAGCACTTTGTACGTAATTCCACCCACATCCAAACAACTAAGAAGGTGCTACGAAGCACTTTGTACGTAATTCCACCCACATCCAAACAACTAAGAAGGTGCTACGAAGCACTTTGTACGTAATTCCACCCACATCCAAACAATTTAGAAGGTGCTACGAAGCACTTTGTACGTAATTCCACCCTCATCCAAACAACTAAGAAGGTGCTACGAAGCACTTTGTACGTAATTCCACGCACATCCAAACAATTTAGAAGGTGCTACGAAGCACTTTGTACGTAATTCCACCCACATCCAAACAACTTAGAAGGTGCTACGAAGCACTTTGTACGTAATTCCACCCTCATCCAAACAACTAAGAAGGTGCTACGAAGCACTTTGTACGTAATTCCACGCACATCCAAACAATTTAGAAGGTGCTACGAAGCACTTTGTACGTAATTCCACCCACATCCAAACAATTTAGAAGGTGCTACGAAGCACTTTGTACGTAATTCCACCCACATCCAAACACTTTAGAAGGTGCTACGAAGCACTTTGTACGTAATTCCACCCACATCCAAACAATTTAGAAGGTGCTACGAAGCACTTTGTACGTAATTCCACGCACATCCAAACACTTTAGAAGGTGCTACGAAGCACTTTGTACGTAATTCCACGCACATCCAAACAATTTAGAAGGTGCTACGAAGCACTTTGTACGTAATTCCACCCACATCCAAACAATTTAGAAGGTGCTACGAAGCACTTTGTACGTAATTCCACCCACATCCAAACAACTAAGAAGGTGCTACGAAGCACTTTGTACGTAATTCCACCCACATCCAAACAATTTAGAAGGTGCTACGAAGCACTTTGTACGTAATTCCACCCACATCCAAACAACTAAGAAGGTGCTACGAAGCACTTTGTACGTAATTCCACCCACATCCAAACAACTTAGAAGGTGCTACGAAGCACTTTGTACGTAATTCCACCCTCATCCAAACAACTAAGAAGGTGCTACGAAGCACTTTGTACGTAATTCCACGCACATCCAAACAATTTAGAAGGTGCTACGAAGCACTTTGTACGTAATTCCACGCACATCCAAACAACTAAGAAGGTGCTACGAAGCACTTTGTACGTAATTCCACCCACATCCAAACAATTTAGAAGGTGCTACGAAGCACTTTGTACGTAATTCCACCCACATCCAAACAACTAAGAAGGTGCTACGAAGCACTTTGTACGTAATTCCACCCACATCCAAACAACTAAGAAGGTGCTACGAAGCACTTTGTACGTAATTCCACCCACATCCAAACAACTAAGAAGGTGCTACGAAGCACTTTGTACGTAATTCCACCCACATCCAAACAATTTAGAAGGTGCTACGAAGCACTTTGTACGTAATTCCACCCTCATCCAAACAACTAAGAAGGTGCTACGAAGCACTTTGTACGTAATTCCACGCACATCCAAACAATTTAGAAGGTGCTACGAAGCACTTTGTACGTAATTCCACCCACATCCAAACAATTTAGAAGGTGCTACGAAGCACTTTGTACGTAATTCCACCCTCATCCAAACAACTAAGAAGGTGCTACGAAGCACTTTGTACGTAATTCCACGCACATCCAAACAATTTAGAAGGTGCTACGAAGCACTTTGTACGTAATTCCACCCACATCCAAACAATTTAGAAGGTGCTACGAAGCACTTTGTACGTAATTCCACCCACATCCAAACACTTTAGAAGGTGCTACGAAGCACTTTGTACGTAATTCCACCCACATCCAAACAATTTAGAAGGTGCTACGAAGCACTTTGTACGTAATTCCACGCACATCCAAACACTTTAGAAGGTGCTACGAAGCACTTTGTACGTAATTCCACGCACATCCAAACAATTTAGAAGGTGCTACGAAGCACTTTGTACGTAATTCCACCCACATCCAAACAATTTAGAAGGTGCTACGAAGCACTTTGTACGTAATTCCACCCACATCCAAACAACTAAGAAGGTGCTACGAAGCACTTTGTACGTAATTCCACGCACATCCAAACAATTTAGAAGGTGCTACGAAGCACTTTGTACGTAATTCCACGCACATCCAAACAATTTAGAAGGTGCTACGAAGCACTTTGTACGTAATTCCACCCACATCCAAACACTTTAGAAGGTGCTACGAAGCACTTTGTACGTAATTCCACCCACATCCAAACAATTTAGAAGGTGCTACGAAGCACTTTGTACGTAATTCCACGCACATCCAAACACTTTAGAAGGTGCTACGAAGCACTTTGTACGTAATTCCACCCACATCCAAACACTTTAGAAGGTGCTACGAAGCACTTTGTACGTAATTCCACGCACATCCAAACAATTTAGAAGGTGCTACGAAGCACTTTGTACGTAATTCCACCCACATCCAAACAATTTAGAAGGTGCTACGAAGCACTTTGTACGTAATTCCACCCACATCCAAACAATTTAGAAGGTGCTACGAAGCACTTTGTACGTAATTCCACGCACATCCAAACAACTAAGAAGGTGCTACGAAGCACTTTGTACGTAATTCCACCCACATCCAAACAATTTAGAAGGTGCTACGAAGCACTTTGTACGTAATTCCACCCACATCCAAACAACTAAGAAGGTGCTACGAAGCACTTTGTACGTAATTCCACCCACATCCAAACAATTTAGAAGGTGCTACGAAGCACTTTGTACGTAATTCCACCCACATCCAAACAACTAAGAAGGTGCTACGAAGCACTTTGTACGTAATTCCACCCACATCCAAACAACTTAGAAGGTGCTACGAAGCACTTTGTACGTAATTCCACGCACATCCAAACAATTTAGAAGGTGCTACGAAGCACTTTGTACGTAATTCCACCCACATCCAAACAATTTAGAAGGTGCTACGAAGCACTTTGTACGTAATTCCACCCACATCCAAACAATTTAGAAGGTGCTACGAAGCACTTTGTACGTAATTCCACCCGCATCCAAACAACTAAGAAGGTGCTACGAAGCACTTTGTACGTAATTCCACCCGCATCCAAACAACTTAAAAGGTGCTACGAAGCACTTTGTACGTAATTCCACGCACATCCAAACAATTTAGAAGGTGCTACGAAGCACTTTGTACGTAATTCCACCCACATCCAAACAATTTAGAAGGTGCTACGAAGCACTTTGTACGTAATTCCACCCGCATCCAAACAACTAAGAAGGTGCTACGAAGCACTTTGTACGTAATTCCACCCACATCCAAACAATTTAGAAGGTGCTACGAAGCACTTTGTACGTAATTCCACCCACATCCAAACAACTAAGAAGGTGCTACGAAGCACTTTGTACGTAATTCCACCCACATCCAAACAACTTAGAAGGTGCTACGAAGCACTTTGTACGTAATTCCACCCGCATCCAAACAACTAAGAAGGTGCTACGAAGCACTTTGTACGTAATTCCACCCACATCCAAACAACTTAAAAGGTGCTACGAAGCACTTTGTACGTAATTCCACCCACATCCAAACAATTTAGAAGGTGCTACGAAGCACTTTGTACGTAATTCCACCCACATCCAAACAACTAAGAAGGTGCTACGTAGCACTTTGTACGTAATTCCACCCACATCCAAACAACTAAGAAGGTGCTACGAAGCACTTTGTACGTAATTCCACCCACATCCAAACAACTAAGAAGGTGCTACGAAGCACTTTGTACGTAATTCCACCCACATCCAAACAACTTAGAAGGTGCTACGAAGCACTTTGTACGTAATTCCACCCGCATCCAAACAACTAAGAAGGTGCTACGTAGCACTTTGTACGTAATTCCACCCGCATCCAAACAACTAAGAAGGTGCTACGTAGCACTTTGTACGTAATTCCACCCGCATCCAAACAACTTAAAAGGTGCTACGAAGCACTTTGTACGTAATTCCACCCGCATCCAAACAACTTAAAAGGTGCTACGAAGCACTTTGTACGTAATTCCACCCACATCCAAACAACTAAGAAGGTGCTACGAAGCACTTTGTACGTAATTCCACCCACATCCAAACAACTTAAAAGGTGCTACGAAGCACTTTGTACGTAATTCCACCCACATCCAAACAATTTAGAAGGTGCTACGAAGCACTTTGTACGTAATTCCACCCGCATCCAAACAACTTAAAAGGTGCTACGAAGCACTTTGTACGTAATTCCACCCACATCCAAACAACTAAGAAGGTGCTACGAAGCACTTTGTACGTAATTCCACCCACATCCAAACAACTTAGAAGGTGCTACGTAGCACTTTGTACGTAATTCCACCCACATCCAAACAACTTAGAAGGTGCTACGAAGCACTTTGTACGTAATTCCACCCACATCCAAACAACTTAAAAGGTGCTACGAAGCACTTTGTACGTAATTCCACCCACATCCAAACAATTTAGAAGGTGCTACGAAGCACTTTGTACGTAATTCCACCCACATCCAAACAATTTAGAAGGTGCTACGAAGCACTTTGTACGTAATTCCACCCACATCCAAACAACTTAGAAATTGCTACGTAGCACTTTGTACGTGATTCCACCCACATCCAAACAACTAAGAAGGTGCTACGAAGCACTTTGTACGTAATTCCACCCACATCCAAACAACTTAAAAGGTGCTACGTAGCACTTTGTACGTAATTCCACCCACATCCAAACAATTTAGAAGGTGCTACGAAGCACTTTGTACGTAATTCCACCCACATCCAAACAACTTAGAAGGTGCTACGAAGCACTTTGTACGTAATTCCACCCACATCCAAACAACTTAAAAGGTGCTACGAAGCACTTTGTACGTAATTCCACCCACATCCAAACAACTTAAAAGGTGCTACGAAGCACTTTGTACGTAATTCCACCCACATCCAAACAATTTAGAAGGTGCTACGAAGCACTTTGTACGTAATTCCACCCACATCCAAACAACTTAGAAGGTGCTACGAAGCACTTTGTACGTAATTCCACCCACATCCAAACAACTTAAAAGGTGCTACGTAGCACTTTGTACGTAATTCCACCCACATCCAAACAATTTAGAAGGTGCTACGAAGCACTTTGTACGTAATTCCACCCACATCCAAACAACTTAGAAGGTGCTACGAAGCACTTTGTACGTAATTCCACCCACATCCAAACAACTTAAAAGGTGCTACGAAGCACTTTGTACGTAATTCCACCCACATCCAAACAACTTAAAAGGTGCTACGAAGCACTTTGTACGTAATTCCACCCACATCCAAACAATTTAGAAGGTGCTACGAAGCACTTTGTACGTAATTCCACCCACATCCAAACAACTTAGAAATTGCTACGTAGCACTTTGTACGTAATTCCACCCACATCCAAACAACTTAAAAGGTGCTACGTAGCACTTTGTACGTAATTCCACCCACATCCAAACAATTTAGAAGGTGCTACGAAGCACTTTGTACGTAATTCCACCCACATCCAAACAACTTAGAAGGTGCTACGAAGCACTTTGTACGTAATTCCACCCACATCCAAACAACTTAAAAGGTGCTACGAAGCACTTTGTACGTAATTCCACCCACATCCAAACAACTTAAAAGGTGCTACGAAGCACTTTGTACGTAATTCCACCCACATCCAAACAACTTAAAAGGTGCTACGAAGCACTTTGTACGTAATTCCACCCACATCCAAACAACTAAGAAGGTGCTACGAAGCACTTTGTACGTAATTCCACCCACATCCAAACAACTTAAAAGGTGCTACGTAGCACTTTGTACGTAATTCCACCCACATCCAAACAACTTAGAAGGTGCTACGTAGCACTTTGTACGTAATTCCACCCACATCCAAACAACTTAGAAGGTGCTACGAAGCACTTTGTACGTAATTCCACCCACATCCAAACAACTTAAAAGGTGCTACGAAGCACTTTGTACGTAATTCCACCCACATCCAAACAACTTAAAAGGTGCTACGAAGCACTTTGTACGTAATTCCACCCACATCCAAACAATTTAGAAGGTGCTACGAAGCACTTTGTACGTAATTCCACCCACATCCAAACAATTTAGAAGGTGCTACGAAGCACTTTGTACGTAATTCCACCCGCATCCAAACAACTTAGAAGGTGCTACGAAGCACTTTGTACGTAATTCCACCCGCATCCAAACAACTTAAAAGGTGCTACGAAGCACTTTGTACGTAATTCCACCCACATCCAAACAACTTAAAAGGTGCTACGAAGCACTTTGTACGTAATTCCACCCACATCCAAACAATTTAGAAGGTGCTACGAAGCACTTTGTTCGTAATTCCACCCGCATCCAAACAACTTAAAAGGTGCTACGAAGCACTTTGTACGTAATTCCACCCACATCCAAACAACTAAGAAGGTGCTACGAAGCACTTTGTACGTAATTCCACCCACATCCAAACAACTTAGAAGGTGCTACGTAGCACTTTGTACGTAATTCCACCCACATCCAAACAACTTAGAAGGTGCTACGAAGCACTTTGTACGTAATTCCACCCACATCCAAACAACTTAAAAGGTGCTACGAAGCACTTTGTACGTAATTCCACCCACATCCAAACAACTTAAAAGGTGCTACGAAGCACTTTGTACGTAATTCCACCCACATCCAAACAATTTAGAAGGTGCTACGAAGCACTTTGTACGTAATTCCACCCACATCCAAACAATTTAGAAGGTGCTACGAAGCACTTTGTACGTAATTCCACCCACATCCAAACAATTTAGAAGGTGCTACGAAGCACTTTGTACGTAATTCCACCCGCATCCAAACAACTTAGAAGGTGCTACGAGGCACTTTGTACGTAATTCCACCCGCATCCAAACAACTTAAAAGGTGCTACGAAGCACTTTGTACGTAATTCCACGCACATCCAAACAATTTAGAAGGTGCTACGAAGCACTTTGTACGTAATTCCACCCACATCCAAACAATTTAGAAGGTGCTACGAAGCACTTTGTACGTAATTCCACCCACATCCAAACAACTAAGAAGGTGCTACGAAGCACTTTGTACGTAATTCCACCCGCATCCAAACAACTTAAAAGGTGCTACGAAGCACTTTGTACGTAATTCCACGCACATCCAAACAATTTAGAAGGTGCTACGAAGCACTTTGTACGTAATTCCACCCGCATCCAAACAACTTAGAAGGTGCTACGAAGCACTTTGTACGTAATTCCACCCGCATCCAAACAACTTAGAAGGTGGTACGTAGCACTTTGTACGTAATTCCACCCACATCCAAACAACTTAAAAGGTGCTACGAAGCACTTTGTACGTAATTCCACGCACATCCAAACAACTTAAAAGGTGCTACGAAGCACTTTGTACGTAATTCCACGCACATCCAAACAACTAAGAAGGTGCTACGAAGCACTTTGCACGTAATTCCACCCGCATCCAAACAACTTAGAAGGTGCTACGAAGCACTTTGTACGTAATTCCACCCGCATCCAAACAACTTAGAAGGTGCTACGAAGCACTTTGTACGTAATTCCACCCGCATCCAAACAACTTAGAAGGTGCTACGAAGCACTTTGTACGTAATTCCACGCACATCCAAACAACTTAAAAGGTGCTACGAAGCACTTTGTACGTAATTCCACGCACATCCAAACAACTTAAAAGGTGCTACGAAGCACTTTGTACGTAATTCCACCCACATCCAAACAACTAAGAAGGTGCTACGAAGCACTTTGTACGTAATTCCACCCGCATCCAAACAACTTAGAAGGTGCTACGAAGCACTTTGTACGTAATTCCACGCACATCCAAACAACTTAAAAGGTGCTACGAAGCACTTTGTACGTAATTCCACCCACATCCAAACAACTTAGAAGGTGCTACGAAGCACTTTGTACGTAATTCCACCCGCATCCAAACAACTTAGAAGGTGCTACGAAGCACTTTGTACGTAATTCCACCCGCATCCAAACAACTTAGAAGGTGCTACGAAGCACTTTGTACGTAATTCCACGCACATCCAAACAACTAAGAAGGTGCTACGAAGCACTTTGCACGTAATTCCACCCGCACCCAAACAACTTAGAAGGTGCTACGAAGCACTTTGTACGTAATTCCACCCGCATCCAAACAACTTAGAAGGTGGTACGTAGCACTTTGTACGTAATTCCACCCACATCCAAACAACTTAGAAGGTGCTACGAAGCACTTTGTACGTAATTCCACCCGCATCCAAACAACTTAGAAGGTGCTACGAAGCACTTTGTACGTAATTCCACGCACATCCAAACAACTAAGAAGGTGCTACGAAGCACTTTGCACGTAATTCCACCCGCATCCAAACAACTTAGAAGGTGCTACGAAGCACTTTGCACGTAATTCCACCCGCATCCAAACAACTTAGAAGGTGCTACGAAGCACTTTGTACGTAATTCCACGCACATCCAAACAACTTAAAAGGTGCTACGAAGCACTTTGTACGTAATTCCACCCACATCCAAACAACTTAAAAGGTGCTACGAAGCACTTTGTACGTAATTCCACCCGCATCCAAACAACTTAGAAGGTGCTACGAAGCACTTTGTACGTAATTCCACGCACATCCAAACAACTAAGAAGGTGCTACGAAGCACTTTGTACGTAATTCCACCCACATCCAAACAACTTAGAAGGTGCTACGAAGCACTTTGTACGTAATTCCACGCACATCCAAACAACTTAGAAGGTGCTACGAAGCACTTTGTACGTAATTCCACGCACATCCAAACAACTAAGAAGGTGCTACGAAGCACTTTGTACGTAATTCCACCCGCATCCAAACAACTTAGAAGGTGCTACGAAGCACTTTGTACGTAATTCCACCCGCATCCAAACAACTAAGAAGGTGCTACGAAGCACTTTGTACGTAATTCCACCCGCATCCAAACAACTTAAAAGGTGCTACGAAGCACTTTGTACGTAATTCCACGCACATCCAAACAACTAAGAAGGTGCTACGAAGCACTTTGTACGTAATTCCACGCACATCCAAACAACTAAGAAGGTGCTACGAAGCACTTTGCACGTAATTCCACCCGCATCCAAACAACTTAGAAGGTGCTACGAAGCACTTTGTACGTAATTCCACCCGCATCCAAACAACTTAGAAGGTGGTACGTAGCACTTTGTACGTAATTCCACCCACATCCAAACAACTTAGAAGGTGCTACGAAGCACTTTGTACGTAATTCCACGCACATCCAAACAACTAAGAAGGTGCTACGTAGCACTTTGTACGTAATTCCACCCGCATCCAAACAACTTAGAAGGTGCTACGAAGCACTTTGTACGTAATTCCACCCGCATCCAAACAACTTAGAAGGTGGTACGTAGCACTTTGTACGTAATTCCACCCACATCCAAACAACTTAGAAGGTGCTACGAAGCACTTTGTACGTAATTCCACGCACATCCAAACAACTAAGAAGGTGCTACGAAGCACTTTGTACGTAATTCCACGCACATCCAAACAACTAAGAAGGTGCTACGAAGCACTTTGTACGTAATTCCACCCGCATCCAAACAACTTAGAAGGTGCTACGAAGCACTTTGTACGTAATTCCACCCGCATCCAAACAACTAAGAAGGTGCTACGAAGCACTTTGTACGTAATTCCACCCGCATCCAAACAACTTAAAAGGTGCTACGAAGCACTTTGTTCGTAATTCCACCCGCATCCAAACAACTTAAAAGGTGCTACGAAGCACTTTTTACGTAATTCCAACCACATCCAAACACTTTTGGTGATGCTTCGAAGCACTTTCTACGTAATTCAAACCACATCCAAACACTTTTGGAGATGCTTCGAAGCACTTTCTACGTAATTCCACCCGCATCCAAACAACTTAAAAGGTGCTACGAAGCACTTTGTACGTAATTCCACCCGCATCCAAACAACTTAGAAGGTGCTACGTAGCACTTTGTACGTAATTCCACCCACATCCAAACAACTTAAAAGGTGCTACGAAGCACTTTGTACGTAATTCCACCCACATCCAAACAACTTAAAAGGTGCTACGAAGCACTTTGTACGTAATTCCACCCACATCCAAACAACTTAGAAGGTGCTACGAAGCACTTTGTACGTAATTCCACCCGCATCCAAACAACTTAGAAGGTGCTACGTAGCACTTTGTACGTAATTCCACCCGCATCCAAACAACTTAAAAGGTGCTACGAAGCACTTTGTACGTAATTCCACCCACATCCAAACAACTTAGAAGGTGCTACGAAGCACTTTGTACGTAATTCCACCCGCATCCAAACAACTTAGAAGGTGCTACGAAGCACTTTGTACGTAATTCCACGCACATCCAAACAACTAAGAAGGTGCTACGAAGCACTTTGTACGTAATTCCACCCACATCCAAACAACTTAGAAGGTGCTACGAAGCACTTTGTACGTAATTCCACGCACATCCAAACAACTTAGAAGGTGCTACGAAGCACTTTGTACGTAATTCCACGCACATCCAAACAACTAAGAAGGTGCTACGAAGCACTTTGTACGTAATTCCACCCGCATCCAAACAACTTAGAAGGTGCTACGAAGCACTTTGTACGTAATTCCACCCGCATCCAAACAACTTAGAAGGTGCTACGAAGCACTTTGTACGTAATTCCACCCGCATCCAAACAACTTAGAAGGTGCTACGAAGCACTTTGTACGTAATTCCACCCGCATCCAAACAACTTAAAAGGTGCTACGAAGCACTTTGTACGTAATTCCACGCACATCCAAACAACTAAGAAGGTGCTACGAAGCACTTTGCACGTAATTCCACCCGCATCCAAACAACTTAGAAGGTGCTACGAAGCACTTTGTACGTAATTCCACCCGCATCCAAACAACTTAGAAGGTGGTACGTAGCACTTTGTACGTAATTCCACCCACATCCAAACAACTTAGAAGGTGCTACGAAGCACTTTGTACGTAATTCCACGCACATCCAAACAACTAAGAAGGTGCTACGTAGCACTTTGTACGTAATTCCACCCGCATCCAAACAACTTAGAAGGTGCTACGAAGCACTTTGTACGTAATTCCACCCGCATCCAAACAACTTAGAAGGTGGTACGTAGCACTTTGTACGTAATTCCACCCACATCCAAACAACTTAGAAGGTGCTACGAAGCACTTTGTACGTAATTCCACGCACATCCAAACAACTAAGAAGGTGCTACGAAGCACTTTGTACGTAATTCCACGCACATCCAAACAACTAAGAAGGTGCTACGAAGCACTTTGTACGTAATTCCACCCGCATCCAAACAACTTAGAAGGTGCTACGAAGCACTTTGTACGTAATTCCACCCGCATCCAAACAACTAAGAAGGTGCTACGAAGCACTTTGTACGTAATTCCACCCGCATCCAAACAACTTAAAAGGTGCTACGAAGCACTTTGTTCGTAATTCCACCCGCATCCAAACAACTTAAAAGGTGCTACGAAGCACTTTTTACGTAATTCCAACCACATCCAAACACTTTTGGTGATGCTTCGAAGCACTTTCTACGTAATTCAAACCACATCCAAACACTTTTGGAGATGCTTCGAAGCACTTTCTACGTAATTCCACCCGCATCCAAACAACTTAAAAGGTGCTACGAAGCACTTTGTACGTAATTCCACCCGCATCCAAACAACTTAGAAGGTGCTACGTAGCACTTTGTACGTAATTCCACCCACATCCAAACAACTTAAAAGGTGCTACGAAGCACTTTGTACGTAATTCCACCCACATCCAAACAACTTAAAAGGTGCTACGAAGCACTTTGTACGTAATTCCACCCGCATCCAAACAACTTAAAAGGTGCTACGAAGCACTTTGTACGTAATTCCACCCACATCCAAACAACTTAGAAGGTGCTACGAAGCACTTTGTACGTAATTCCACCCGCATCCAAACAACTTAGAAGGTGCTACGAAGCACTTTGTACGTAATTCCACCCACATCCAAACAACTAAGAAGGTGCTACGAAGCACTTTGTACGTAATTCCACCCACATCCAAACAATTAAGAAGGTGCTACGAAGCACTTTGTACGTAATTCCACCCGCATCCAAACAACTTAGAAGGTGCTACGAAGCACTTTGTACGTAATTCCACCCACATCCAAACAACTTAAAAGGTGCTACGAAGCACTTTGTACGTAATTCCACCCGCATCCAAACAACTAAGAAGGTGCTACGAAGCACTTTGTACGTAATTCCACCCGCATCCAAACAACTTAAAAGGTGCTACGAAGCACTTTGTACGTAATTCCACCCGCATCCAAACAACTTAGAAGGTGCTACGTAGCACTTTGTACGTAATTCCACCCACATCCAAACAACTTAAAAGGTGCTACGAAGCACTTTGTACGTAATTCCACCCGCATCCAAACAACTAAGAAGGTGCTACGAAGCACTTTGTACGTAATTCCACCCGCATCCAAACAACTTAAAAGGTGCTACGAAGCACTTTGTACGTAATTCCACCCGCATCCAAACAACTTAGAAGGTGCTACGTAGCACTTTGTACGTAATTCCACCCGCATCCAAACAACTTAAAAGGTGCTACGAAGCACTTTTTACGTAATTCCAACCACATCCAAACACTTTTGGTGATGCTTCGAAGCACTTTCTACGTAATTCCAACCACATACAAACACTTTTGGAGATGCTTCGAAGCACTTTCTACGTAATTCCAACCACATCCAAACACTTTTGGTGATGCTTCGAAGCACTTTCTACGTAATTCCAACCACATTAAAACACTTTTAGTAATGCTTCGAAGCACTTTCTACGTAAGTACAACCACATCCAAACACTTTTGGAGAAGCTTCGAAGCACTTTCTACGTAATTCCAACCACATCCAAACACTTTTGGTGATGCTTCGAAGCACTTTCTACGTAATTCCAACCACATCCAAACACTTTTGGTGAAGCTTCGAAGCACTTTCTACGTAATTCCAACCACATTAAAACACTTTTAGTAATGCTTCGAAGCACTTTCTACGTAATTACAACCACATCCAAACACTTTTGGAGATGCTTCGAAGCACTTTCTACGTAATTCCAACCACATCCAAACACTTTTGGTGATGCTTCGAAGCACTTTCTACGTAATTCCAACCACATTAAAACACTTTTAGTAATGCTTCGAAGCACTTTCTACGTAAGTACAACCACATCCAAACACTTTTGGAGAAGCTTCGAAGCACTTTCTACGTAATTCCAACCACATCCAAACACTTTTGGTGATGCTTCGAAGCACTTTCTACGTAATTCCAACCACATCCAAACACTTTTGGTGATGCTTCGAAGCACTTTCTACGTAATTCCAACCACATTAAAACACTTTTAGTAATGCTTCGAAGCACTTTCTACGTAAGTACAACCACATCCAAACACTTTTGGAGAAGCTTCGAAGCACTTTCTACGTAATTCCAACCACATCCAAACACTTTTGGTGATGCTTCGAAGCACTTTCTACGTAATTCCAACCACATCCAAACACTTTTGGTGAAGCTTCGAAGCACTTTCTACGTAATTCCAACCACATCCAAACACTTTTAGTAATGCTTCGAAGCACTTTCTACGTAATTACAACCACATCCAAACACTTTTGGAGATGCTTCGAAGCACTTTCTACGTAATTCCAACCACATTAAAACACTTTTAGTAATGCTTCGAAGCACTTTCTACGTAATTCCAACCACATACAAACACTTTTGGAGATGCTTCGAAGCACTTTCTACGTAATTCCAACCACATCCAAACACTTTTGGAGAAGCTTCGAAGCACTTTCTACGTAATTCCAACCACATCCAAACACTTTTAGTAATGCTTCGAAGCACTTTCTACGTAATTCCAACCAAATACAAACACTTTTGGAGATGCTTCGAAGCACTTTCTACGTAATTCCAACCACATCCAAACACTTTTGGAGATGCTTCGAAGTACTTTCTACGTAATTCCAACCACATACAAACACTTTTGGAGATGCTTTGAAGCACTTTCTACGTAATTCCAACCACATACAAAAACTTTTGGTGATGCTTCGAAGCACTTTCTACGTAATTCCAACCAAATACAAACACTTTTGGAGATGCTTCGAAGCACTTTCTACGTAATTCCAACCACATCCAAACACTTTTGGTGATGCTTCGAAGCACTTTCTACGTAATTCCAACCACATAAAAACACTTTTGGAGATGCTTCGAAGCACTTTTTACGTAATTCCAACCACATCCAAACACTTTTGGTGATGCTTTGAAGCACTTTCTACGTAATTCCAACCACATCCAAACACTTTTGGAGATGCTTCGAAGCACTTTCTAAGTAATTCCAACCACATCCAAACACTTTTAGTAATGCTTCGAAGCACTTTCTACGTAATTCCAACCAAATACAAACACTTTTGGAGATGCTTCGAAGCACTTTCTACGTAATTCCAACCACATCCAAACACTTTTGGTGATGCTTCGAAGCACTTTCTACGTAATTCCAACCACATCCAAACACTTTTGGAGATGCTTCGAAGTACTTTCTACGTAATTCCAACCACATACAAACACTTTTGGAGATGCTTTGAAGCACTTTCTACGTAATTCCAACCACATACAAAAACTTTTGGTGATGCTTCGAAGCACTTTCTACGTAATTCCAACCACATCCAAACACTTTTGGTGATGCTTCGAAGCACTTTCTACGTAATTCCAACCACATAAAAACACTTTTGGAGATGCTTCGAAGCACTTTTTACGTAATTCCAACCACATCCAAACACTTTTGGTGATGCTTTGAAGCACTTTCTACGTAATTCCAACCACATCCAAACACTTTTGGAGATGCTTCGAAGCACTTTCTTAGTAATTCCATCCACATAAAAACACTTTTGGTGATGCAACGAAGCACTTTTTACGTAATTCCAACCACATCCAAACACTTTTTGTGATGCTTCGAAGCACTTTCTACGTAATTCCAACCACATCCAAACACTTTTGGAGATGCTTCGAAGCACTTTCTACGTAATTCCAACCACATCCAAACACTTTTGGTGATGCTTCGAAGCACTTTCTACGTAATTCCAACCACATACAAACACTTTTGGAGATGCTTCGAAGCACTTTCTACGTAATTCCAACCACATCCAAACACTTTTGGAGATGCTTCGAAGCACTTTCTACGTAATTCCAACCACATCCAAACACTTTTAGTGATGCTTCGAAGCACTTTCTACGTAATTCCAACCACATACAAACACTTTTGGAGATGCTTTGAAGCACTTTCTACGTAATTCCAACCACATACAAACACTTTTGGAGATGCTTCAAAGTACTTTCTACGTAATTCCAACCACATTTAAACACTTTTGGAGATGCTTCGAAGCACTTTCTACGTAATTCCAACCACATACAAACACTTTTGGAGATGCTTCGAAGCACTTTCTACGTAATTCCAACCACATCCAAACTTTTTTGGAGATGCTTCGAAGCACTTTCTACGTAATTCCAACCACATCCAAACACTTTTGGTGAAGCTTCGAAGCACTTTCTACGTAATTCCAACCACATCCAAACACTTTTAGTAATGCTTCGAAGCACTTTCTACGTAATTACAACCACATCCAAACACTTTTGGAGATGCTTCGAAGCACTTTCTACGTAATTCCAACCACATTAAAACACTTTTAGTAATGCTTCGAAGCACTTTCTACGTAATTCCAACCACATACAAACACTTTTGGAGATGCTTCGAAGCACTTTCTACGTAATTCCAACCACATCCAAACACTTTTGGAGAAGCTTCGAAGCACTTTCTACGTAATTCCAACCACATCCAAACACTTTTAGTAATGCTTCGAAGCACTTTCTACGTAATTCCAACCAAATACAAACACTTTTGGAGATGCTTCGAAGCACTTTCTACGTAATTCCAACCACATCCAAACACTTTTGGAGATGCTTCGAAGTACTTTCTACGTAATTCCAACCACATACAAACACTTTTGGAGATGCTTTGAAGCACTTTCTACGTAATTCCAACCACATACAAAAACTTTTGGTGATGCTTCGAAGCACTTTCTACGTAATTCCAACCAAATACAAACACTTTTGGAGATGCTTCGAAGCACTTTCTACGTAATTCCAACCACATCCAAACACTTTTGGTGATGCTTCGAAGCACTTTCTACGTAATTCCAACCACATAAAAACACTTTTGGAGATGCTTCGAAGCACTTTTTACGTAATTCCAACCACATCCAAACACTTTTGGTGATGCTTTGAAGCACTTTCTACGTAATTCCAACCACATCCAAACACTTTTGGAGATGCTTCGAAGCACTTTCTAAGTAATTCCAACCACATACAAAAACTTTTGGTGATGCTTCGAAGCACTTTCTACGTAATTCCAACCAAATACAAACACTTTTGGAGATGCTTCGAAGCACTTTCTACGTAATTCCAACCACATCCAAACACTTTTGGTGATGCTTCGAAGCACTTTCTACGTAATTCCAACCACATCCAAACACTTTTGGAGATGCTTCGAAGTACTTTCTACGTAATTCCAACCACATACAAACACTTTTGGAGATGCTTTGAAGCACTTTCTACGTAATTCCAACCACATACAAAAACTTTTGGTGATGCTTCGAAGCACTTTCTACGTAATTCCAACCACATCCAAACACTTTTGGTGATGCTTCGAAGCACTTTCTACGTAATTCCAACCACATAAAAACACTTTTGGAGATGCTTCGAAGCACTTTTTACGTAATTCCAACCACATCCAAACACTTTTGGTGATGCTTTGAAGCACTTTCTACGTAATTCCAACCACATCCAAACACTTTTGGAGATGCTTCGAAGCACTTTCTTAGTAATTCCATCCACATAAAAACACTTTTGGTGATGCAACGAAGCACTTTTTACGTAATTCCAACCACATCCAAACACTTTTTGTGATGCTTCGAAGCACTTTCTACGTAATTCCAACCACATCCAAACACTTTTGGAGATGCTTCGAAGCACTTTCTACGTAATTCCAACCACATCCAAACACTTTTGGTGATGCTTCGAAGCACTTTCTACGTAATTCCAACCACATACAAACACTTTTGGAGATGCTTCGAAGCACTTTCTACGTAATTCCAACCACATCCAAACACTTTTGGAGATGCTTCGAAGCACTTTCTACGTAATTCCAACCACATCCAAACACTTTTAGTGATGCTTCGAAGCACTTTCTACGTAATTCCAACCACATACAAACACTTTTGGAGATGCTTTGAAGCACTTTCTACGTAATTCCAACCACATACAAACACTTTTGGAGATGCTTCAAAGTACTTTCTACGTAATTCCAACCACATTTAAACACTTTTGGAGATGCTTCGAAGCACTTTCTACGTAATTCCAACCACATACAAACACTTTTGGAGATGCTTCGAAGCACTTTCTACGTAATTCCAACCACATCCAAACTTTTTTGGAGATGCTTCGAAGCACTTTCTACGTAATTCCAACCACATCGAAACACTTTTAGTAATGCTTCGAAGCACTTTCTACGTAATTACAACCACATCCAAACACTTTTGGAGATGCTTCGAAGTACTTTCTACGTAATTCCAACCACATACAAAAACTTTTGGTGATGCTTCGAAGCACTTTCTACGTAATTCCAACCACATCCAAACACTTTTGGAGATGCTTCGAAGCACTTTCTACGTAATTCCAACCACATCCAAATTTTTTTGGAGATGCTTTGAAGCACTTTCTACGTAATTACAACCACATCCAAACACTTTTGGTGATGCTTCGAAGCACTTTCTACGTAATTCCAACCACATTAAAACACTTTTAGTAATGCTTCGAAGCACTTTCTTCGTAATTCCAACCACAGTTAAACACTTTTGGTGATGCTTCGAAGAACTTTCTACGTAATTCCAACCACATCCAAACACTTTTGGAGAAGCTTCGAAGCACTTTCTACGTAATTCCAACCACATACAAACTTTTTTGGAGATGCTTCGAAGCACTTTCTACGTAATTCCAACCACATCCAAAGACTTTTGGTGATGCTTCGAAGCACTTTCTACGTAATTCCAACCACATCCAAACACTTTTAGTAATGCTTCGAAGCACTTTCTACGTAATTACAACCACATCCAAACACTTTTGGAGATGCTTCGAAGCACTTTCTACGTAATTCCAACCACAGTTAAACACTTTTGGTGATGCTTTGAAGCACTTTCTACGTAATTCCAACCACATCCAAACACTTTTGGAGATGCTTCGAAGCACTTTCTACGTAATTCCAACCACATCCAAACACTTTTGGAGATGCTTCGAAGCACTTTCTACGTAATTCCAACCACATCCAAACACTTTTGGAGATGCTTCGAAGCACTTTCTACGTAATTCCAATCACATACAAACAATTTTGGAGATGCTTCGAAGCACTTTCTACGTAATTCCAACCACATCCAAATTTTTTTGGAGATGCTTCGAAGCACTTTCTACGTAATTCCAACCACATCGAAACACTTTTAGTAGTGCTTCGAAGCACTTTCTACGTAATTACAACCACATCCAAACACTTTTGGAGATGCTTCGAAGCACTTTCTACGTAATTCCAACCACATACAAACACTTTTGGAGATGCTTCGAAGCACTTTCTACGTAATTCCAACCACATCCAAACACTTTTGGTGATGCTTCGAAGCACTTTCTACGTAATTCCAACCACATCCAAACACTTTTGGTGATGCTTCGAAGCACTTTCTACGTAATTCCAACCACATCGAAACACTTTTAGTAATGCTTCGAAGCACTTTCTACGTAATTACAACCACATCCAAACACTTTTGGAGATGCTTCGAAGCACTTTCTACGTAATTCCAACCACATCCAAACACTTTTGGAGAAGCTTCGAAGCACTTTCTACGTAATTCCAACCACATACAAACACTTTTGGAGATGCTTCGAAGCACTTCCTACGTAATTCCAACCACATCCAAACACTTTTGGTGATGCTTCGAAGCACTTTCTACGTAATTCCAACCACATCCAAACACTTTTAGTAATGCTTCGAAGCACTTTCTACGTAATTACAACCACATCCAAACACTTTTGGAGATGCTTCGAAGCACTTTCTACGTAATTCCAACCACAGTTAAACACTTTTGGTGATGCTTCGAAGCACTTTCTACGTAATTCCAACCACATCCAAACACTTTTGGAGATGCTTCGAAGCACTTTCTACGTAATTCCAACCACATCCAAACACTTTTGGAGATGCTTCGAAGTACTTTCTACGTAATTCCAACCACATACAAACACTTTTGGAGATGCTTTGAAGCACTTTCTACGTAATTCCAACCACATACAAAAACTTTTGGTGATGCTTCGAAGTACTTTCTTCGTAATTCCAACCACATACAAACACTTTTGGAGATGCTTCGAAGCACTTCCTACGTAATTCCAACCACATCCAAACACTTTTGGTGATGCTTCGAAGCACTTTCTACGTAATTCCAACCACATCCAAACACTTTTAGTAATGCTTCGAAGCACTTTCTACGTAATTACAACCACATCCAAACACTTTTGGTGATGCTTCGAAGCACTTTCTACGTAATTCCAACCACATTAAAACACTTTTAGTAATGCTTCGAAGCACTTTCTTCGTAATTCCACCCACATACAAACACTTTTGGTGATGCTTCGAAGAACTTTCTACGTAATTCCAACCACATACAAACTTTTTTGGAGATGCTTCGAAGCACTTTCTACGTAATTCCAACCACATCCAAAGACTTTTGGTGATGCTTCGAAGCACTTTCTACGTAATTCCAACCACATCCAAACACTTTTAGTAATGCTTCGAAGCACTTTCTACGTAATTACAACCACATCCAAACACTTTTGTAGATGCTTCGAAGCACTTTCTACGTAATTCCAACCACAGTTAAACACTTTTGGTGATGCTTCGAAGCACTTTCTACGTAATTCCAACCACATCCAAACACTTTTGGAGTTGCTTCGAAGTACTTTATACGTAATTCCAACCACATACAAACACTTTTGGAGATGCTTTGAAGCACTTTCTACGTAATTCCAACCACATACAAAAACTTTTGGTGATGCTTCGAAGTACTTTCTACGTAATTCCAACCACATTTAAACACTTTTGGAGATGCTTCGAAGCACTTTCTACGTAATTCCAACCACATCCAAACACTTTTAGTGATGCTTCGAAGCACTTTCTACGTAATTCCAACCACATCGAAACACTTTTAGTAATGCTTCGAAGCACTTTCTACGTAATTACAACCACATCCAAACACTTTTGGAGATGCTTCGAAGCACTTTCTACGTAATTCCAACCACATCCAAACACTTTTGGTGATGCTTCGAAGCACTTTCTACGTAATTCCAACCACATTAAAACTTTTTTAGTAATGCTTCGAAGCACTTTCTTCGTAATTCCAACCACAGTTAAACACTTTTGGTGATGCTTCGAAGCACTTTCTACGTAATTCCAACCACATCCAAACACTTTTGGAGAAGCTTCGAAGCACTTTCTACGTAATTCCAACCACATACACACACTTTTGGAGATGCTTCGAAGCACTTTCCACGTAATTCCAACCACATCCAAACACTTTTGGTGATGCTTCGAAGCACTTTCTACGTAATTCCAACCACGTCCAAACACCTTTGGTGATGCTTCGAAGCACTTTCTATGTAATTCCAACCACATCCAAACACTTTTAGTGATGCTTCGAAGCACTTTCTACGTAATTCCAACCACATCCAAACACTTTTGGTGATGCTTCGAAGCACTTTCTACGTAATTCCAACCACATCCAAACACTTTTGGAGATGCTTCGAAGTACTTTCTACGTAATTCCAACCACATACAAACACTTTTGGAGATGCTTTGAAGCACTTTCTACGTAATTCCAACCACATACAAAAACTTTTGGTGATGCTTCGAAGCACTTTCTACGTAATTCCAACCACAGTTAAACACTTTTGGTGATGCTTCGAAGCACTTTCTACGTAATTCCAACCACATCCAAACACTTTTGGAGATGCTTCGAAGTACTTTATACGTAATTCCAACCACATACAAACACTTTTGGAGATGCTTTGAAGCACTTTCTACGTAATTCCAACCACATACAAAAACTTTTGGTGATGCTTCGAAGCACTTTCTACGTAATTCCAACCACATTAAAACTTTTTTAGTAATGCTTCGAAGCACTTTCTTCGTAATTCCAACCACAGTTAAACACTTTTGGTGATGCTTCGAAGCACTTTCTACGTAATTCCAACCACATCCAAACACTTTTGGAGAAGCTTCGAAGCACTTTCTACGTAATTCCAACCACATACACACACTTTTGGAGATGCTTCGAAGCACTTTCTACGTAATTCCAACCACATCGAAACACTTTTAGTAATGCTTCGAAGCACTTTCTACGTAATTCCAACCACATCCAAACACTTTTGGAGATGCTTCGAAGCACTTTCTACGTAATTCCAACCACATCCAAACACTTTTGGAGAAGCTTCGAAGCACTTTCTACGTAATTCCAACCACATCCAAACACTTTTGGTGATGCTTCGAAGCACTTTCTACGTAATTCCAACCACATCCAAACACTTTTGGAGATGCTTCGAAGTACTTTCTACGTAATTCCAACCACATACAAACACTTTTGGAGATGCTTTGAAGCACTTTCTACGTAATTCCAACCACATACAAAAACTTTTGGTGATGCTTCGAAGCACTTTCTACGTAATTCCAACCAAATACAAACACTTTTGGAGATGCTTCGAAGCACTTTCTACGTAATTCCAACCACATCCAAACACTTTTGGTGATGCTTCGAAGCACTTTCTACGTAATTCCAACCACATACAAACACTTTTGGAGATGCTTCGAAGCACTTTCTACGTAATTCCAACCACATCCAAACACTTTTGGTGATGCTTTGAAGCACTTTTTACGTCATTCCAACCACATCCAAACACTTTTGGAGATGCTTCGAAGTACTTTCTACGTAATTCCAACCACATCCAAACACTTTTAGTGATGCGTCGAAGCACTTTCTACGTAATTCCAACCACATCCAAACACTTTTAGTGATGCTTCGAAGCACTTTCTACGTAATTCCAACCACGTCCAAACACCTTTGGTGATGCTTCGAAGCACTTTCTATGTAATTCCAACCACATCCAAACACTTTTGATGATGCTTCGAAGCACTTTCTACGTAATTCCAACCACATCCAAACACTTTTAGTGATGCTTCGAAGCACTTTCTACGTAATTCCAACCACATCCAAACACTTTTAGTGATGCTTCGAAGCACTTTATACGTAATTCCAACCACGTCCAAACACTTTTAGTGATGCTTCGAAGCACTTTCTACGTAATTCCAACCACGTCCAAACACCTTTGGTGATGCTTCGAAGCACTTTCTACGTAATTCCAACCACATCCAAACACTTTTGGTGATGCTTCGAAGCACTTTCTACGTAATTCCAACCACATCCAAACACTTTTAGTGATGCTTCGAAGCACTTTCTACGTAATTCCAACCACATACAAACTTTTTTGGAGATGCTTCGAAGCACTTTCTACGTAATTCCAACCACATCCAAAGACTTTTGGTGATGCTTCGAAGCACTTTCTACGTAATTCCAACCACATCCAAACACTTTTAGTGATGCTTCGAAGCACTTTCTACGTAATTCCAACCACATCCAAACACTTTTAGTGATGCTTCGAAGCACTTTCTACGTAATTCCAACCACATCCAAACACTTTTAGTGATGCTTCGAAGCACTTTCTACGTAATTCCAACCACGTCCAAACACCTTTGGTGATGCTTCGAAGCACTTTCTATGTAATTCCAACCACACCCAAACACTTTTAGTGATGCTTCGAAGCACTTTCTACGTAATTCCAACCACATCCAAACACTTTTAGTGATGCTTCGAAGCACTTTCTACGTAATTCCAACCACATCCAAACACTTTTAGTGATGCTTCGAAGCACTTTCTACGTAATTCCAACCACATCCAAACACTTTTAGTGATGCTTCGAAGCACTTTCTACGTAATTCCAACCACGTCCAAACACCTTTGGTGATGCTTCGAAGCACTGTCTACGTAATTCCAACCACATACAAACTTTTTTGGAGATGCTTCGAAGCACTTTCTACGTAATTCCAACCACATCCAAAGACTTTTGGTGATGCTTCGAAGCACTTTCTACGTAATTCCAACCACATCCAAACACTTTTAGTGATGCTTCGAAGCACTTTCTACGTAATTCCAACCACATCCAAACACTTTTAGTGATGCTTCGAAGCACTTTCTATGTAATTCCAACCACATCCAAACACTTTTAGTGATGCTTCGAAGCACTTTCTACGTAATTCCAACCACATCCAAACACCTTTGGTGATGCGTCGAAGCACTTTCTACGTAATTCCAACCACATCCAAACACTTTTAGTGATGCTTCGAAGCACTTTCTACGTAATTCCAACCACATCCAAACACTTTTAGTGATGCTTCGAAGCACTTTCTACGTAATTCCAACCACATCCAAACACTTTTAGTGATGCTTCGAAGCACTTTCTACGTAATTCCAACCACATCCAAACACTTTTAGTGATGCTTCGAAGCACTTTCTACGTAATTCCAACCACGTCCAAACACCTTTGGTGATGCTTCGAAGCACTTTCTACGTAATTCCAACCACATCCAAACACTTTTGATGATGCTTCGAAGCACTTTCTACGTAATTCCAACCACATCCAAACACTTTTGGTGATGCTTCGAAGCACTTTCTACGTAATTCCAACCACATCCAAACACTTTTAGTGATGCTTCGAAGCACTTTCTACGTAATTCCAACCACGTCCAAACACCTTTGGTGATGCTTCGAAGCACTTTCTATGTAATTCCAACCACACCCAAACACTTTTGGTGATGCTTCGAAGCACTTTCTACGTAATTCCAACCACATCCAAACACCTTTGGTGATGCGTCGAAGCACTTTCTACGTAATTCCAACCACATCCAAACACTTTTAGTGATGCTTCGAAACACTTTCTACGTAATTCCAACCACATCCAAACACTTTTAGTGATGCGTCGAAGCACTTTCTACGTAATTCCAACCACATCCAAACACTTTTAGTGATGCTTCGAAGCACTTTCTACGTAATTCCAACCACATCCAAACACTTTTAGTGATGCGTCGAAGCACTTTCTACGTAATTCCAACCACATCCAAACACTTTTAGTGATGCTTCGAAGCACTTTCTACGTAATTCCAACCACGTCCAAACACCTTTGGTGATGCTTCGAAGCACTTTCTATGTAATTCCAACCACATCCAAACACTTTTGATGATGCTTCGAAGCACTTTCTACGTAATTCCAACCACATCCAAACACTTTTAGTGATGCTTCGAAGCACTTTCTACGTAATTCCAACCACATCCAAACACTTTTAGTGATGCTTCGAAGCACTTTATACGTAATTCCAACCACGTCCAAACACCTTTGGTGATGCTTCGAAGCACTTTCTACGTAATTCCAACCACGTCCAAACACCTTTGGTGATGCTTCGAAGCACTTTCTACGTAATTCCAACCACATCCAAACACTTTTGGTGATGCTTCGAAGCACTTTCTACGTAATTCCAACCACATCCAAACACTTTTAGTGATGCTTCGAAGCACTTTCTACGTAATTCCAACCACATCCAAACACTTTTAGTGATGCTTCGAAGCACTTTCTATGTAATTCCAACCACGTCCAAACACCTTTGGTGATGCTTCGAAGCACTTTCTACGTAATTCCAACCACATCCAAACACTTTTGGTGATGCTTCGAAGCACTTTCTACGTAATTCCAACCACATCCAAACACTTTTAGTGATGCTTCGAAGCACTTTCTACGTAATTCCAACCACATCCAAACACTTTTAGTGATGCTTCGAAGCACTTTCTACGTAATTCCAACCACGTCCAAACACCTTTGGTGATGCTTCGAAGCACTTTCTATGTAATTCCAACCACATCCAAACACTTTTGGTGATGCTTCGAAGCACTTTCTACGTAATTCCAACCACATCCAAACACCTTTGGTGATGCGTCGAAGCACTTTCTACGTAATTCCAACCACATCCAAACACTTTTAGTGATGCTTCGAAGCACTTTCTACGTAATTCCAACCACATCCAAACACTTTTAGTGATGCTTCGAAGCACTTTCTATGTAATTCCAACCACATCCAAACACTTTTAGTGATGCTTCGAAACACTTCCTACGTAATTCCAACCACATCCAAACACTTTTAGTGATGCGTCGAAGCACTTTCTACGTAATTCCAACCACATCCAAACACTTTTAGTGATGCTTCGAAGCACTTTCTACGTAATTCCAACCACATCCAAACACTTTTAGTGATGCTTCGAAGCACTTTCTATGTAATTCCAACCACATCCAAACACTTTTAGTGATGCTTCGAAGCACTTTCTACAAAATTCCAACCACATCCAAACACTTTTAGTGATGCTTCGAAGCACTTTCTATGTAATTCCAACCACATCCAAACACTTTTGGTGATGCTTCGAAGCACTTTCTACGTAATTCCAACCACATCCAAACACCTTTGGTGATGCGTCGAAGCACTTTCTACGTAATTCCAACCACATCCAAACACTTTTAGTGATGCTTCGAAGCACTTTCTACGTAATTCCAACCACATCCAAACACTTTTAGTGATGCTTCGAAGCACTTTCTATGTAATTCCAACCACATCCAAACACTTTTAGTGATGCTTCGAAACACTTTCTACGTAATTCCAACCACATCCAAACACTTTTAGTGATGCGTCGAAGCACTTTCTACGTAATTCCAACCACATCCAAACACTTTTAGTGATGCTTCGAAGCACTTTCTACGTAATTCCAACCACATCCAAACACTTTTAGTGATGCGTCGAAGCACTTTCTACGTAATTCCAACCACATCCAAACACTTTTAGTGATGCTTCGAAGCACTTTCTACGTAATTCCAACCACATCCAAACACTTTTAGTGATGCGTCGAAGCACTTTCTACGTAATTCCAACCACATCCAAACACTTTTAGTGATGCTTCGAAACACTTTCTACGTAATTCCAACCACATCCAAACACATTTAGTGATGCTTCGAAGCACTTTCTACGTAATTCCAACCACATCCAAACACTTTTAGTGATGCTTCGAAGCACTTTCTACAAAATTCCAACCACATCCAAACACTTTTAGTGATGCGTCGAAGCACTTTCTACGTAATTCCAACCACATCCAAACACTTTTAGTGATGCTTCGAAGCACTTTCTACGTAATTCCAACCACGTCCAAACACCTTTGGTGATGCTTCGAAGCACTTTCTATGTAATTCCAACCACATCCAAACACTTTTGATGATGCTTCGAAGCACTTTCTACGTAATTCCAACCACATCCAAACACTTTTAGTGATGCTTCGAAGCACTTTCTACGTAATTCCAACCACATCCAAACACTTTTAGTGATGCTTCGAAGCACTTTCTATGTAATTCCAACCACATCCAAACACTTTTAGTGATGCTTCGAAGCACTTTCTACGTAATTCCAACCACATCCAAACACTTTTAGTGATGCTTCGAAACACTTTCTACGTAATTCCAACCACATCCAAACACTTTTAGTGATGCGTCGAAGCACTTTCTACGTAATTCCAACCACATCCAAACACTTTTAGTGATGCGTCGAAGCACTTTCTACGTAATTCCAACCACGTCCAAACACCTTTGGTGATGCTTCGAAGCACTTTCTACGTAATTCCAACTACGTCCAAACACCTTTGGTGATGCTTCGAAGCACTTTCTACGTAATTCCAACCACATCCAAACACTTTTGGTGATGCTTCGAAGCACTTTCTACGTAATTCCAACCACATCCAAACACTTTTAGTGATGCTTCGAAGCACTTTCTACGTAATTCCAACCACATCCAAACACTTTTAGTGATGCTTCGAAGCACTTTCTATGTAATTCCAACCACATCCAAACACTTTTAGTGATGCTTCGAAGCACTTTCTACGTAATTCCAACCACATCCAAACACTTTTAGTGATGCTTCGAAGCACTTTCTACGTAATTCCAACCACATCCAAACACTTTTAGTGATGCTTCGAAACACTTTCTACGTAATTCCAACCACATCCAAACACTTTTAGTGATGCGTCGAAGCACTTTCTACGTAATTCCAACCACATCCAAACACTTTTAGTGATGCTTCGAAGCACTTTCTACGTAATTCCAACCACATCCAAACACTTTTAGTGATGCTTCGAAGCACTTTCTACGTAATTCCAACCACATCCAAACACTTTTAGTGATGCTTCGAAACACTTTCTACGTAATTCCAACCACATCCAAACACTTTTAGTGATGCGTCGAAGCACTTTCTACGTAATTCCAACCACATCCAAACACTTTTAGTGATGCTTCGAAACACTTTCTACGTAATTCCAACCACATCCAAACACTTTTAGTGATGCTTCGAAGCACTTTCTACGTAATTCCAACCACATCCAAACACTTTTAGTGATGCGTCGAAGCACTTTCTACGTAATTCCAACCACATCCAAACACTTTTAGTGATGCTTCGAAACACTTTCTACGTAATTCCAACCACATCCAAACACTTTTAGTGATGCTTCGAAGCACTTTCTACGTAATTCCAACCACATCCAAACACTTTTAGTGATGCTTCGAAGCACTTTCTACAAAATTCCAACCACATCCAAACACTTTTAGTGATGCGTCGCAGCACTTTCTACGTAATTCCAACCACATCCAAACACTTTTAGTGATGCTTCGAAGCACTTTCTACGTAATTCCAACCACGTCCAAACACCTTTGGTGATGCTTCGAAGCACTTTCTATGTAATTCCAACCACATCCAAACACTTTTGATGATGCTTCGAAGCACTTTCTACGTAATTCCAACCACATCCAAACACTTTTAGTGATGCTTCGAAGCACTTTCTACGTAATTCCAACCACATCCAAACACTTTTAGTGATGCTTCGAAACACTTTCTACGTAATTCCAACCACATCCAAACACTTTTAGTGATGCGTCGAAGCACTTTCTACGTAATTCCAACCACATCCAAACACTTTTAGTGATGCTTCGAAACACTTTCTACGTAATTCCAACCACATCCAAACACTTTTAGTGATGCTTCGAAGCACTTTCTACGTAATTCCAACCACATCCAAACACTTTTAGTGATGCGTCGAAGCACTTTCTACGTAATTCCAACCACATCCAAACACTTTTAGTGATGCTTCGAAACACTTTCTACGTAATTCCAACCACATCCAAACACTTTTAGTGATGATTCGAAGCACTTTCTACGTAATTCCAACCACATCCAAACACTTTTAGTGATGCTTCGAAGCACTTTCTACAAAATTCCAACCACATCCAAACACTTTTAGTGATGCGTCGCAGCACTTTCTACGTAATTCCAACCACATCCAAACACTTTTAGTGATGCTTCGAAGCACTTTCTACGTAATTCCAACCACGTCCAAACACCTTTGGTGATGCTTCGAAGCACTTTCTATGTAATTCCAACCACATCCAAACACTTTTGATGATGCTTCGAAGCACTTTCTACGTAATTCCAACCACATCCAAACACTTTTAGTGATGCTTCGAAGCACTTTCTACGTAATTCCAACCACATCCAAACACTTTTAGTGATGCGTCGAAGCACTTTCTACGTAATTCCAACCACATCCAAACACTTTTAGTGATGCTTCGAAACACTTTCTACGTAATTCCAACCACATCCAAACACTTTTAGTGATGCTTCGAAGCACTTTCTACGTAATTCCAACCACATCCAAACACTTTTAGTGATGCTTCGAAGCACTTTCTACAAAATTCCAACCACATCCAAACACTTTTAGTGATGCGTCGCAGCACTTTCTACGTAATTCCAACCACATCCAAACACTTTTAGTGATGCTTCGAAGCACTTTCTATGTAATTCCAACCACATCCAAACACTTTTAGTGATGCTTCGAAGCACTTTCTACGTAATTCCAACCACATCCAAACACTTTTAGTGATGCTTCGAAACACTTTCTATGTAATTCCAACCACATCCAAACACTTTTAGTGATGCGTCGAAGCACTTTCTACGTAATTCCAACCACATCCAAACACTTTTAGTGATGCTTCGAAACACTTTCTATGTAATTCCAACCACATCCAAACACTTTTAGTGATGCGTCGAAGCACTTTCTACGTAATTCCAACCACATCCAAACACTTTTAGTGATGCTTCGAAACACTTTCTACGTAATTCCAACCACATCCAAACACTTTTAGTGATGCTTCGAAGCACTTTCTACGTAATTCCAACCACGTCCAAACACCTTTGGTGATGCTTCGAAGCACTTTCTATGTAATTCCAACCACATCCAAACACTTTTGATGATGCTTCGAAGCACTTTCTACGTAATTCCAACCACATCCAAACACTTTTAGTGATGCTTCGAAGCACTTTCTATGTAATTCCAACCACATCCAAACACTTTTAGTGATGCGTCGAAGCACTTTCTACGTAATTCCAACCACATCCAAACACTTTTAGTGATGCTTCGAAACACTTTCTACGTAATTCCAACCACATCCAAACACTTTTAGTGATGCTTCGAAGCACTTTCTACGTAATTCCAACCACATCCAAACACTTTTAGTGATGCTTCGAAGCACTTTCTACGTAATTCCAACCACATCCAAACACTTTTAGTGATGCGTCGAAGCACTTTCTACGTAATTCCAACCACATCCAAACACTTTTAGTGATGCTTCGAAACACTTTCTACGTAATTCCAACCACATCCAAACACTTTTAGTGATGCGTCGAAGCACTTTCTACGTAATTCCAACCACATCCAAACACTTTTAGTGATGCTTCGAAGCACTTTCTACGTAATTCCAACCACATCCAAACACTTTTAGTGATGCGTCGAAGCACTTTCTACGTAATTCCAACCACATCCAAACACTTTTAGTGATGCTTCGAAGCACTTTCTACGTAATTCCAACCACGTCCAAACACCTTTGGTGATGCTTCGAAGCACTTTCTACGTAATTCCAACCACATCCAAACACTTTTAGTGATGCGTCGAAGCACTTTCTACGTAATTCCAACCACATCCAAACACTTTTAGTGATGCTTCGAAGCACTTTCTATGTAATTCCAACCACATCCAAACACTTTTGATGATGCTTCGAAGCACTTTCTACGTAATTCCAACCACATCCAAACACTTTTAGTGATGCTTCGAAGCACTTTCTACGTAATTCCAACCACATCCAAACACTTTTAGTGATGCTTCGAAGCACTTTATACGTAATTCCAACCACGTCCAAACACCTTTGGTGATGCTTCGAAGCACTTTCTACGTAATTCCAACCACATCCAAACACTTTTAGTGATGCTTCGAAGCACTTTCTACGTAATTCCAACCACGTCCAAACACCTTTGGTGATGCTTCGAAGCACTTTCTATGTAATTCCAACCACATCCAAACACTTTTGATGATGCTTCGAAGCACTTTCTACGTAATTCCAACCACATCCAAACACTTTTAGTGATGCTTCGAAGCACTTTCTACGTAATTCCAACCACATCCAAACACTTTTAGTGATGCTTCGAAACACTTTCTACGTAATTCCAACCACATCCAAACACTTTTAGTGATGCGTCGAAGCACTTTCTACGTAATTCCAACCACATCCAAACACTTTTAGTGATGCTTCGAAACACTTTCTACGTAATTCCAACCACATCCAAACACTTTTAGTGATGCTTCGAAGCACTTTCTACGTAATTCCAACCACATCCAAACACTTTTAGTGATGCGTCGAAGCACTTTCTACGTAATTCCAACCACATCCAAACACTTTTAGTGATGCTTCGAAACACTTTCTACGTAATTCCAACCACATCCAAACACTTTTAGTGATGATTCGAAGCACTTTCTACGTAATTCCAACCACATCCAAACACTTTTAGTGATGCTTCGAAGCACTTTCTACGTAATTCCAACCACATCCAAACACTTTTAGTGATGCGTCGAAGCACTTTCTACGTAATTCCAACCACATCCAAACACTTTTAGTGATGCTTCGAAGCACTTTCTACGTAATTCCAACCACATCCAAACACTTTTAGTGATGCTTCGAAGCACTTTATACGTAATTCCAACCACGTCCAAACACCTTTGGTGATGCTTCGAAGCACTTTCTACGTAATTCCAACCACATCCAAACACTTTTAGTGATGCTTCGAAGCACTTTCTACGTAATTCCAACCACGTCCAAACACCTTTGGTGATGCTTCGAAGCACTTTCTACGTAATTCCAACCACATCCAAACACTTTTAGTGATGCGTCGAAGCACTTTCTACGTAATTCCAACCACATCCAAACACTTTTAGTGATGCTTCGAAACACTTTCTACGTAATTCCAACCACATCCAAACACTTTTAGTGATGCGTCGAAGCACTTTCTACGTAATTCCAACCACATCCAAACACTTTTAGTGATGCGTCGAAGCACTTTCTACGTAATTCCAACCACATCCAAACACTTTTAGTGATGCGTCGAAGCACTTTCTACGTAATTCCAACCACATCCAAACACTTTTAGTGATGCTTCGAAGCACTTTCTACGTAATTCCAACCACGTCCAAACACCTTTGGTGATGCTTCGAAGCACTTTCTATGTAATTCCAACCACATCCAAACACTTTTGATGATGCTTCGAAGCACTTTCTACGTAATTCCAACCACATCCAAACACTTTTAGTGATGCTTCGAAGCACTTTCTACGTAATTCCAACCACGTCCAAACACCTTTGGTGATGCTTCGAAGCACTTTCTATGTAATTCCAACCACATCCAAACACTTTTGATGATGCTTCGAAGCACTTTCTACGTAATTCCAACCACATCCAAACACTTTTAGTGATGCTTCGAAGCACTTTCTACGTAATTCCAACCACATCCAAACACTTTTAGTGATGCTTCGAAGCACTTTATACGTAATTCCAACCACGTCCAAACACCTTTGGTGATGCTTCGAAGCACTTTCTACGTAATTCCAACCACATCCAAACACTTTTAGTGATGCTTCGAAGCACTTTCTACGTAATTCCAACCACGTCCAAACACCTTTGGTGATGCTTCGAAGCACTTTCTACGTAATTCCAACCACATCCAAACACTTTTAGTGATGCGTCGAAGCACTTTCTACGTAATTCCAACCACATCCAAACACTTTTAGTGATGCTTCGAAACACTTTCTACGTAATTCCAACCACATCCAAACACTTTTAGTGATGCGTCGAAGCACTTTCTACGTAATTCCAACCACATCCAAACACTTTTAGTGATGCTTCGAAGCACTTTCTACGTAATTCCAACCACATCCAAACACTTTTAGTGATGCGTCGAAGCACTTTCTACGTAATTCCAACCACATCCAAACACTTTTAGTGATGCTTCGAAGCACTTTCTACGTAATTCCAACCACGTCCAAACACCTTTGGTGATGCTTCGAAGCACTTTCTATGTAATTCCAACCACATTAAAACACTTTTGATGATGCTTCGAAGCACTTTCTACGTAATTCCAACCACATCCAAACACTTTTAGTGATGCTTCGAAGCACTTTCTACGTAATTCCAACCACATCCAAACACTTTTAGTGATGCTTCGAAGCACTTTATACGTAATTCCAACCACGTTAAAACACCTTTGGTGATGCTTCGAAGCACTTTCTACGTAATTCCAACCACATCCAAACACTTTTAGTGATGCTTCGAAGCACTTTCTACGTAATTCCAACCACGTCCAAACACCTTTGGTGATGCTTCGAAGCACTTTCTATGTAATTCCAACCACATCCAAACACTTTTGATGATGCTTCGAAGCACTTTCTACGTAATTCCAACCACATCCAAACACTTTTAGTGATGCTTCGAAGCACTTTCTACGTAATTCCAACCACATCCAAACACTTTTAGTGATGCTTCGAAGCACTTTATACGTAATTCCAACCACGTCCAAACACCTTTGGTGATGCTTCGAAGCACTTTCTATGTAATTCCAACCACATCCAAACACTTTTGATGATGCTTCGAAGCACTTTCTACGTAATTTCAACCACATCCAAACACTTTTAGTGATGCGTCGAAGCACTTTCTACGTAATTCCAACCACATCCAAACACTTTTAGTGATGCTTCGAAACACTTTCTACGTAATTCCAACCACATCCAAACACTTTTAGTGATGCTTCGAAGCACTTTCTACGTAATTCCAACCACATCCAAACACTTTTAGTGATGCTTCGAAGCACTTTCTACAAAATTCCAACCACATCCAAACACTTTTAGTGATGCGTCGCAGCACTTTCTACGTAATTCCAACCACATCCAAACACTTTTAGTGATGCTTCGAAGCACTTTCTACGTAATTCCAACCACGTCCAAACACCTTTGGTGATGCTTCGAAGCACTTTCCATGTAATTCCAACCACATCCAAACACTTTTGATGATGCTTCGAAGCACTTTCTACGTAATTCCAACCACATCCAAACACTTTTAGTGATGCTTCGAAGCACTTTCTACGTAATTCCAACCACATCCAAACACTTTTAGTGATGCGTCGAAGCACTTTCTACGTAATTCCAACCACATCCAAACACTTTTAGTGATGCTTCGAAGCACTTTCTACGTAATTCCAACCACATCCAAACACTTTTAGTGATGCTTCGAAGCACTTTCTATGTAATTCCAACCACATCCAAACACTTTTAGTGATGCGTCGAAGCACTTTCTACGTAATTCCAACCACATCCAAACACTTTTGATGATGCTTCGAAGCACTTTCTACGTAATTCCAACCACATCCAAACACTTTTGGTGATGCTTCGAAGCACTTTCTACGTAATTCCAACCACATCCAAACACTTTTAGTGATGCTTCGAAGCACTTTCTACGTAATTCCAACCACATCCAAACACTTTTAGTGATGCTTCGAAACACTTTCTACGTAATTCCAACCACATCCAAACACTTTTAGTGATGCTTCGAAGCACTTTCTACGTAATTCCAACCACATCCAAACACTTTTAGTGATGCGTCGAAGCACTTTCTACGTAATTCCAACCACATCCAAACACTTTTAGTGATGCTTCGAAGCACTTTCTACGTAATTCCAACCACATCCAAACACTTTTAGTGATGCTTCGAAGCACTTTCTACGTAATTCCAACCACATCCAAACACTTTTAGTGATGCTTCGAAGCACTTTCTACAAAATTCCAACCACATCCAAACACTTTTAGTGATGCGTCGCAGCACTTTCTACGTAATTCCAACCACATCCAAACACTTTTAGTGATGCTTCGAAACACTTTCTACGTAATTCCAACCACATCCAAACACTTTTAGTGATGCGTCGAAGCACTTTCTACGTAATTCCAACCACATCCAAACACTTTTAGTGATGCTTCGAAACACTTTCTACGTAATTCCAACCACATCCAAACACTTTTAGTGATGCTTCGAAGCACTTTCTACGTAATTCCAACCACATCCAAACACTTTTAGTGATGCGTCGAAGCACTTTCTACGTAATTCCAACCACATCCAAACACTTTTAGTGATGCTTCGAAGCACTTTCTACGTAATTCCAACCACATCCAAACACTTTTAGTGATGCTTCGAAGCACTTTCTACGTAATTCCAACCACATCCAAACACTTTTAGTGATGCTTCGAAGCACTTTCTACAAAATTCCAACCACATCCAAACACTTTTAGTGATGCGTCGCAGCACTTTCTACGTAATTCCAACCACATCCAAACACTTTTAGTGATGCTTCGAAGCACTTTCTACGTAATTCCAACCACGTCCAAACACCTTTGGTGATGCTTCGAAGCACTTTCTATGTAATTCCAACCACATCCAAACACTTTTAGTGATGCTTCGAAGCACTTTCTACGTAATTCCAACCACATCCAAACACTTTTAGTGATGCTTCGAAGCACTTTCTACGTAATTCCAACCACATCCAAACACTTTTAGTGATGCTTCGAAACACTTTCTACGTAATTCCAACCACATCCAAACACTTTTAGTGATGCGTCGAAGCACTTTCTACGTAATTCCAACCACATCCAAACACTTTTAGTGATGCTTCGAAACACTTTCTACGTAATTCCAACCACATCCAAACACTTTTAGTGATGCTTCGAAGCACTTTCTACGTAATTCCAACCACATCCAAACACTTTTAGTGATGCGTCGAAGCACTTTCTACGTAATTCCAACCACATCCAAACACTTTTAGTGATGCTTCGAAACACTTTCTACGTAATTCCAACCACATCCAAACACTTTTAGTGATGCTTCGAAGCACTTTCTACGTAATTCCAACCACATCCAAACACTTTTAGTGATGCTTCGAAGCACTTTCTACAAAATTCCAACCACATCCAAACACTTTTAGTGATGCGTCGCAGCACTTTCTACGTAATTCCAACCACATCCAAACACTTTTAGTGATGCTTCGAAGCACTTTCTACGTAATTCCAACCACGTCCAAACACCTTTGGTGATGCTTCGAAGCACTTTCTATGTAATTCCAACCACATCCAAACACTTTTGATGATGCTTCGAAGCACTTTCTACGTAATTCCAACCACATCCAAACACTTTTAGTGATGCTTCGAAGCACTTTCTACGTAATTCCAACCACATCCAAACACTTTTAGTGATGCGTCGAAGCACTTTCTACGTAATTCCAACCACATCCAAACACTTTTAGTGATGCTTCGAAGCACTTTCTACGTAATTCCAACCACATCCAAACACTTTTAGTGATGCTTCGAAACACTTTCTACGTAATTCCAACCACATCCAAACACTTTTAGTGATGCGTCGAAGCACTTTCTACGTAATTCCAACCACATCCAAACACTTTTAGTGATGCTTCGAAGCACTTTCTACGTAATTCCAACCACATCCAAACACTTTTAGTGATGCTTCGAAGCACTTTCTATGTAATTCCAACCACATCCAAACACTTTTAGTGATGCGTCGAAGCACTTTCTACGTAATTCCAACCACATCCAAACACTTTTGATGATGCTTCGAAGCACTTTCTACGTAATTCCAACCACATCCAAACACTTTTGGTGATGCTTCGAAGCACTTTCTACGTAATTCCAACCACATCCAAACACTTTTAGTGATGCTTCGAAGCACTTTCTACGTAATTCCAACCACATCCAAACACTTTTAGTGATGCTTCGAAGCACTTTCTACGTAATTCCAACCACATCCAAACACTTTTAGTGATGCTTCGAAGCACTTTCTACGTAATTCCAACCACGTCCAAACACCTTTGGTGATGCTTCGAAGCACTTTCTATGTAATTCCAACCACATCCAAACACTTTTGGTGATGCTTCGAAGCACTTTCTACGTAATTCCAACCACATCCAAACACCTTTGGTGATGCGTCGAAGCACTTTCTACGTAATTCCAACCACATCCAAACACTTTTAGTGATGCTTCGAAACACTTTCTACGTAATTCCAACCACATCCAAACACTTTTAGTGATGCGTCGAAGCACTTTCTACGTAATTCCAACCACATCCAAACACTTTTAGTGATGCTTCGAAGCACTTTCTACGTAATTCCAACCACATCCAAACACTTTGAGTGATGCGTCGAAGCACTTTCTACGTAATTCCAACCACATCCAAACACTTTTAGTGATGCTTCGAAGCACTTTCTACGTAATTCCAACCACGTCCAAACACCTTTGGTGATGCTTCGAAGCACTTTCTATGTAATTCCAACCACATCCAAACACTTTTGATGATGCTTCGAAGCACTTTCTACGTAATTCCAACCACATCCAAACACTTTTAGTGATGCTTCGAAACACTTTCTACGTAATTCCAACCACATCCAAACACTTTTAGTGATGCGTCGAAGCACTTTCTACGTAATTCCAACCACATCCAAACACTTTTAGTGATGCTTCGAAGCACTTTCTACGTAATTCCAACCACATCCAAACACTTTTAGTGATGCGTCGAAGCACTTTCTACGTAATTCCAACCACATCCAAACACTTTTAGTGATGCTTCGAAACACTTTCTACGTAATTCCAACCACATCCAAACACTTTTAGTGATGCTTCGAAGCACTTTCTACGTAATTCCAACCACATCCAAACACTTTTAGTGATGCTTCGAAGCACTTTCTACGTAATTCCAACCACATCCAAACACTTTTAGTGATGCTTCGAAGCACTTTCTACGTAATTCCAACCACATCCAAACACCTTTGGTGATGCTTCGAAGCACTTTCTATGTAATTCCAACCACATCCAAATACTTTTGATGATGCTTCGAAGCACTTTCTACGTAATTCCAACCACATCCAAACACTTTTAGTGATGCTTCGAAGCACTTTCTACGTAATTCCAACCACATCCAAACACTTTTAGTGATGCTTCGAAGCACTTTCTACGTAATTCCAACCACATCCAAACACTTTTAGTGATGCGTCGAAGCACTTTCTACGTAATTCCAACCACATCCAAACACTTTTAGTGATGCTTCGAAGCACTTTCTACGTAATTCCAACCACATCCAAACACTTTTAGTGATGCGTCGAAGCACTTTCTACGTAATTCCAACCACATCCAAACACTTTTAGTGATGCTTCGAAGCACTTTCTACGTAATTCCAACCACATCCAAACACTTTTAGTGATGCGTCGAAGCACTTTCTACGTAATTCCAACCACATCCAAACACTTTTAGTGATGCTTCGAAACACTTTCTACGTAATTCCAACCACATCCAAACACTTTTAGTGATGCGTCGAAGCACTTTCTACGTAATTCCAACCACATCCAAACACTTTTAGTGATGCTTCGAAGCACTTTCTACGTAATTCCAACCACATCCAAACACTTTTAGTGATGCTTCGAAGCACTTTCTACGTAATTCCAACCACATCCAAACACTTTTAGTGATGCTTCGAAGCACTTTCTACGTAATTCCAACCACGTCCAAACACCTTTGGTGATGCTTCGAAGCACTTTCTATGTAATTCCAACCACATCCAAACACTTTTGATGATGCTTCGAAGCACTTTCTACGTAATTCCAACCACATCCAAACACTTTTAGTGATGCTTCGAAGCACTTTCTACGTAATTCCAACCACATCCAAACACTTTTAGTGATGCGTCGAAGCACTTTCTACGTAATTCCAACCACATCCAAACACTTTTAGTGATGCTTCGAAGCACTTTCTACGTAATTCCAACCACATCCAAACACTTTTAGTGATGCTTCGAAACACTTTCTACGTAATTCCAACCACATCCAAACACTTTTAGTGATGCGTCGAAGCACTTTCTACGTAATTCCTACAACATCCAAACACTTTTAGTGATGCTTCGATGCACTTTCTACGTAATTCCAACCACATCCAAACACTTTTAGTGATGCGTCGAAGCACTTTCTACGTAATTCCAACCACATCCAAACACTTTTAGTGATGCTTCGAAGCACTTTCTACGTAATTCCAACCACGTCCAAACACCTTTGGTGATGCTTCGAAGCACTTTCTACGTAATTCCAACCACATCCAAACACTTTTAGTGATGCTTCGAAGCACTTTCTATGTAATTCCAACCACATCCAAACACTTTTAGTGATGCTTCGAAGCACTTTCTACGTAATTCCAACCACATCCAAACACTTTTAGTGATGCGTCGAAGCACTTTCTACGTAATTCCAACCACATCCAAACACTTTTAGTGATGCTTCGAAGCACTTTCTACGTAATTCCAACCACATCCAAACACTTTTAGTGATGCTTCGAAACACTTTCTACGTAATTCCAACCACATCCAAACACTTTTAGTGATGCGTCGAAGCACTTTCTACGTAATTCCAACCACATCCAAACACTTTTAGTGATGCTTCGAAGCACTTTCTACGTAATTCCAACCACATCCAAACACTTTTAGTGATGCGTCGAAGCACTTTCTACGTAATTCCAACCACATCCAAACACTTTTAGTGATGCTTCGAAGCACTTTCTACGTAATTCCAACCACGTCCAAACACCTTTGGTGATGCTTCGAAGCACTTTCTATGTAATTCCAACCACATCCAAACACTTTTGATGATGCTTCGAAGCACTTTCTACGTAATTCCAACCACATCCAAACACTTTTAGTGATGCTTCGAAGCACTTTCTACGTAATTCCAACCACATCCAAACACTTTTAGTGATGCTTCGAAGCACTTTCTACGTAATTCCAACCACATCCAAACACTTTTAGTGATGCTTCGAAGCACTTTCTACGTAATTCCAACCACGTCCAAACACCTTTGGTGATGCTTCGAAGCACTTTCTACGTAATTCCAACCACATCCAAACACTTTTAGTGATGCTTCGAAGCACTTTCTACGTAATTCCAACCACATCCAAACACTTTTAGTGATGCTTCGAAGCACTTTCTACGTAATTCCAACCACATCCAAACACCTTTGGTGATGCGTCGAAGCACTTTCTACGTAATTCCAACCACATCCAAACACTTTTAGTGATGCTTCGAAACACTTTCTGCGTAATTCCAACCACATCCAAACACTTTTAGTGATGCTTCGAAGCACTTTCTACGTAATTCCAACCACATCCAAACACTTTTAGTGATGCTTCGAAGCACTTTCTACGTAATTCCAACCACATCCAAACACTTTTAGTGATGCGTCGAAGCACTTTCTACGTAATTCCAACCACATCCAAACACTTTTAGTGATGCTTCGAAACACTTTCTACGTAATTCCAACCACATCCAAACACTTTTAGTGATGCGTCGAAGCACTTTCTACGTAATTCCAACCACATCCATACACTTTTAGTGATGCTTCGAAGCACTTTCTACGTAATTCCAACCACATCCAAACACTTTTAGTGATGCGTCGAAGCACTTTCTACGTAATTCCAACCACATCCAAACACTTTTAGTGATGCTTCGAAGCACTTTCTACGTAATTCCAACCACGTCCAAACACCTTTGGTGATGCTTCGAAGCACTTTCTATGTAATTCCAACCACATCCAAACACTTTTGATGATGCTTCGAAGCACTTTCTACGTAATTCCAACCACATCCAAACACTTTTAGTGATGCTTCGAAGCACTTTCTACGTAATTCCAACCACATCCAAACACTTTTAGTGATGCTTCGAAGCACTTTATACGTAATTCCAACCACGTCCAAACACCTTTGGTGATGCTTCGAAGCACTTTCTACGTAATTCCAACCACATCCAAACACTTTTGGTGATGCGTCGAAGCACTTTCTACGTAATTCCAACCACATCCAAACACTTTTAGTGATGCTTCGAAGCACTTTCTACGTAATTCCAACCACATCCAAACACTTTTAGTGATGCGTCGAAGCACTTTCTACGTAATTCCAACCACATCCAAACACTTTTAGTGATGCTTCGAAGCACTTTCTACGTAATTCCAACCACATCCAAACACTTTTAGTGATGCTTCGAAGCACTTTCTACGTAATTCCAACCACATCCAAACACTTTTAGTGATGCTTCGAAGCACTTTCTACGTAATTCCAACCACATCCAAACACTTTTAGTGATGCGTCGAAGCACTTTCTACGTAATTCCAACCACATCCAAACACTTTTAGTGATGCTTCGAAGCACTTTCTACGTAATTCCAACCACGTCCAAACACCTTTGGTGATGCTTCGAAGCACTTTCTATGTAATTCCAACCACATCCAAACACTTTTGATGATGCTTCGAAGCACTTTCTACGTAATTCCAACCACATCCAAACACTTTTAGTGATGCTTCGAAGCACTTTCTACGTAATTCCAACCACATCCAAACACTTTTAGTGATGCTTCGAAGCACTTTATACGTAATTCCAACCACGTCCAAACACCTTTGGTGATGCTTCGAAGCACTTTCTACGTAATTCCAACCACATCCAAACACCTTTGGTGATGCGTCGAAGCACTTTCTACGTAATTCCAACCACATCCAAACACTTTTAGTGATGCTTCGAAGCACTTTATACGTAATTCCAACCACGTCCAAACACCTTTGGTGATGCTTCGAAGCACTTTCTATGTAATTCCAACCACATCCAAACACTTTTGATGATGCTTCGAAGCACTTTCTACGTAATTCCAACCACATCCAAACACTTTTAGTGATGCTTCGAAGCACTTTCTACGTAATTCCAACCACATCCAAACACTTTTGGTGATGCGTCGAAGCACTTTCTACGTAATTCCAACCACATCCAAACACTTTTAGTGATGCTTCGAAGCACTTTCTACGTAATTCCAACCACATCCAAACACTTTTAGTGATGCTTCGAAGCACTTTCTACGTAATTCCAACCACATCCAAACACTTTTAGTGATGCTTCGAAGCACTTTCTACGTAATTCCAACCACGTCCAAACACCTTTGGTGATGCTTCGAAGCACTTTCTATGTAATTCCAACCACATCCAAACACTTTTGATGATGCTTCGAAGCACTTTCTACGTAATTCCAACCACATCCAAACACTTTTAGTGATGCTTCGAAGCACTTTCTACGTAATTCCAACCACATCCAAACACTTTTAGTGATGCTTCGAAGCACTTTCTACGTAATTCCAACCACATCCAAACACTTTTAGTGATGCTTCGAAGCACTTTATACGTAATTCCAACCACGTCCAAACACCTTTGGTGATGCTTCGAAGCACTTTCTACGTAATTCCAACCACATCCAAACACTTTTGGTGATGCGTCGAAGCACTTTCTACGTAATTCCAACCACATCCAAACACTTTTAGTGATGCTTCGAAGCACTTTCTACGTAATTCCAACCACATCCAAACACTTTTAGTGATGCGTCGAAGCACTTTCTACGTAATTCCAACCACATCCAAACACTTTTAGTGATGCTTCGAAGCACTTTCTACGTAATTCCAACCACGTCCAAACACCTTTGGTGATGCTTCGAAGCACTTTCTATGTAATTCCAACCACATCCAAACACTTTTGATGATGCTTCGAAGCACTTTCTACGTAATTCCAACCACATCCAAACACTTTTAGTGATGCTTCGAAGCACTTTCTACGTAATTCCAACCACATCCAAACACTTTTAGTGATGCTTCGAAGCACTTTCTACGTAATTCCAACCACATCCAAACACTTTTGGTGATGCTTCGAAGCACTTTCTACGTAATTCCAACCACATCCAAACACTTTTGGTGATGCTTCGAAGCACTTTCTATGTAATTCCAACCACATCCAAACACTTTTAGTGATGCTTCGAAGCACTTTCTACGTAATTCCAACCACATCCAAACACTTTTAGTGATGCTTCGAAGCACTTTCTACGTAATTCCAACCACGTCCAAACACCTTTGGTGATGCTTCGAAGCACTTTCTATGTAATTCCAACCACATCCAAACACTTTTGATGATGCTTCGAAGCACTTTCTACGTAATTCCAACCACATCCAAAAACTTTTGGTGATGCTTCGAAGCACTTTCTACGTAATTCCAACCACATCCAAACACTTTTAGTGATGCTTCGAAGCACTTTCTACGTAATTCCAACCACATCCAAACACTTTTGATGATGCTTCGAAGCACTTTCTAAGTAATTCCAACCACGTCCAAACACCTTTGGTGATGCTTCGAAGCACTTTCTACGTAATTTCAACCACATCCAAACACTTTTGGTGATGCTTCGAAGCACTTTCTATGTAATTCCAACCACATCCAAACACTTTTAGTGATGCTTCGAAGCACTTTCTACGTAATTCCAACCACATCCAAACACTTTTAGTGATGCTTCGAAGCACTTTCTACGTAATTCCAACCACATCCAAACACTTTTGATGATGCTTCGAAGCACTTTCTACGTAATTCCAACCACGTCCAAACACCTTTGGTGATGCTTCGAAGCACTTTCTACGTAATTCCAACCACATCCAAACACTTTTGGTGATGCTTCGAAGCACTTTCTATGTAATTCCAACCACATCCAAACACTTTTAGTGATGCTTCGAAGCACTTTCTACGTAATTCCAACCACATCCAAACACTTTTAGTGATGCTTCGAAGCACTTTCTACGTAATTCCAACCACATCCAAACACTTTTGGTGATGCTTCGAAGCACTTTCTACGTAATTCCAACCACATCCAAACACCTTTGGTGATGCGTCGAAGCACTTTCTACGTAATTCCAACCACATCCAAACACTTTTAGTGATGCTTCGAAACACTTTCTACGTAATTCCAACCACATCCAAACACTTTTAGTGATGCGTCGAAGCACTTTCTACGTAATTCCAACCACATCCAAACACTTTTAGTGATGCTTCGAAGCACTTTCTACGTAATTCCAACCACATCCAAACACTTTTAGTGATGCTTCGAAGCACTTTCTACGTAATTCCAACCACATCCAAACACTTTTGGTGATGCTTCGAAGCACTTTCTATGTAATTCCAACCACATCCAAACACTTTTAGTGATGCTTCGAAGCACTTTCTACGTAATTCCAACCACATCCAAACACTTTTAGTGATGCTTCGAAGCACTTTCTACGTAATTCCAACCACATCCAAACACTTTTAGTGATGCTTCGAAGCACTTTCTACGTAATTCCAACCACATCCAAACACTTTTAGTGATGCTTCGAAGCACTTTCTACGTAATTCCAACCACATCCAAACACTTTTGGTGATGCTTCGAAGCACTTTCTATGTAATTCCAACCACATCCAAACACTTTTGGTGATGCTTCGAAACACTTTCTACGTAATTCCAACCACATCCAAACACTTTTGGTGATGCTTCGAAGCACTTTCTACGTAATTCCAACCACATCCAAACACTTTTAGTGATGCTTCGAAACACTTTCTACGTAATTCCAACCACATCCAAACACCATTTGAGGTGCTTCGAAGCACTTTCTACGTAATTCCAACCACATCCAAACACTTTTGATGATGCTTCGAAGCACTTTATACGTAATTCCAACCACATCCAAACACTTTTAGTGATGCTTCGAAGCACTTTATACGTAATTCCAACCACATCCAAACAATTTTGGTGATGCTTCGAAGTACTTTCTACGTAATTCCAACCACATCCAAACACTTTTAGTGATGCTTCGAAGCACTTTATACGTAATTCCAACCACATCCAAACACTTTTAGTGATGCTTCGAAGCACTTTCTACGTAATTCCAACCACATCCAAACACCTTGGGTGATGCTTCGAAGCACTTTCTACGTAATTCCAACCACATATAAATACCTTTGAGGATGCTTCGAAACACTTTCTACGTAATTCCAACCACATCCAAACACTTTTGGTGATGCTTCGAAGCACTTTCTATGTAATTCCAACCACATCCAAACACTTTTGATGATGCTTCGAAGCACTTTCTATGTAATTCCAACCACATCCAAACACTTTTAGTGATGCTTCGAAGCACTTTCTACGTAATTCCAACCACATCCAAACACTTTTGGTGATGCTTCGAAGCACTTTCTATGTAATTCCAACCACATCCAAACACTTTTAGTGATGCTTCGAAGCACTTTCTACGTAATTCCAACCACATCCAAACACTTTTGGTGATGCTTCGAAGCACTTTCTACGTAATTCCAACCACATCCAAACACTTTTAGTGATGCTTCGAAGCACTTTCTACGTAATTCCAACCACATCCAAACACTTTTAGTGATGCTTCGAAGCACTTTCTACGTAATTCCAACCACGTCCAAACACCTTTGGTGATGCTTCGAAGCACTTTCTATGTAATTCCAACCACATCCAAACACTTTTGATGATGCTTCGAAGCACTTTCTACGTAATTCCAACCACATCCAAACACTTTTAGTGATGCTTCGAAGCACTTTCTACGTAATTCCAACCACATCCAAACACTTTTAGTGATGCTTCGAAGCACTTTCTATGTAATTCCAACCACATCCAAACACTTTTAGTGATGCTTCGAAGCACTTTCTACGTAATTCCAACCACATCCAAACACTTTTAGTGATGCTTCGAAGCACTTTCTACGTAATTCCAACCACATCCAAACACTTTTAGTGATGCTTCGAAGCACTTTCTATGTAATTCCAACCACATCCAAACACTTTTGGTGATGCTTCGAAGCACTTTCTATGTAATTCCAACCACATCCAAACACTTTTAGTGATGCTTCGAAGCACTTTCTACGTAATTCCAACCACATCCAAACACTTTTAGTGATGCTTCGAAGCACTTTCTACGTAATTCCAACCACATCCAAACACTTTTGGTGATGCTTCGAAGCACTTTCTATGTAATTCCAACCACATCCAAACACTTTTGGTGATGCTTCGAAACACTTTCTACGTAATTCCAACCACATCCAAACACTTTTGGTGATGCTTCGAAGCACTTTCTACGTAATTCCAACCACATCCAAACACATTTAGTGATGCTTCGAAGCACTTTCTACGTAATTCCAACCACATCCAAACACTTTTGGTGATGCTTCGAAGCACTTTCTACGTAATTCCAACCACATCCAAACACCTTTGGTGATGCGTCGAAGCACTTTCTACGTAATTCCAACCACATCCAAACACTTTTAGTGATGCTTCGAAACACTTTCTACGTAATTCCAACCACATCCAAACACTTTTAGTGATGCGTCGAAGCACTTTCTACGTAATTCCAACCACATCCAAACACTTTTAGTGATGCTTCGAAGCACTTTCTACGTAATTCCAACCACATCCAAACACTTTTGGTGATGCTTCGAAGCACTTTCTATGTAATTCCAACCACATCCAAACACTTTTAGTGATGCTTCGAAGCACTTTCTACGTAATTCCAACCACATCCAAACACTTTTGGTGATGCTTCGAAGCACTTTCTACGTAATTCCAACCACATCCAAACACTTTTAGTGATGCTTCGAAGCACTTTCTACGTAATTCCAACCACGTCCAAACACCTTTGGTGATGCTTCGAAGCACTTTCTATGTAATTCCAACCACATCCAAACACTTTTGATGATGCTTCGAAGCACTTTCTACGTAATTCCAACCACATCCAAACACTTTTAGTGATGCTTCGAAGCACTTTCTACGTAATTCCAACCACATCCAAACACTTTTAGTGATGCTTCGAAGCACTTTCTATGTAATTCCAACCACATCCAAACACTTTTAGTGATGCTTCGAAGCACTTTCTACGTAATTCCAACCACATCCAAACACTTTTAGTGATGCTTCGAAGCACTTTCTACGTAATTCCAACCACATCCAAACACTTTTAGTGATGCTTCGAAGCACTTTCTATGTAATTCCAACCACATCCAAACACTTTTGGTGATGCTTCGAAGCACTTTCTATGTAATTCCAACCACATCCAAACACTTTTAGTGATGCTTCGAAGCACTTTCTACGTAATTCCAACCACATCCAAACACTTTTAGTGATGCTTCGAAGCACTTTCTACGTAATTCCAACCACATCCAAACACTTTTGGTGATGCTTCGAAGCACTTTCTATGTAATTCCAACCACATCCAAACACTTTTGGTGATGCTTCGAAACACTTTCTACGTAATTCCAACCACATCCAAACACTTTTGGTGATGCTTCGAAGCACTTTCTACGTAATTCCAACCACATCCAAACACATTTAGTGATGCTTCGAAGCACTTTCTACGTAATTCCAACCACATCCAAACACTTTTAGTGATGCTTCGAAGCACTTTCTACGTAATTCCAACCACATCCAAACACTTTTGGTGATGCTTCGAAGCACTTTCTACGTAATTCCAACCACATCCAAACACATTTAGTGATGCTTCGAAGCACTTTCTACGTAATTCCAACCACATCCAAACACTTTTAGTGATGCTTCGAAGCACTTTCTACGTAATTCCAACCACATCCAAACACTTTTAGTGATGCTTCGAAGCACTTTCTACGTAATTCCAACCACATCCAAACACTTTTAGTGATGCTTCGAAGCACTTTCTACGTAATTCCAACCACATCCAAACACTTTTGGTGATGCTTCGAAGCACTTTCTACGTAATTCCAACCACATCCAAACACTTTTGGTGATGCTTCGAAGCACTTTCTATGTAATTCCAACCACATCCAAACACTTTTAGTGATGCTTCGAAGCACTTTCTACGTAATTCCAACCACATCCAAACACTTTTAGTGATGCTTCGAAGCACTTTCTACGTAATTCCAACCACATCCAAACACTTTTGGTGATGCTTCGAAGCACTTTCTATGTAATTCCAACCACATCCAAACACTTTTGGTGATGCTTCGAAACACTTTCTACGTAATTCCAACCACATCCAAACACTTTTGGTGATGCTTCGAAGCACTTTCTACGTAATTCCAACCACATCCAAACACATTTAGTGATGCTTCGAAGCACTTTCTACGTAATTCCAACCACATCCAAACACCATTTGAGGTGCTTCGAAGCACTTTCTACGTAATTCCAACCACATCCAAACACTTTTAGTGATGCTTCGAAGCACTTTCTACGTAATTCCAACCACATCCAAACACTTTTAGTGATGCTTCGAAGCACTTTCTACGTAATTCCAACCACATCCAAACACTTTTAGTGATGCTTCGAAGCACTTTCTATGTAATTCCAACCACATCCAAACACTTTTGGTGATGCTTCGAAGCACTTTCTATGTAATTCCAACCACATCCAAACACTTTTAGTGATGCTTCGAAGCACTTTCTACGTAATTCCAACCACATCCAAACACTTTTAGTGATGCTTCGAAGCACTTTCTACGTAATTCCAACCACATCCAAACACTTTTGGTGATGCTTCGAAGCACTTTCTATGTAATTCCAACCACATCCAAACACTTTTGGTGATGCTTCGAAACACTTTCTACGTAATTCCAACCACATCCAAACACTTTTGGTGATGCTTCGAAGCACTTTCTACGTAATTCCAACCACATCCAAACACATTTAGTGATGCTTCGAAGCACTTTCTATGTAATTCCAACCACATCCAAACACTTTTGGTGATGCTTCGAAACACTTTCTACGTAATTCCAACCACATCCAAACACTTTTGGTGATGCTTCGAAGCACTTTCTACGTAATTCCAACCACATCCAAACACATTTAGTGATGCTTCGAAGCACTTTCTACGTAATTCCAACCACATCCAAACACTTTTAGTGATGCTTCGAAGCACTTTCTACGTAATTCCAACCACATCCAAACACTTTTAGTGATGCTTCGAAGCACTTTCTACGTAATTCCAACCACATCCAAACACTTTTAGTGATGCTTCGAAGCACTTTCTACGTAATTCCAACCACATCCAAACACTTTTGGTGATGCTTCGAAGCACTTTCTACGTAATTCCAACCACATCCAAACACTTTTGGTGATGCTTCGAAGCACTTTCTATGTAATTCCAACCACATCCAAACACTTTTAGTGATGCTTCGAAGCACTTTCTACGTAATTCCAACCACATCCAAACACTTTTAGTGATGCTTCGAAGCACTTTCTACGTAATTCCAACCACATCCAAACACTTTTGGTGATGCTTCGAAGCACTTTCTATGTAATTCCAACCACATCCAAACACTTTTGGTGATGCTTCGAAACACTTTCTACGTAATTCCAACCACATCCAAACACTTTTGGTGATGCTTCGAAGCACTTTCTACGTAATTCCAACCACATCCAAACACATTTAGTGATGCTTCGAAGCACTTTCTACGTAATTCCAACCACATCCAAACACCATTTGAGGTGCTTCGAAGCACTTTCTACGTAATTCCAACCACATCCAAACACTTTTGATGATGCTTCGAAGCACTTTATACGTAATTCCAACCACATCCAAACACTTTTAGTGATGCTTCGAAGCACTTTATACGTAATTCCAACCACATCCAAACAATTTTGGTGATGCTTCGAAGTACTTTCTACGTAATTCCAACCACATCCAAACACTTTTAGTGATGCTTCGAAGCACTTTATACGTAATTCCAACCACATCCAAACACTTTTAGTGATGCTTCGAAGCACTTTCTACGTAATTCCAACCACATCCAAACACCTTGGGTGATGCTTCGAAGCACTTTCTACGTAATTCCAACCACATATAAATACCTTTGAGGATGCTTCGAAACACTTTCTACGTAATTCCAACCACATCCAAACACCTTTGGTGATGCTTCGAAGCACTTTCTACGTAATTCCAACCACATCCAAACACTTTTGGTGATGCTTCGAAGCACTTTCTACGTAATTCCAACCACATCCAAACACTTTTGGTGATGCTTCGAAGCACTTTCTATGTAATTCCAACCACATCCAAACACTTTTAGTGATGCTTCGAAGCACTTTCTACGTAATTCCAACCACATCCAAACACTTTTAGTGATGCTTCGAAGCACTTTCTACGTAATTCCAACCACATCCAAACACCTTTGGTGATGCGTCGAAGCACTTTCTACGTAATTCCAACCACATCCAAACACTTTTAGTGATGCTTCGAAACACTTTCTACGTAATTCCAACCACATCCAAACACTTTTAGTGATGCGTCGAAGCACTTTCTATGTAATTCCAACCACATCCAAACACTTTTAGTGATGCTTCGAAGCACTTTCTACGTAATTCCAACCACATCCAAACACTTTTAGTGATGCTTCGGAGCACTTTCTACGTAATTCCAACCACATCCAAACACTTTTGGTGATGCTTCGAAGCACTTTCTATGTAATTCCAACCACATCCAAACACTTTTAGTGATGCTTTGAAGCACTTTCTACGTAATTCCAACCACATCCAAACACTTTTAGTGATGCTTCGAAGCACTTTCTACGTAATTCCAACCACATCCAAACACTTTTGGTGATGCTTCGAAGCACTTTCTATGTAATTCCAACCACATCCAAACACTTTTAGTGATGCTTCGAAGCACTTTCTACGTAATTCCAACCACATCCAAACACTTTTAGTGATGCTTCGAAGCACTTTCTACGTAATTCCAACCACATCCAAACACTTTTAGTGATGCTTCGAAGCACTTTCTACGTAATTCCAACCACATCCAAACACTTTTGGTGATGCTTCGAAGCACTTTCTATGTAATTCCAACCACATCCAAACACTTTTAGTGATGCTTCGAAGCACTTTCTACGTAATTCCAACCACATCCAAACACTTTTAGTGATGCTTCGAAGCACTTTCTACGTAATTCCAACCACGTCCAAACACCTTTGGTGATGCTTCGAAGCACTTTCTATGTAATTCCAACCACATCCAAACACTTTTGATGATGCTTCGAAGCACTTTCTACGTAATTCCAACCACATCCAAACACTTTTAGTGATGCTTCGAAGCACTTTCTACGTAATTCCAACCACATCCAAACACTTTTGGTGATGCTTCGAAGCACTTTCTACGTAATTCCAACCACATCCAAACACCTTTGGTGATGCGTCGAAGCACTTTCTACGTAATTCCAACCACATCCAAACACTTTTAGTGATGCTTCGAAACACTTTCTACGTAATTCCAACCACATCCAAACACTTTTAGTGATGCGTCGAAGCACTTTCTACGTAATTCCAACCACATCCAAACACTTTTAGTGATGCTTCGAAGCACTTTCTACGTAATTCCAACCACATCCAAACACTTTTAGTGATGCTTCGAAGCACTTTCTACGTAATTCCAACCACATCCAAACACTTTTAGTGATGCTTCGAAGCACTTTCTACGTAATTCCAACCACATCCAAACACTTTTGGTGGTGCTTCGAAGCACTTTCTACGTAATTCCAACCACATCCAAACACTTTTGGTGATGCTTCGAAGCACTTTCTACGTAATTCCAACCACATCCAAACACTTTTAGTGATGCTTCGAAGCACTTTCTACGTAATTCCAACCACATTTTAAACACTTTTGATGATGCTTCGAAGCACTTTCTATGTAATTCCAACCACATCCAAACACTTTTAGTGATGCTTCGAAGCACTTTCTACGTAATTCCAACCACATCCAAACACTTTTAGTGATGCTTCGAAGCACTTTCTACGTAATTCCAACCACATCCAAACACTTTTAGTGATGCTTCGAAGCACTTTCTACGTAATTCCAACCACATTTTAAACACTTTTGATGATGCTTCGAAGCACTTTCTACGTAATTCCAACCACATCCAAACACTTTTGATGATGCTTCGAAGCACTTTCTATGTAATTCCAACCACATCCAAACACTTTTAGTGATGCTTCGAAGCACTTTCTACGTAATTCCAACCACATCCAAACACTTTTAGTGATGCTTCGAAGCACTTTCTACGTAATTCCAACCACATCCAAACACTTTTAGTGATGCTTCGAAGCACTTTCTACGTAATTCCAACCACATCCAAACACTTTTGGTGGTGCTTCGAAGCACTTTCTACGTAATTCCAACCACATCCAAACACTTTTGGTGATGCTTCGAAGCACTTTCTACGTAATTCCAACCACATCCAAACACTTTTAGTGATGCTTCGAAGCACTTTCTACGTAATTCCAACCACATTTTAAACACTTTTGATGATGCTTCGAAGCACTTTCTATGTAATTCCAACCACATCCAAACACTTTTAGTGATGCTTCGAAGCACTTTCTACGTAATTCCAACCACATCCAAACACTTTTAGTGATGCTTCGAAGCACTTTCTACGTAATTCCAACCACATCCAAACACTTTTAGTGATGCTTCGAAGCACTTTCTACGTAATTCCAACCACATTTTAAACACTTTTGATGATGCTTCGAAGCACTTTCTATGTAATTCCAACCACATCCAAACACTTTTAGTGATGCTTCGAAGCACTTTCTACGTAATTCCAACCACATCCAAACACTTTTAGTGATGCTTCGAAGCACTTTCTACGTAATTCCAACCACATCCAAACACTTTTAGTGATGCTTCGAAGCACTTTCTACGTAATTCCAACCACATCCAAACACTTTTGGTGGTGCTTCGAAGCACTTTCTACGTAATTCCAACCACATCCAAACACTTTTGGTGATGCTTCGAAGCACTTTCTACGTAATTCCAACCACATCCAAACACTTTTAGTGATGCTTCGAAGCACTTTCTACGTAATTCCAACCACATCCAAACACTTTTAGTGATGCTTCGAAGCACTTTCTACGTAATTCCAACCACATCCAAACACTTTTAGTGATGCTTCGAAGCACTTTCTACGTAATTCCAACCACATCCAAACACTTTTGGTGGTGCTTCGAAGCACTTTCTACGTAATTCCAACCACATCCAAACACTTTTGGTGATGCTTCGAAGCACTTTCTACGTAATTCCAACCACATCCAAACACTTTTAGTGATGCTTCGAAGCACTTTCTACGTAATTCCAACCACATTTTAAACACTTTTGATGATGCTTCGAAGCACTTTCTATGTAATTCCAACCACATCCAAACACTTTTAGTGATGCTTCGAAGCACTTTCTATGTAATTCCAACCACATCCAAACACTTTTAGTGATGCTTCGAAGCACTTTCTACGTAATTCCAACCACATCCAAACACTTTTAGTGATGCTTCGAAGCACTTTCTACGTAATTCCAACCACATCCAAACACTTTTGGTGATGCTTCGAAGCACTTTCTACGTAATTCCAACCACATCCAAACACCTTTGGTGATGCGTCGAAGCACTTTCTACGTAATTCCAACCACATCCAAACACTTTTAGTGATGCTTCGAAACACTTTCTACGTAATTCCAACCACATCCAAACACTTTTAGTGATGCGTCGAAGCACTTTCTACGTAATTCCAACCACATCCAAACACTTTTAGTGATGCTTCGAAGCACTTTCTACGTAATTCCAACCACATCCAAACACTTTTAGTGATGCTTCGAAGCACTTTCTACGTAATTCCAACCACATCCAAACACTTTTAGTGATGCTTCGAAGCACTTTCTACGTAATTCCAACCACATCCAAACACTTTTAGTGATGCTTCGAAACACTTTCTACGTAATTCCAACCACATCCAAACACTTTTAGTGATGCGTCGAAGCACTTTCTACGTAATTCCAACCACATCCAAACACTTTTAGTGATGCTTCGAAGCACTTTCTACGTAATTCCAACCACATTTTAAACACTTTTGATGATGCTTCGAAGCACTTTCTATGTAATTCCAACCACATCCAAACACTTTTAGTGATGCTTCGAAGCACTTTCTACGTAATTCCAACCACATCCAAACACTTTTAGTGATGCTTCGGAGCACTTTCTACGTAATTCCAACCACATTTTAAACACTTTTGATGATGCTTCGAAGCACTTTCTATGTAATTCCAACCACATCCAAACACTTTTAGTGATGCTTTGAAGCACTTTCTACGTAATTCCAACCACATCCAAACACTTTTAGTGATGCTTCGAAGCACTTTCTACGTAATTCCAACCACATCCAAACACTTTTGGTGATGCTTCGAAGCACTTTCTATGTAATTCCAACCACATCCAAACACTTTTAGTGATGCTTCGAAGCACTTTCTACGTAATTCCAACCACATCCAAACACTTTTAGTGATGCTTCGAAGCACTTTCTACGTAATTCCAACCACATCCAAACACTTTTAGTGATGCTTCGAAGCACTTTCTACGTAATTCCAACCACATCCAAACACTTTTGGTGATGCTTCGAAGCACTTTCTATGTAATTCCAACCACATCCAAACACTTTTAGTGATGCTTCGAAGCACTTTCTACGTAATTCCAACCACATCCAAACACTTTTGGTGATGCTTCGAAGCACTTTCTATGTAATTCCAACCACGTCCAAACACCTTTGGTGATGCTTCGAAGCACTTTCTATGTAATTCCAACCACATCCAAACACTTTTGATGATGCTTCGAAGCACTTTCTACGTAATTCCAACCACATCCAAACACTTTTAGTGATGCTTCGAAGCACTTTCTACGTAATTCCAACCACATCCAAACACTTTTGGTGATGCTTCGAAGCACTTTCTACGTAATTCCAACCACATCCAAACACCTTTGGTGATGCGTCGAAGCACTTTCTACGTAATTCCAACCACATCCAAACACTTTTAGTGATGCTTCGAAACACTTTCTACGTAATTCCAACCACATCCAAACACTTTTAGTGATGCGTCGAAGCACTTTCTACGTAATTCCAACCACATCCAAACACTTTTAGTGATGCTTCGAAGCACTTTCTACGTAATTCCAACCACGTCCAAACACCTTTGGTGATGCTTCGAAGCACTTTCTATGTAATTCCAACCACATCCAAACACTTTTGATGATGCTTCGAAGCACTTTCTACGTAATTCCAACCACATCCAAACACTTTTAGTGATGCTTCGAAGCACTTTCTACGTAATTCCAACCACATCCAAACACTTTTGGTGGTGCTTCGAAGCACTTTCTACGTAATTCCAACCACATCCAAACACTTTTGGTGATGCTTCGAAGCACTTTCTACGTAATTCCAACCACATCCAAACACTTTTAGTGATGCTTCGAAGCACTTTCTACGTAATTCCAACCACATTTTAAACACTTTTGATGATGCTTCGAAGCACTTTCTATGTAATTCCAACCACATCCAAACACTTTTAGTGATGCTTCGAAGCACTTTCTACGTAATTCCAACCACATCCAAACACTTTTAGTGATGCTTCGAAGCACTTTCTACGTAATTCCAACCACATCCAAACACTTTTAGTGATGCTTCGAAGCACTTTCTACGTAATTCCAACCACGTCCAAACACTTTTAGTGATGCTTCGAAGCACTTTCTACGTAATTCCAACCACATCCAAACACTTTTAGTGATGCTTCGAAGCACTTTCTACGTAATTCCAACCACATCCAAACACTTTTAGTGATGCTTCGAAGCACTTTCTACGTAATTCCAACCACATCCAAACACTTTTAGTGATGCTTCGAAGCACTTTCTACGTAATTCCAACCACATCCAAACACTTTTAGTGATGCTTCGAAGCACTTTCTACGTAATTCCAACCACATCCAAACACTTTTAGTGATGCTTCGAAGCACTTTCTATGTAATTCCAACCACATCCAAACACTTTTGATGATGCTTCGAAGCACTTTCTACGTAATTCCAACCACATCCAAACACTTTTAGTGATGCTTCGAAGCACTTTCTACGTAATTCCAACCACATTTCAAACACTTTTGATGATGCTTCGAAGCACTTTCTACGTAATTCCAACCACATCCAAACACTTTTAGTGATGCTTCGAAGCACTTTCTACGTAATTAAATCCACATCCAAACACTTTTGATGATGCTTCGAAGCACTTTCTACGTAATTTCAACCACATCCAAACACTTTTAGTGATACTTCGAAGCACTTTCTACGTAATTCCAACCACATCCAAACACTTTTAGTGATGCTTCGAAGCACTTTCTACGTAATTCCAACCACATCCAAACACTTTTAGTGATGCTTCGAAGCACTTTCTACGTAATTCCAACCACATCCAAACACTTTTAGTGATGCTTCGAAGCACTTTCTACGTAATTCCAACCACGTCCAAACACCTTGGTGATGCTTCGAAGCACTTTCTATGTAATTCCAACCACATCCAAACACTTTTGATGATGCTTCGAAGCACTTTCTACGTAATTCCAACCACATCCAAACACTTTTAGTGATGCTTCGAAGCACTTTCTACGTAATTCCAACCACATTTCAAACACTTTTGATGATGCTTCGAAGCACTTTCTACGTAATTCCAACCACATCCAAACACTTTTAGTGATGCTTCGAAGCACTTTCTACGTAATTCCAACCACATCCAAACACTTTTGATGATGCTTCGAAGCACTTTCTACGTAATTTCAACCACATCCAAACACTTTTAGTGATACTTCGAAGCACTTTCTACGTAATTCCAACCACGTCCAAACACTTTTAGTGATGCTTCGAAGCACTTTCTACGTAATTCCAACCACATCCAAACACTTTTAGTGATGCTTCGAAGCACTTTCTACGTAATTCCAACCACATCCAAACACTTTTAGTGATGCTTCGAAGCACTTTCTACGTAATTCCAACCACATCCAAACACTTTTAGTGATGCTTCGAAGCACTTTCTACGTAATTCCAACCACGTCCAAACACCTTTGGTGATGCTTCGAAGCACTTTCTACGTAATTCCAACCACATCCAAACACTTTTAGTGATGCTTCGAAGCACTTTCTACGTAATTCCAACCACATTTCAAACACTTTTGATGATGCTTCGAAGCACTTTCTATGTAATTCCAACCACATCCAAACACTTTTAGTGATGCTTCGAAGCACTTTCTACGTAATTCCAACCACATCCAAACACTTTTAGTGATGCTTCGAAGCACTTTCTACGTAATTCCAACCACATCCAAACACTTTTAGTGATGCTTCGAAGCACTTTCTACGTAATTCCAACCACGTCCAAACACCTTTGGTGATGCTTCGAAGCACTTTCTATGTAATTCCAACCACATCCAAACACTTTTGATGATGCTTCGAAGCACTTTCTACGTAATTCCAACCACATCCAAACACTTTTAGTGATGCTTCGAAGCACTTTCTACGTAATTCCAACCACATTTCAAACACTTTTGATGATGCTTCGAAGCACTTTCTACGTAATTCCAACCACATCCAAACACTTTTAGTGATGCTTCGAAGCACTTTCTACGTAATTCCAACCACATCCAAACACTTTTGATGATGCTTCGAAGCACTTTCTACGTAATTTCAACCACATCCAAACACTTTTAGTGATACTTCGAAGCACTTTCTACGTAATTCCAACCACGTCCAAACACTTTTAGTGATGCTTCGAAGCACTTTCTACGTAATTCCAACCACATCCAAACACTTTTAGTGATGCTTCGAAGCACTTTCTACGTAATTCCAACCACATCCAAACACTTTTAGTGATGCTTCGAAGCACTTTCTACGTAATTCCAACCACATCCAAACACTTTTAGTGATGCTTCGAAGCACTTTCTACGTAATTCCAACCACGTCCAAACACCTTTGGTGATGCTTCGAAGCACTTTCTACGTAATTCCAACCACATCCAAACACTTTTAGTGATGCTTCGAAGCACTTTCTACGTAATTCCAACCACATTTCAAACACTTTTGATGATGCTTCGAAGCACTTTCTATGTAATTCCAACCACATCCAAACACTTTTAGTGATGCTTCGAAGCACTTTCTACGTAATTCCAACCACATCCAAACACTTTTAGTGATGCTTCGAAGCACTTTCTACGTAATTCCAACCACATCCAAACACTTTTAGTGATGCTTCGAAGCACTTTCTACGTAATTCCAACCACGTCCAAACACCTTTGGTGATGCTTCGAAGCACTTTCTATGTAATTCCAACCACATCCAAACACTTTTGATGATGCTTCGAAGCACTTTCTACGTAATTCCAACCACATCCAAACACTTTTAGTGATGCTTCGAAGCACTTTCTACGTAATTCCAACCACATTTCAAACACTTTTGATGATGCTTCGAAGCACTTTCTACGTAATTCCAACCACATCCAAACACTTTTAGTGATGCTTCGAAGCACTTTCTACGTAATTCCAACCACATCCAAACACTTTTGATGATGCTTCGAAGCACTTTCTACGTAATTTCAACCACATCCAAACACTTTTAGTGATACTTCGAAGCACTTTCTACGTAATTCCAACCACGTCCAAACACTTTTAGTGATGCTTCGAAGCACTTTCTACGTAATTCCAACCACATCCAAACACTTTTAGTGATGCTTCGAAGCACTTTCTACGTAATTCCAACCACATCCAAACACTTTTAGTGATGCTTCGAAGCACTTTCTACGTAATTCCAACCACATCCAAACACTTTTAGTGATGCTTCGAAGCACTTTCTACGTAATTCCAACCACGTCCAAACACCTTTGGTGATGCTTCGAAGCACTTTCTACGTAATTCCAACCACATCCAAACACTTTTAGTGATGCTTCGAAGCACTTTCTACGTAATTCCAACCACATTTCAAACACTTTTGATGATGCTTCGAAGCACTTTCTATGTAATTCCAACCACATCCAAACACTTTTAGTGATGCTTCGAAGCACTTTCTATGTAATTCCAACCACATCCAAACACTTTTAGTGATGCTTCGAAGCACTTTCTACGTAATTCCAACCACATTTCAAACACTTTTGATGATGCTTCGAAGCACTTTCTACGTAATTCCAACCACATCCAAACACTTTTAGTGATGCTTCGAAGCACTTTCTACGTAATTCCAACCACATCCAAACACTTTTGATGATGCTTCGAAGCACTTTCTACGTAATTTCAACCACATCCAAACACTTTTAGTGATACTTCGAAGCACTTTCTACGTAATTCCAACCACGTCCAAACACTTTTAGTGATGCTTCGAAGCACTTTCTACGTAATTCCAACCACATCCAAACACTTTTAGTGATGCTTCGAAGCACTTTCTACGTAATTCCAACCACATCCAAACACTTTTAGTGATGCTTCGAAGCACTTTCTACGTAATTCCAACCACATCCAAACACTTTTAGTGATGCTTCGAAGCACTTTCTACGTAATTCCAACCACGTCCAAACACCTTTGGTGATGCTTCGAAGCACTTTCTACGTAATTCCAACCACATCCAAACACTTTTAGTGATGCTTCGAAGCACTTTCTACGTAATTCCAACCACATCCAAACACTTTTAGTGATGCTTCGAAGCACTTTCTACGTAATTCCAACCACATCCAAACACTTTTAGTGATGCTTCGAAGCACTTTCTACGTAATTCCAACCACATCCAAACACCTTTGGTGATGCTTCGAAGCACTTTCTACGTAATTCCAACCACGTCCAAACACCTTTGGTGATGCTTCGAAGCACTTTCTACGTAATTCCAACCACATCCAAACACTTTTAGTGATGCTTCGAAGCACTTTCTACGTAATTCCAACCACATCCAAACACCTTTGGTGATGCTTCGAAGCACTTTCTACGTAATTCCAACCACATCCAAACACTTTTAGTGATGCTTCGAAGCACTTTCTACGTAATTCCAACCACATCCAAACACTTTTAGTGATGCTTCGAAGCACTTTCTACGTAATTCCAACCACATCCAAACACTTTTAGTGATGCTTCGAAGCACTTTCTACGTAATTCCAGCCACATCCAAACACTTTTGATGATGCTTCGAAGCACTTTCTACGTAATTCCAACCACATCCAAACACTTTTAGTGATGCTTCGAAGCACTTTCTACGTAATTCCAACCACATCCAAACACTTTTAGTGATGCTTCGAAGCACTTTCTACGTAATTCCAACCACATCCAAACACTTTTAGTGATGCTTCGAAGCACTTTCTACGTAATTCCAACCACATCCAAACACTTTTAGTGATGCTTCGAAGCACTTTCTACGTAATTCCAACCACATCCAAACACTTTTAGTGATGCTTCGAAGCACTTTCTACGTAATTCCAACCACATCCAAACACTTTTAGTGATGCTTCGAAGCACTTTCTACGTAATTCCAACCACATCCAAAAACTTTTGGTGATGCTTCGAAGCACTTTCTACGTAATTCCAACCACATCCAAACACTTTTAGTGATGCTTCGAAGCACTTTCTACGTAATTCCAACCACGTCCAAACACCTTTGGTGATGCTTCGAAGCACTTTCTATGTAATTCCAACCACATCCAAACACCTTTGGTGATGCTTCGAAGCACTTTCTATGTAATTCCAACCACATCCAAACACTTTTGATGATGCTTCGAAGCACTTTCTACGTAATTCCAACCACATCCAAACACTTTTAGTGATGCTTCGAAGCACTTTCTACGTAATTCCAACCACATCCAAACACCTTTGGTGATGCTTCGAAGCACTTTCTATGTAATTCCAACCACATCCAAACACCTTTGGTGATGCTTCGAAGCACTTTCTATGTAATTCCAACCACATCCAAACACTTTTGATGATGCTTCGAAGCACTTTCTACGTAATTCCAACCACATCCAAACACTTTTAGTGATGCTTCGAAGCACTTTCTACGTAATTCCAACCACATCCAAACACTTTTGATGATGCTTCGAAGCACTTTCTACGTAATTCCAACCACATCCAAACACTTTTAGTGATGCTTCGAAGCACTTTCTATGTAATTCCAACCACATCCAAACACTTTTGATGATGCTTCGAAGCACTTTCTACGTAATTCCAACCACATCCAAACACTTTTAGTGATGCTTCGAAGCACTTTCTACGTAATTCCAACCACATCCAAACACTTTTGATGATGCTTCGAAGCACTTTCTACGTAATTCCAACCACATCCAAACACTATTAGTGATGCTTCGAAGCACTTTCTACGTAATTCCAACCACATCCAAAAACTTTTGGTGATGCTTCGAAGCACTTTCTACGTAATTCCAACCACATCCAAACACTTTTAGTGATGCTTCGAAGCACTTTCTACGTAATTCCAACCACATCCAAACACTTTTGGTGATGCTTCGAAGCACTTTCTACGTAATTCCAACCACATCCAAACACCTTTGGTGATGCTTCGAAGCACTTTCTATGTAATTCCAACCACATCCAAACACCTTTGGTGATGCTTCGAAGCACTTTCTATGTAATTCCAACCACATCCAAACACTTTTGATGATGCTTCGAAGCACTTTCTACGTAATTCCAACCACATCCAAACACTTTTAGTGATGCTTCGAAGCACTTTCTACGTAATTCCAACCACATCCAAACACTTTTAGTGATGCTTCGAAGCACTTTCTACGTAATTCCAACCACATCCAAACACTTTAAGTGATGCTTCGAAGCACTTTCTACGTAATTCCAACCACATCCAAACACCTTTGGTGATGCTTCGAAGCACTTTCTATGTAATTCCAACCACATCCAAACACCTTTGGTGATGCTTCGAAGCACTTTCTATGTAATTCCAACCACATCCAAACACCTTTGGTGATGCTTCGAAGCACTTTCTACGTAATTCCAACCACATCCAAACACTTTTAGTGATGCTTCGAAGCACTTTCTACGTAATTCCAGCCACATCCAAACACTTTTGATGATGCTTCGAAGCACTTTCTACGTAATTCCAACCACATCCAAACACTTTTAGTGATGCTTCGAAGCACTTTCTACGTAATTCCAACCACATCCAAACACTTTTAGTGATGCTTCGAAGCACTTTCTACGTAATTCCAACCACATCCAAACACTTTTAGTGATGCTTCGAAGCACTTTCTACGTAATTCCAACCACATCCAAACACTTTAAGTGATGCTTCGAAGCACTTTCTACGTAATTCCAACCACATCCAAACACCTTTGGTGATGCTTCGAAGCACTTTCTATGTAATTCCAACCACATCCAAACACCTTTGGTGATGCTTCGAAGCACTTTCTATGTAATTCCAACCACATCCAAACACTTTTGATGATGCTTCGAAGCACTTTCTACGTAATTCCAACCACATCCAAACACTTTTAGTGATGCTTCGAAGCACTTTCTACGTAATTCCAACCACATCCAAACACCTTTGGTGATGCTTCGAAGCACTTTCTACGTAATTCCAACCACATCCAAACACTTTTGATGATGCTTCGAAGCACTTTCTACGTAATTCCAACCACATCCAAACACTTTTGGTGATGCTTCGAAGCACTTTCTACGTAATTCCAACCACATCCAAACACTTTTAGTGATGCTTCGAAGCACTTTCTACGTAATTCCAACCACATCCAAACACTTTTGGTGATGCTTCGAAGCACTTTCTATGTAATTCCAACCACATCCAAACACTTTAGTGATGCTTCGAAGCACTTTCTACGTAATTCCAACCACATCCAAACACTTTTAGTGATGCTTCGAAGCACTTTCTACGTAATTCCAACCACATCCAAAAACTTTTGGTGATGCTTCGAAGCACTTTCTACGTAATTCCAACCACATCCAAACACTTTTAGTGATGCTTCGAAGCACTTTCTACGTAATTCCAACCACGTCCAAACACCTTTGGTGATGCTTCGAAGCACTTTCTATGTAATTCCAACCACATCCAAACACCTTTGGTGATGCTTCGAAGCACTTTCTATGTAATTCCAACCACATCCAAACACTTTTGATGATGCTTCGAAGCACTTTCTACGTAATTCCAACCACATCCAAACACTTTTAGTGATGCTTCGAAGCACTTTCTACGTAATTCCAACCACATCCAAACACCTTTGGTGATGCTTCGAAGCACTTTCTATGTAATTCCAACCACATCCAAACACCTTTGGTGATGCTTCGAAGCACTTTCTATGTAATTCCAACCACATCCAAACACTTTTGATGATGCTTCGAAGCACTTTCTACGTAATTCCAACCACATCCAAACACTTTTAGTGATGCTTCGAAGCACTTTCTACGTAATTCCAACCACATCCAAACACTTTTGATGATGCTTCGAAGCACTTTCTACGTAAATTCCAACCACATCCAAACACTTTTAGTGATGCTTCGAAGCACTTTCTATGTAATTCCAACCACATCCAAACACTTTTGATGATGCTTCGAAGCACTTTCTACGTAATTCCAACCACATCCAAACACTTTTAGTGATGCTTCGAAGCACTTTCTACGTAATTCCAACCACATCCAAACACTTTTGATGATGCTTCGAAGCACTTTCTACGTAATTCCAACCACATCCAAACACTATTAGTGATGCTTCGAAGCACTTTCTACGTAATTCCAACCACATCCAAAAACTTTTGGTGATGCTTCGAAGCACTTTCTACGTAATTCCAACCACATCCAAACACTTTTAGTGATGCTTCGAAGCACTTTCTACGTAATTCCAACCACATCCAAACACTTTTGGTGATGCTTCGAAGCACTTTCTACGTAATTCCAACCACATCCAAACACTTTTAGTGATGCTTCGAAGCACTTTCTATGTAATTCCAACCACATCCAAACACCTTTGGTGATGCTTCGAAGCACTTTCTATGTAATTCCAACCACATCCAAACACCTTTGGTGATGCTTCGAAGCACTTTCTATGTAATTCCAACCACATCCAAACACTTTTGATGATGCTTCGAAGCACTTTCTACGTAATTCCAACCACATCCAAACACTTTTAGTGATGCTTCGAAGCACTTTCTACGTAATTCCAACCACATCCAAACACTTTTAGTGATGCTTCGAAGCACTTTCTACGTAATTCCAACCACATCCAAACACCTTTGGTGATGCTTCGAAGCACTTTCTATGTAATTCCAACCACATCCAAACACTTTTAGTGATGCTTCGAAGCACTTTCTACGTAATTCCAACCACATCCAAACACTTTTAGTGATGCTTCGAAGCACTTTCTACGTAATTCCAACCACATCCAAACACCTTTGGTGATGCTTCGAAGCACTTTCTACGTAATTCCAACCACATCCAAACACTTTTAGTGATGCTTCGAAGCACTTTCTACGTAATTCCAACCACGTCCAAACACCTTTGGTGATGCTTCGAAGCACTTTCTATGTAATTCCAACCACATCCAAACACTTTTAGTGATGCTTCGAAGCACTTTCTACGTAATTCCAACCACATCCAAACACTTTTAGTGATGCTTCGAAGCACTTTCTACGTAATTCCAACCACATCCAAACACTTTTAGTGATGCTTCGAAGCACTTTCTACGTAATTCCAACCACATCCAAACACTTTTAGTGATGCTTCGAAGCACTTTCTACGTAATTCCAACCACATCCAAACACCTTTGGTGATGCTTCGAAGCACTTTCTACGTAATTCCAACCACGTCCAAACACCTTTGGTGATGCTTCGAAGCACTTTCTACGTAATTCCAACCACATCCAAACACTTTTAGTGATGCTTCGAAGCACTTTCTACGTAATTCCAACCACATCCAAACACCTTTGGTGATGCTTCGAAGCACTTTCTACGTAATTCCAACCACATCCAAACACTTTTAGTGATGCTTCGAAGCACTTTCTACGTAATTCCAACCACGTCCAAACACCTTTGGTGATGCTTCGAAGCACTTTCTATGTAATTCCAACCACATCCAAACACTTTTAGTGATGCTTCGAAGCACTTTCTACGTAATTCCAACCACATCCAAACACTTTTAGTGATGCTTCGAAGCACTTTCTACGTAATTCCAACCACATCCAAACACTTTTAGTGATGCTTCGAAGCACTTTCTACGTAATTCCAACCACATCCAAACACTTTTAGTGATGCTTCGAAGCACTTTCTACGTAATTCCAACCACATCCAAACACTTTTGGTGATGCTTCGAAACACTTTCTACGTAATTCCAACCACATCCAAACACTTTTAGTGATGCTTCGAAGCACTTTCTACGTAATTCCAACCACATCCAAACACTTTTAGTGATGCTTCGAAGCACTTTCTACGTAATTCCAACCACATCCAAACACTTTTGGTGATGCTTCGAAACACTTTCTACGTAATTCCAACCACATCCAAACACTTTTGATGATGCTTCGAAGCACTTTCTACGTAATTCCAACCACATCCAAACACTTTTGGTGATGCTTCGAAGCACTTTCTACGTAATTCCAACCACATCCAAACACTTTTAGTGATGCTTCGAAGCACTTTCTACGTAATTCCAACCACATCCAAACACTTTTGGTGATGCTTCGAAGCACTTTCTACGTAATTCCAACCACATCCAAACACTTTTGTTGATGCTTCGAAGCACTTTCTACGTAATTCCAACCACATCCAAACACCTTTGGTGATGCTTCGAAGCACTTTCTATGTAATTCCAACCACATCCAAACACTTTTGATGATGCTTCGAAGCACTTTCTACGTAATTCCAACCACATCCAAACACTTTTAGTGATGCTTCGAAACACTTTCTACGTAATTCCAACCACATCCAAACACTTTTAGTGATGCTTCGAAGCACTTTCTACGTAATTCCAACCACATCCAAACACTTTTAGTGATGCTTCGAAGCACTTTCTACGTAATTCCAACCACATCCAAACACTTTTAGTGATGCTTCGAAGCACTTTCTACGTAATTCCAACCACATCCAAACACTTTTGGTGATGCTTCGAAACACTTTCTACGTAATTCCAACCACATCCAAACACTTTTAGTGATGCTTCGAAGCACTTTCTACGTAATTCCAACCACATCCAAACACCTTTGGTGATGCTTCGAAGCACTTTCTACGTAATTCCAACCACATCCAAACACTTTTAGTGATGCTTCGAAGCACTTTCTATGTAATTCCAACCACATCCAAACACTTTTGATGATGCTTCGAAGCACTTTCTACGTAATTCCAACCACATCCAAACACTTTTAGTGATGCTTCGAAGCACTTTCTACGTAATTCCAACCACGTCCAAACACCTTTGGTGATGCTTCGAAGCACTTTCTATGTAATTCCAACCACATCCAAACACTTTTAGTGATGCTTCGAAGCACTTTCTACGTAATTCCAACCACATCCAAACACTTTTAGTGATGCTTCGAAGCACTTTCTACGTAATTCCAACCACATCCAAACACTTTTAGTGATGCTTCGAAGCACTTTCTACGTAATTCCAACCACATCCAAACACCTTTGGTGATGCTTCGAAGCACTTTCTATGTAATTCCAACCACATCCAAACACCTTTGGTGATGCTTCGAAGCACTTTCTATGTAATTCCAACCACATCCAAACACTTTTGATGATGCTTCGAAGCACTTTCTACGTAATTCCAACCACATCCAAACACTTTTAGTGATGCTTCGAAGCACTTTCTACGTAATTCCAACCACATCCAAACACTTTTGATGATGCTTCGAAGCACTTTCTACGTAATTCCAACCACATCCAAACACTTTTAGTGATGCTTCGAAGCACTTTCTACGTAATTCCAACCACATCCAAACACTTTTAGTGATGCTTCGAAGCACTTTCTACGTAATTCCAACCACATCCAAACACTTTTAGTGATGCTTCGAAGCACTTTCTACGTAATTCCAACCACATCCAAACACTTTTGATGATGCTTCGAAGCACTTTCTATGTAATTCCAACCACATCCAAACACTTTTGATGATGCTTCGAAGCACTTTCTACGTAATTCCAACCACATCCAAACACTTTTAGTGATGCTTCGAAGCACTTTCTACGTAATTCCAACCACGTCCAAACACCTTTGGTGATGCTTCGAAGCACTTTCTATGTAATTCCAACCACATCCAAACACTTTTAGTGATGCTTCGAAGCACTTTCTACGTAATTCCAACCACATCCAAACACTTTTAGTGATGCTTCGAAGCACTTTCTACGTAATTCCAACCACATCCAAACACCTTTGGTGATGCTTCGAAGCACTTTCTATGTAATTCCAACCACATCCAAACACCTTTGGTGATGCTTCGAAGCACTTTCTATGTAATTCCAACCACATCCAAACACTTTTGATGATGCTTCGAAGCACTTTCTACGTAATTCCAACCACATCCAAACACTTTTAGTGATGCTTCGAAGCACTTTCTACGTAATTCCAACCACATCCAAACACTTTTGATGATGCTTCGAAGCACTTTCTACGTAATTCCAACCACATCCAAACACTTTTAGTGATGCTTCGAAGCACTTTCTACGTAATTCCAACCACATCCAAACACTTTTAGTGATGCTTCGAAGCACTTTCTACGTAATTCCAACCACATCCAAACACTTTTAGTGATGCTTCGAAGCACTTTCTACGTAATTCCAACCACATCCAAACACTTTTGGTGATGCTTCGAAGCACTTTCTACGTAATTCCAACCACATCCAAACACTTTTAGTGATGCTTCGAAGCACTTTCTACGTAATTCCAACCACATCCAAACACCTTTGGTGATGCTTCGAAGCACTTTCTATGTAATTCCAACCACATCCAAACACCTTTGGTGATGCTTCGAAGCACTTTCTATGTAATTCCAACCACATCCAAACACTTTTGATGATGCTTCGAAGCACTTTCTACGTAATTCCAACCACATCCAAACACTTTTAGTGATGCTTCGAAGCACTTTCTACGTAATTCCAACCACATCCAAACACTTTTGATGATGCTTCGAAGCACTTTCTACGTAATTCCAACCACATCCAAACACTTTTAGTGATGCTTCGAAGCACTTTCTACGTAATTCCAACCACATCCAAACACTTTTAGTGATGCTTCGAAGCACTTTCTACGTAATTCCAACCACATCCAAACACTTTTAGTGATGCTTCGAAGCACTTTCTACGTAATTCCAACCACATCCAAACACTTTTGATGATGCTTCGAAGCACTTTCTATGTAATTCCAACCACATCCAAACACTTTTGATGATGCTTCGAAGCACTTTCTACGTAATTCCAACCACATCCAAACACTTTTAGTGATGCTTCGAAGCACTTTCTACGTAATTCCAACCACGTCCAAACACCTTTGGTGATGCTTCGAAGCACTTTCTATGTAATTCCAACCACATCCAAACACTTTTAGTGATGCTTCGAAGCACTTTCTACGTAATTCCAACCACATCCAAACACTTTTAGTGATGCTTCGAAGCACTTTCTACGTAATTCCAACCACATCCAAACACCTTTGGTGATGCTTCGAAGCACTTTCTATGTAATTCCAACCACATCCAAACACCTTTGGTGATGCTTCGAAGCACTTTCTATGTAATTCCAACCACATCCAAACACTTTTGATGATGCTTCGAAGCACTTTCTACGTAATTCCAACCACATCCAAACACTTTTAGTGATGCTTCGAAGCACTTTCTACGTAATTCCAACCACATCCAAACACTTTTGATGATGCTTCGAAGCACTTTCTACGTAATTCCAACCACATCCAAACACTTTTAGTGATGCTTCGAAGCACTTTCTACGTAATTCCAACCACATCCAAACACTTTTAGTGATGCTTCGAAGCACTTTCTACGTAATTCCAACCACATCCAAACACTTTTAGTGATGCTTCGAAGCACTTTCTACGTAATTCCAACCACATCCAAACACTTTTGGTGATGCTTCGAAGCACTTTCTACGTAATTCCAACCACATCCAAACACTTTTAGTGATGCTTCGAAGCACTTTCTACGTAATTCCAACCACATCCAAACACTATTAGTGATGCTTCGAAGCACTTTCTACGTAATTCCAACCACATCCAAAAACTTTTGGTGATGCTTCGAAGCACTTTCTACGTAATTCCAACCACATCCAAACACTTTTAGTGATGCTTCGAAGCACTTTCTACGTAATTCCAACCACATCCAAACACCTTTGGTGATGCTTCGAAGCACTTTCTATGTAATTCCAACCACATCCAAACACCTTTGGTGATGCTTCGAAGCACTTTCTATGTAATTCCAACCACATCCAAACACTTTTGATGATGCTTCGAAGCACTTTCTACGTAATTCCAACCACATCCAAACACTTTTGATGATGCTTCGAAGCACTTTCTACGTAATTCCAACCACATCCAAACACTTTTAGTGATGCTTCGAAGCACTTTCTACGTAATTCCAACCACATCCAAACACCTTTGGTGATGCTTCGAAGCACTTTCTATGTAATTCCAACCACATCCAAACACTTTTGATGATGCTTCGAAGCACTTTCTACGTAATTCCAACCACATCCAAACACTTTTAGTGATGCTTCGAAACACTTTCTACGTAATTCCAACCACATCCAAACACTTTTAGTGATGCTTCGAAGCACTTTCTACGTAATTCCAACCACATCCAAACACTTTTAGTGATGCTTCGAAGCACTTTCTACGTAATTCCAACCACGTCCAAACACCTTTGGTGATGCTTCGAAGCACTTTCTATGTAATTCCAACCACATCCAAACACTTTTAGTGATGCTTCGAAGCACTTTCTACGTAATTCCAACCACATCCAAACACTTTTAGTGATGCTTCGAAGCACTTTCTACGTAATTCCAACCACATCCAAACACTTTTAGTGATGCTTCGAAGCACTTTCTACGTAATTCCAACCACATCCAAACACTTTTAGTGATGCTTCGAAGCACTTTCTACGTAATTCCAACCACATCCAAACACCTTTGGTGATGCTTCGAAGCACTTTCTATGTAATTCCAACCACATCCAAACACTTTTAGTGATGCTTCGAAGCACTTTCTACGTAATTCCAACCACATCCAAACACTTTTGGTGATGCTTCGAAGCACTTTCTACGTAATTCCAACCACATCCAAACACTTTTAGTGATGCTTCGAAGCACTTTCTACGTAATTCCAACCACATCCAAACACTTTTAGTGATGCTTCGAAGCACTTTCTACGTAATTCCAACCACATCCAAACACTTTTGGTGATGCTTCGAAACACTTTCTACGTAATTCCAACCACATCCAAACACTTTTAGTGATGCTTCGAAGCACTTTCTACGTAATTCCAACCACATCCAAACACTTTTAGTGATGCTTCGAAGCACTTTCTACGTAATTCCAACCACATCCAAACACTTTTGGTGATGCTTCGAAACACTTTCTACGTAATTCCAACCACATCCAAACACTTTTGATGATGCTTCGAAGCACTTTCTACGTAATTCCAACCACATCCAAACACTTTTGGTGATGCTTCGAAGCACTTTCTACGTAATTCCAACCACATCCAAACACTTTTAGTGATGCTTCGAAGCACTTTCTACGTAATTCCAACCACATCCAAACACTTTTGGTGATGCTTCGAAACACTTTCTACGTAATTCCAACCACATCCAAACACTTTTAGTGATGCTTCGAAGCACTTTCTACGTAATTCCAACCACATCCAAACACTTTTAGTGATGCTTCGAAGCACTTTCTACGTAATTCCAACCACATCCAAACACTTTTAGTGATGCTTCGAAACACTTTCTACGTAATTCCAACCACATCCAAACACTTTTAGTGATGCTTCGAAGCACTTTCTACGTAATTCCAACCACATCCAAACACTTTTAGTGATGCTTCGAAGCACTTTCTACGTAATTCCAACCACATCCAAACACTTTTAGTGATGCTTCGAAACACTTTCTACGTAATTCCAACCACATCCAAACACTTTTGGTGATGCTTCGAAGCACTTTCTACGTAATTCCAACCACATCCAAACACTTTTAGTGATGCTTCGAAGCACTTTCTACGTAATTCCAACCACATCCAAACACTTTTAGTGATGCTTCGAAGCACTTTCTACGTAATTCCAACCACATCCAAACACTTTTAGTGATGCTTCGAAGCACTTTCTACGTAATTCCAACCACATCCAAACACTTTTAGTGATGCTTCGAAGCACTTTCTACGTAATTCCAACCACATCCAAACACTTTTAGTGATGCTTCGAAGCACTTTCTACGTAATTCCAACCACATCCAAACACTTTTAGTGATGCTTCGCAGCACTTTCTACGTAATTCCAACCACATCCAAACACTTTTGGTGATGCTTCGAAGCACTTTCTATGTAATTCCAAAAACATCCAAACACCTTCGGAGGACCATCGAAGCACTTTTTGCGTAATTCCAAAAACATCCAAACACCTTTGGAGGACCTTCGAAGCACTTTTTACGTAATTCCAACAACATCCAAAAACCTTCGGAGGACCTTCGAAGCACTTTTCTCGTAATTCCAAAAACATCCAAACACCTTTGGAGGACCTTCGAAGCACTTTTTACGTAATTCCAACAACATCCAAACACCTTCGGAGGACCTTCGAAGCACTTTTCTCGTAATTCCAAAAACATCCAAACACCTTTGGAGGACCTTCGAAGCACTTTTTACGTAATTCCAACAACACAGAAACACCTTCGGAGGACCTTCGAAGCACTTTTTACGTAATTTCAACAACATCCAAACACCTTAGGAGGACCTTCGAAGCACTTTTAACGTAATTCCAACAACATCCAAACACCTTCGGAGTACCTTCGAAGCACTTTTTACGTAATTCCAACAACACAGAAACACCTTCGGAGGACCTTCGAAGCACTTTTCTCGTAATTTCAAAAACATCCAAACACCTTTGGAGGACCTTCGAAGCACTTTTTACGTAATTCCAACAACACAGAAACACCTTCGGAGGACCTTCGAAGCACTTTTTACGTAATTCCAACAACATCCAAACACCTTCGGAGGACCTTCGAAGCACTTTTTACGTAATTTCAACAACATCCAAACACCTTAGGAGGACCTTCGAAGCACTTTTAACGTAATTCCAACAACATCCAAACACCTTCGGAGGACCTTCGAAGCACTTTTTACGTAATTCCAACAACACAGAAACACCTTCGGAGGACCTTCGAAGCACTTTTCTCGTAATTTTAAAAACATCCAAACACCTTTGGAGGACCTTCGAAGCACTTTTTACGTAATTCCAACAACACAGAAACACCTTCGGAGGACCTTCGAAGCACTTTTTACGTAATTCCAACAACATCCAAACACCTTTGGAGGACCTTCGAAGCACTTTTTGCGTAATTCCAAAAACATCCAAACACCTTTGGAGGACCTTCGAAGCACTTTTAACGTAATTCCAACAACATCCAAACACCTTCGGAGGACCTTCGAAGCACTTTTAAAGTAATTCCAACAACATCCAAACAACTTCGGAGGACCTTCGAAGCACTTTTTACGTAATTCCAACAACATCCAAACACCGTTGAAGGACCTTCGAAGCACTTTTTGCGTAATTCCAAAAACATCCAAACACCTTTGGAGGACCTTCGAAGCACTTTTTACGTAATTCCAACAACATCCAAACACCTTCGGAGGACCTTCGAAGCACTTTTTACGTAATTCCAACAACATCCAAACACCTTCGGAGGACCTTCGAAGCACTTTTAAAGTAATTCCAACAACATCCAAACACCTTTGGAGGACCTTCGAAGCACTTTTTACGTAATTCCAACAACATCCAAACACCTTCTGAGGACCTTCGAAGCACTTTTCACGTAATTTCAAAAACATCCAAACACCTTTGGAGGACCTTCGAAGCACTTTTTACGTAATTCCAACAACATTCAAACACCTTCGGAGGACCTTCGAAGCACTTTTTACGTAATTCCAACAACATCCAAACACCTTCGGAGGACCTTCGAAGCACTTTTTACGTAATTCCAACAACATCCAAACACCTTCGGAGGACCTTCGAAGCACTTTTTACGTAATTCCAACAACATCCAAACACCTTCGGAGGACCTTCGAAGAACTTTTTGCATAATTCCAACAACATCCAAAAACCTTCGGAGGACCTTCGAAGCACTTTTTACGTAATTCCAACAACATCCAAACACCTTCGGAGGACCTTCGAAGCACTTTTAAAGTAATTCCAACAACATCCGAACACCTTTGGAGGATCTTCGAAGCACTTTTAACGTAATAATAACAACATTTAAACACCTTTGGAGGATCTTCGAAGCACTTTTTACGTTATTCCAACAACATCCAAACACCTTTAGAGGACCTTCGAAGCACTTTTAACGTAATTTCAACTACATCCAAACACCTTTGGAGGACCTTCGAAGCACTTTTTATGTAATTCCAACAACATCAAAACACCTTTGGAGGACCTTCGAAGCACTTTTAACGTAATTCCAACAACATCCAAACACCTTTGGAGGACCTTCGAAGCACTTTTAACGTAATTTCAACAACATCCAAACACCTTTGGAGGACCTTCGAAGCACTTTTTATGTAATTCCAACAATATCAAAACACCTTTGGAGGACCTTCGAAGCACTTTTAACGTAATTCCAACAACATCCAAACACCTTTGGAGGTCCTTCGAAGCACTTTTAACGTAATTCCAACAACAGCCAAACACCTTTGGAGGACCTTCGAAGCACTTTTTACGTAATTCCAACAACATCCATACACCTTTGGAGGCCCTTCGAAGCACTTTTTACGGAATTCCAACAACAACCAAACACCTTTGGAGGACCTTCGTAGCACTTTTTACGTAATTTCAACAACATCCAAACACCTTTTGAGGACCTTCGAAGCACTTTTTACGTAATTTCAACAACATCCAAACACCTTCAGAGGACCTTCGAAGCACTTTTTATGTAAATCCAACAACATCCAAACACCTTTTGAGGACCTTCGAAGCACTTTTTAAGTAATTCCAACAACATCCAAACACCTTTGGAGGCCCTTCGAAGCACTTTTTACGTAATTCCAACAACATCCAAACACCTTCAGAGGACCTTCGAAGCACTTGTTACGTAATTCCAACAACATCCAAACACCTTTAGAGGACCTTCGAAGCACTTTTTACGTAATTCCAACAACATCCAAACACCTTTGGAGGCCCTTCGAAGCACTTTTTACGGAATTCCAACAACAACCAAACACCTTTGGAGGACCTTCATAGCACTTTTTACGTAATTTCAACAACATCCAAACACATTTTGAGGACCTTCGAAGCACTTTTTACGTAATTCCAACAGCATGCAAATTCCTTTGGAGGACCTTCGAAGCACTTTTTACGTAATTCCAACAACATCCAAACACCTTTGGAGGACCTTCGAAGCACTTTTTACTTAATTCCAACAACATCCAAACACCTTCAGAGGACCTTCGAAGCACTTTTTACGTAATACCAACAACATCCAAACACCTTCAGAGGACCTTCAAAGCACTTTTTACGTAATACCAACAACATCCAAACACCTTCGGAGGACCTTCGAAGCACTTTTTACGTAATTCCAACAACATCCATACACCTTTGGAGGACCTTCGAAGCACTTTTTACGTAATTCCAACAACATCCATACACCTTTGGAGGCCCTTCGAAGCACTTTTTACGGAATTCCAACAACAACCAAACACCTTTGGAGGACCTTCGTAGCACTTTTTACGTAATTTCAACAACATCCAAACACCTTTTGAGGACCTTCGAAGCACTTTTTACGTAATTTCAACAACATCCAAACACCTTCGGAGGACCTTTAAAGCTCTTTTTACGTAATTCCAACAACATCCAAACACCTTCAGAGGACCTTTGAAGCACTTTTTATGTAATTCCAACAGTTGAATATGTGAATGTGTGGTTTGGAATCTCTTTTATTAACTGAAGATAACGACTGCTTCCACTCGCTGATAGCTTAAGACTCAATCACTTCAACGCAAGCTAAGGATACTATGATTGCTTCCTCAACACCCCCTCTCAATCATAGCCTCTTTAACAAGCACAGATCTTTCGACAGTTTCCGGATTCCGAACACCCAAAGTTAATCTATGTCTTTTAAAATTTCCTGCCGAAAGACTCTTTGTAAGCATATCTGCTACTTGTTCGCTGGTTGGTATGTACTTCACACTGATGGTACCATTTTCAATACATTCTCTTATGAAGTTGTACCTTATATCCAAATGCTTCATTCTTTTCTGGTCACGAGGCTCCTCTGCTATGCATATACATGACTGATTGTCCTCGTAGATTACCAATGGAACGTTTATGACTATTCCAAATTCGCTAAGCAGATTCCTCAACCAAATTGCTTCACACGATGACTGACTCAATGATACGTACTCAGCCTCTGTGGAGGATAAAGCCACTGTTGTTTGTTTTCGTGTAGTCCAAGAGATCGTATTTCCGTATACTTGAAACAAATAACCACTGGTTGAACGACGATCGTCCATGTCGCTACCCCAATCTGCATCAGCAAACCCTACGATTGGTTCGACTCGACCTTCACGATGGTATTCCAAACAATAATTCTTCGTTCCTTGCAAATATCGTAACACACGTTTCAGATAATTCCAGTGTACATCAGTAGCACCACTCTGGAAACGGCTTAAAATATTGATTGCTATACTTATATCGGGGCGCGACGTTAGCATCAGGTACATCAAACATCCAATAAGTTCCCGATACGGTTTTTCTGTTGCTGGTTCACTATCCTTTTTCTTTTTCACCTTGATATTCGATTCCATAGGAGTTGATGCCGGTTTACAATTCTCCATTCCGAACCTTTGCAATAATGCCGAAATATAAGCTGTCTGATTTAATTTCAATATTCCCTTATTTATATTTCGTAATATTCGTATGCCGAGAAAGTTCTTTAACTCCTCCATATCGTCCATCTCGAACTCATTTTTCAAAAGCTGTTTTAAATTCAAAATTTCCTCCATTGAACTGGATGCCAGAATGATATCATCGACGTACAATACCATATAAATGCATACACCATTAACAATCCTAGTGTAAAGACAACTGTCATAAAGTGACCGCCGATATCCTTGATTTAGCACAAATGAATTGAAACGTTCGTTCCATGCACGCGGCGCCTGCTTTAGTCCATACAAGGATTTGCGCAAACGACATACCTTTTTCCCCCTCTCAAATCCTGGTGGCTGCCGCATATAAACAGTTTCCGATAATTTTCCGTTGAGAAAAGCAGTACGTACATCCATCTGGTGCAAATGTAGATTTTGCTTAACTGCCACTGCCAATAAGGTTCTTACAGTTGTCATTCGCACCACGGGGGCATAAGTTTCCTGATAGTCGTAACCTTCTCTGTGAGAACAACCTTTAGCCACAAGTCGCGCTTTGTATTTGTTAATGGATCCATCATCAGCATATTTGATTTTAAATACCCATTTGCAGGGCACTGCCTTTGCACCGACTGGTAGATCCACTAAATTCCACGTCTCGTTTTTCTTGAGGGCTTGCATCTCATCCTCAATTGCACGCTTCCAATGTGGCCAATCATCACGTTCTCGCAAACCGTTGATGTTTTCCGGTAATGCGTCTACGTAATTTTCCGCATGTAATGCAAAAGCTGCAAACTTTTCATCACTATAGCGTTCAGGCACCTTACGATTCCGATCGCTTCGCCGAAGTGAATCGTCGACTTGCTCCGCGCTATTGTATTCTTCTTCCGTCTCTCGAAGTTCCACTTCTTGATCTTCCGTTTCCAAGAAATCCCTTCTGTCCTGAATCGAATCTTTCTGTGTTTCCGAGGTCTCCTTTTCAAGTGATTCCACTGTAGATTGTTCCGGTACTATTTCCAATTTTCGTGATTCCACATGATCATTCACTAGGTGATCCTCAGTGAACACTTGAACTTTGCTTTTCGATTCTTGAAAAACAACATCTCGAGCCATAAAGATCTTCTTTTTCACAGGATCCCATATTCGATATGCGTTGCTTCCATACCCGACCATATAACCAATTTGGCTTTTGGCATCAAGCTTCGTTCGCTTTTGCTTTGGTATGTGACAAAATGCCTTACTTCCGAAAATTTTCAGACGAGATACATTTGGTTTCTCTCCAAACCACATTTCGTACGGCGTTTTGTTGTTTTGTAGCGCTGAAGTTGGACTGCGATTGATCAAATATACTGCAGTCAAAACTGCCTCATTCCACATTGATCGTTTGAAATCTGAATCATCTAACATTGACCGGGCACGTTCCATGATAGTCCTATTCATTCGTTCTGCAACGCCATTCTGCTGTGGCGTATATGGCACTGTCGACTCCATCAAAATTCCAGCTTCCTCACAGAATTGCATAAATCGAGCATTTATGTATTCTCCGCCGTTATCACTTCTTAATTTGCTGATTCGACTGCCAAAGTGTGCCGTGACCATCGCTACATATTTTTTAAAAACGTCCACGATATCTTCTTTTGACTTTAGTATGAATGCTATTGTCAGATGTGTATAATCATCAATAAAAGTGATGAAATACTTCTTTCCATCCCATGAAGCTGGTGTAAAAGGACCGCTGACATCAGTGTGAACCAACTGCAACGGACGAGAAGTTCGATGTTCAGTTGATTTTTTAAACGGTAGCTTGGATTGTTTTCCCATCATACAGGAAGAACAAACTTCTTTTTCCGATTTCAAAATTCCACTAATATCGATTCCTTCAACCATTTCGCCTCGTACAAGCTTTTCCAGTCCAGCATTTCCAATGTGTCCATACCGTCGATGCCATAATGTTATGTTGCTTCCTTGGTCTACGGACAATGCAGATACGATTTTCGGAACAATCATTTCTATTTCGTATAACCGACCCTTCTTCTTTGCAAAACCAATTACTTCCGTTTGACGTGTTATTCGCGCATTTTCTTTTCCAAAAACTACTTCATTTCCTTTTTCTGTTAATTGTCTTACCGATAGTAAGTTGGCGAAGAGTTCAGGAACATACAAGACGTTGTATATTCTGCACACTTGATTTTTATCATTTACAGAGCATACTACTTTCACTTCGCCGACCAGGTTGCTTGAAAGTGATACTCCTGACTTCGCTACATGGACCATGATTGGTGTTTCAAATTTCCGTAAATTTTCAAGATATGTTTTATCATTTACCATGTGCTCCGATGCTCCACTGTCTAGGATCCAGCGAATTCTTCCTTCAGTTGGTGTAGCATTACATGATAAAAATGCAATTTCATTGCCTGTATCCGCTGTGTATATCTTACTATTTTTCCTCGGTTTGTTCCAATTTTTACTGTTGTTTTCCTTTTTCGATAATTCTGGACAATTAACTCGCTTGTGTCCAATTTTTCCACAACCGTGACACTTGTACTGAAACTTTCCAGTTTTTCCAGTATTTCCAGCAAATGCTGTGCTCGATTCCGGTCTAGCTTCACCGTATTTTCGCTTAGTTTCTTCACTTAGCAACCGCGACTTTACAAATTCCAAAGTACACTGTTCTGCTGGTAACGTCTCAAGTACCGTGATGAGATTTTCGTACGCAGTAGACATTGACTGGAGCAGAAAGAATACTACCACTGGTTTGTCGAATTTTATGTTCGCCGACTCCAATTCCCGAATGGTCTTTTCAAATTCCAAAATATATTCTTCCATCGATTGTCCTCCGTCGTACTTCATTCCTGCCAGCTTTTTTAGTAGATAAAATATCCCTGAAATTCCTTTCCTTTCGAAAGTGTTCTGCAGTGTAGTCCAAATTGCCTTGGGTGATGTTTTCCCGCGAATATACTCAAGCTGCGAGTCCGCTATTTTATGGATAAGGACGGACTTACACTTAGCGTCTTCCTTCTTCCGCTTAGCCCGTTTTTCCTCCTTTTCCTTTTTTACAGCCGCTGAATCTTCGGCTACTTCCGGGTAGAAATCTTCTTCTTCTAAAGTTTTCTCAATACAATGAAGCAATCCCAATTCTTCCAGGTAGGCTTCAATCCGAAAGCTCCAGTTTGAAAAATTTGTCCCGTCGAAAAGATATACACGAACACGAGATTCCTCCATTTCCGGACGTTCTGGGCCCATAACCAGTTGAATATGTGAATGTGTGGTTTGGAATCTCTTTTATTAACTGAAGATAACGACTGCTTCCACTCGCTGCTAGCTTAAGACTCAATCACTTCAACGCAAGCTAAGGATACTATGATTGCTTCCTCAACACCAACAACATCCAAACACCTTTTGAGGACCTTCGAAGCACTTTTTAAGTAATTCCAACAACATCCAAACACCTTTGGAGGCCCTTCGAAGCACTTTTTACGTAATTCCAACAACATCCAAACACCTTCAGAGGACCTTCGAAGCACTTGTTACGTAATTCCAACAACATCCAAACACCTTTAGAGGACCTTCGAAGCACTTTTTACGTAATTCCAACAACATCCAAACACCTTTGGAGGCCCTTCGAAGCACTTTTTACGGAATTCCAACAACAACCAAACACCTTTGGAGGACCTTCATAGCACTTTTTACGTATTTTCAACAACATCCAAACACATTTTGAGGACCTTCGAAGCACTTTTTACGTAATTCCAACAGCATGCAAATACCTTTGGAGGACCTTCGAAGCACTTTTTACGTAATTCCAACAACATTCAAACACCTTTGGAGGACCTTCGGAGCACTTTTTACGTAATTCCAACAGCATGCAAACACCTTCGGAGGACCTTCGAAGCACTTTTTACGTAAATCCAACAACATTCAAACACCTTTTGAGGACTTTTGAAGCACTTTTTACTTAATTCCAACAACATCCAAACACCTTTGGAGGACCTTCGAAGCACTTTTTACGTAATTCCAACAACATCCAAACACCTTTAGAGGACGTTTGAAGCACTTTTTACGTAATTCCAACAACATCCAATCACCTTTGGAGGACCTTCGAAGCACTTTTAACGTAATTCCAACAACATCCAAACACCTTCGGAGGACCTTCGAAGCACTTTTTACTTAATTCCAACAACATCCAAACACCTTCAGAGGACCTTCGAAGCACTTTTTACGTTATTCCAACAACATCCAAACACCTTTGGAGGACCTTTGGAGCACTTTTTACGTAATTTCAACAACATCCAAACACCTTTGGAGGACCTTCGGAGCACTTTTTACGTAATTCCAACAACATCCAAACTCCTTCGGAGGACCTTCGAAGCTCTTTTTACGTAATTCCAGCAACATCCAATCACCTTTGGAGGACCTTCGAAGCACTTTTAACGTAATTCCAACAACATCCAAACACCTTCGGAGGACCTTCGAAGCACTTTTTACTTAATTCCAACAACATCCAAACACCTTCAGAGGACCTTCGAAGCACTTTTTACGTTATTCCAACAACATCCAAACAACTTTGGAGGACCTTCGGAGCACTTTTTACGTAATTTCAACAACATCCAAACACCTTTGGAGGACCTTCGAAGCACTTTTTAAGTAATTCCAACAACATCCATACACCTTTGGAGGACCTTCGAAGCACTTTTTACGTAATTCCAACAACATCCATACACCTTTGGAGGCCCTTCGAAGCACTTTTTACGGAATTCCAACAACAACCAAACACCTTTGGAGGACCTTCGTAGCACTTTTTACGTAATTTCAACAACATCCAAACACCTTTTGAGGACCTTCGAAGCACTTTTTACGTAATTTCAACAACATCCAAACACCTTCGGAGGACCTTTAAAGCTCTTTTTACGTAATTCAAACAACATCCAAACACCTTCAGAGGACCTTCGAAGCACTTTTTATGTAATTCCAACAACATCCAAACACCTTTTGAGGCCCTTCGAAGCACTTTTTACGGAATTCCAACAACAACCAAACACCTTCAGAGGACCTTCGAAGCACTTGTTACGTAATTCCAACAACATCCAAACACCTTTAGAGGACCTTCGAAGCACTTTTTACGTAATTCCAACAACATCCAAACACCTTTGGAGGCCCTTCGAAGCACTTTTTACGGAATTCCAACAACAACCAAACACCTTTGGAGGACCTTCATAGCACTTTTTACGTAATTTCAACAACATCCAAACACATTTTGAGGACCTTCGAAGCACTTTTTACGTAATTCCAACAGCATGCAAATACCTTTGGAGGACCTTCGAAGCACTTTTTACGTAATTCCAACAACATCCAAACACCGTTGGAGGACCTTCGAAGCACTTTTTACGTAATTTAAACAGCATCCAAACACCTTTGGAGGCCCTTTGAAGCACTTTTTACGTAATTCTAACAAAATCCAAACACCTTTAGAGGACCTACGAAGCACTTTTTACGTAATTCCAACAACATCCAAACACCTTCAGAGAACTTTCGAAGCTCTTTTTACGTAATTCCAACATCATCCAAACACCTTCAGAGGACCTTCGAAGCATTTTTTGCGTAATTCCAACAACATCCAAACACCTTCGGAGGACCTTCGAAGCACTTTTTAAGTAATTCCAACAACATCCAAACACCTTTGAAGGACCTTCGGAGCACTTTTTACGTAATTTCAACAACATCAAAACACCTTTGGAGGACCTTCGAAGCACTTTTTACGTAATTCCAACAACATCCAAACACCTTTGGAGGACCTTCGGAGCACTTTTTACGTAATTCCAACAGCATGCAAACACCTTTGGAGGACGTTTGAAGCACTTTTTACGTAATTCCAACAACATCCAAACACCTTCAGAGGACCTTCGAAGCACTTTTTACGTTATTCCAACAACATCCAAACACCTTTGGAGGACCTTCGGAGCACTTTTTACGTAATTCCAACAACATCCAAACACCTTTGGAGGACCTTCGAAGCACTTTTTAAGTAATTCCAACAACATCAAAACACCTCTGGAGGACCTTCGAAGCACTTTTTACGTAATTCCAACAACATCCAAACACCTTCAGAGGACCTTCGAAGCACTTTTTACGTTATTCCAACAACATCCATACACCTTTGGAGGCCCTTCGAAGCACTTTTTACGGAATTCCAACAACAACCAAACACCTTCGGAGGACCTCCGTAGCACTTTTTACGTAATTTCAACAACATCCAAACACATTTTGAGGACCTTCGAAGCACTTTTTACGTAATTTCAACAACCTCCAAACATCTTCGGAGGACCTTTAAAGCTCTTTTTACGTAATTCCAACAACATCCAAACACCTTCAGAGGACCTTCGAAGCACTTTTTATGTAATTCCAACAACATCCAAACACCTTTAGAGGACCTTCGAAGCACTTTTTAAGTAATTCCAACAACATCCAAACACCTTTGGAGGCCCTTCCAAGCACTTTTTACGTAATTCCAACAACATCCAAACACCTTTAGAGGACCTTCGAAGCACTTTTTACGTAATTCCAACAACATCCAAACACCTTTGGAGGCCCTTCGAAGCACTTTTTACGGAATTCCAACAAAAACCAAACACCTTTGGAGGACCTTCGAAGCACTTTTTACGTAATTCCAACAACATCCAAACACCTTTGGAGTACCTTTAAAGCTCTTTTTACGTAATTCCAGCAACATCCAAACACCTTTGGAGGACCTTCGAAGCACTTTTAACGTAATTCCAACAACATCCAAACACCTTCGAAGGACCTTCGAAGCACTTTTTAGGGAATTCCAACAACATCCAAACACCTTTGGAGGACCTTCGGAGCACTTTTTACGTAATTTCAACAACATCCAAACACCTTTGGAGGACCTTCGAAGCACTTTTTAAGTAATTCCAACAACATCAAAACACCTTCAGAGGACCTTCGAAGCACTTTTTACGTAATTCCAACAACGTCCAAACACCTTTGGAGGACCTTTAAAGCTCTTTTTACGTAATTCCAGCAACATCCAAACACCTTTGGAGGACCTTCGAAGCACTTTTAACGTAATTCCAACAACATCCAAACACCTTCGAAGGACCTTCGAAGCACTTTTTAGGGAATTCCAACAACATCCAAACACCTTTGGAGGACCTTCGAAGCACTTTTTACGAAATTCCAACAACATCCAAACACCTTCGGAGGACCTTCGAAGCACTTTTTACGTAATTCCAACAACATCCAAACACCTTCAGAGGACCTTCGAAGCACTTTTTACGTAATTCCAACAACATCCATACACCTTTGGAGGACCTTCGAAGCACTTTTTAAGTAATTCCAACAACATCCAAACACCTTTGGAGGCCCTTCGAAGCACTTTTTACGGAATTCCAACAACACCAAACACCTTTGGAGGACCTTCGTAGCACTTTTTACGTAATTTCAACAACATCCAAACACCTTTTAAGGACCTTCGAAGCACTTTTTACGTAATTTCAACAACATCCAAACACCTTCGGAGGACCTTTAAAGCTCTTTTTACGTAATTCCAACAACATCCAAACACCTTCAGAGGACCTTCGAAGCACTTTTTATGTAATTCCAACAACATCCAAACACCTTTAGAGGACCTTCGAAGCACTTTTTAAGTAATTCCAACAACATCCAAACACCTTTGGAGGCCCTTCGAAGCACTTTTTACGTAATTCCAACAACATCCAAACACCTTCAGAGGACCTTCGAAGCACTTTTTACGTAATTCCAACAACATCCAAACACCTTTAGAGGACCTTTGAAGCACTTTTTACGTAATTCCAACAACATCCAAACACCTTTGGAGGCCCTTCGAAGCACTTTTTACGGAATTCCAACAACAACCAAACACCTTTGGAGGACCTTCGTAGCACTTTTTACGTAATTTCAACAACATCCAAACACCTTTTGAGGACCTTCGAAGCACTTTTTACGTAATTTCAACAACATCAAAACACCTTTGGAGGACCTTCGAAGCACTTTTTACGTAATTCCAACAGCATGCAAACACCTTTGGAGGACCTTCGAAGCACTTTTTACGTAATTCCAGCAACATCCAAACACCTTTGGAGGACCTTCGAAGCACTTTTAACGTAATTCCAACAACATCCAAACACCTTCGGAGGACCTTCGAAGCACTTTTTAGGGAATTCCAACAACATCCAAACACCTTTGGAGGACCTTCGGAGCATTTTTTACGTAATTTCAACAACATCCAAACACCTTTGGAGGACCTTCGAAGCACTTTTCACGTAATTCCAACAACATCAAAACACCTTTGGAGGACCTTCGAAGCACTTTTTACTTAATTCCAACAGCATGCAAATACCTTTGGAGGACCTTCGAAGCACTTTTTACGTAATTCCAACAACATCCAAACACCTTTGGAGGACCTTCGAAGCACTTTTTACTTAATTTCAACAACATCCAAACACCTTCAGAGGACCTTCGAAGCACTTTTTACGTAATACCAACAACATCCAAACACCTTCAGAGGAACTTCGAAGCACTTTTTACGTAATTCCAACAAAATCCAAACACCTTCAGAGGACCTTCGAAGCACTTTTTACGTAATTCCAACAACATCCAAACACCTTTATAGGACCTTCGAAGCACTTTTTACGTAATTTCAATAACATCCAAACACCTTTGGAGGCCCTTCGAAGCACTTTTTACGTAATTCCAACAACATCCAAACACCTTCAGAGGACCTTCGAAGCACTTTTTACGTTATTCCTACAACATCCAAACACCTTCGGAGGACCTTCGAAGCACTTTTTACGTAATTCCAACAACATCCAAACACCTTCAGAGGACCTTCGAAGCACTTTTTACGTAATTCCAACAACATCCAAACACCTTTGGAGGACCTTCGGAGCACTTTTTACGTAATTCCAACAACATCCAAACACCTTCGGAGGACCTTTAAAGCTCTTTTTACGTAGTTCCAGCAACATCCAAACACCTTTGTAGTACCAACAACATCCAAACACCTTCAGAGGACCTTCGAAGCACTTTTTACGTTATTCCAACAACATCCAAACACCTTTGGAGGACCTTCGGAGCACTTTTTACGTAATTTCAACAACATCCAAACACCTTTGGAGGACCTTCGAAGCACTTTTTAAGTAATTCCAACAACATCAAAACACCTTTGGAGGACCTTCGAAGCACTTTTTACGTAATTCCAACAACATCCAAACACCTTCAGAGGACCTTCGAAGCACTTTTTACGTAATTCCAACAACATCCATACACCTTTGGAGGACCTTCGAAGCACTTTTTACGTAATTCCAACAACATCCATACACCTTTGGAGGCCCTTCGAAGCACTTTTTACGGAATTCCAACAACAACCAAACACCTTTGGAGGACCTTCGTAGCACTTTTTACGTAATTTCAACAGCATCCAAACACCTTTTGAGGACCTTCGAAGCACTTTTTACGTAATTTCAACAACATCCAAACACCTTCGGAGGACCTTCGAAGCACTTTTTATGTAATTCCAACAACATCCAAACACCTTTAGAGGACCTTCGAAGCACTTTTTAAGTAATTCCAACAACATCCAAACACCTTTGGAGGCCCTTCGAAGCACTTTTTACGTAATTCCAACAACATCCAAACACCTTCAGAGGACCTTCGAAGCACTTTTTACGTAATTCCAACAACATCCAAACACCTTTAGAGGACCTTCGAAGCACTTTTTACGTAATTCCAACAACATCCAAACACCTTTGGAGGCCCTTCGAAGCACTTTTTACGGAATTCCAACAACAACCAAACACCTTTGGAGGACCTTCGAAGCACTTTAAACGTAATTCCAACAACATCAAAACACCTTTGGAGGACCTTCGGAGCACTTTTTACGTAATTCCAACAGCATGCAAACACCTTTGGAGGACCTTCGAAGCACTTTTTACGTAATTCCAACAACATCCAAACACCTTTGGAGGACCTTTAAAGCTCTTTTTACGTAATTCCAGCAACATCCAAACACCTTTGGAGGACCTTCGAAGCACTTTTAACGTAATTCCAACAACATCCAAACACCTTCGAAGGACCTTCGAAGCACTTTTTAGGGAATTCCAACAACATCTAAACACCTTTGGAGGACCTTCGGAGCACTTTTTACGAAATTCCAACAACATCAAAACACCTTTGGAGGACCTTCGAAGCACTTTTTAAGTAATTCCAACAACATCAAAACACCTTTGGAGGACCTTCGAAGCACTTTTTACGAAATTCCAACAACATCCAAACACCTTCGGAGGACCTTCGAAGCACTTTTTACGTAATTCCAACAACATCCAAACACCTTCAGAGGACCTTCGAAGCACTTTTTACGTAATTCCAACAACATCCATACACCTTTGGAGGACTTTCGAAGCACTTTTTAAGTAATTCCAACAACATCCAAACACCTTTGGAGGCCCTTCGAAGCACTTTTTACGGAATTCCAACAACAACCAAACACCTTTGGAGAACCTTCGTAGCACTTTTTACGTAATTTCAACAACATCCAAACACCTTTTAAGGACCTTCGAAGCACTTTTTACGTAATTTCAACAACATCCAAACACCTTCGAAGGACCTTTAAAGCTCTTTTTACGTAATTCCAACAACATCCAAACACCTTCAGAGGACCTTCGAAGCACTTTTTATGTAATTCCAACAACATCCAAACACCTTTAGAGGACCTTCGAAGCACTTTTTAAGTAATTCCAACAATATCCAAACACCTTTGGAGGCCCTTCGAAGCACTTTTTACGTAATTTCAACAACATCCAAACACCTTCAGAGGACCTTCGAAGCACTTTTTACGTAATTCTAACAACATCCAAACACCTTTAGAGGACCTTCGAAGCACTTTTTACGTAATTCCAACAACATCCAAACACCTTTGGAGGCCCTTCGAAGCACTTTTTACGGAATTCCAACAACAACCAAACACCTTTGGAGGACCTTCGTAGCACTTTTTACGTAATTTCAACAACATCCAAACACCTTTTGAGGACCTTCGAAGCACTTTTTACGTAATTTCAACAACATCAAAACACCTTTGGAGGACCTTCGAAGCACTTTTTACGTAATTCCAACAACATCCAAACACCTTCGGAGGACCTTCGAAGCACTTTTTAGGGAATTCCAACAACATCCAAACACCTTTGGAGGACCTTCGGAGCACTTTTTACGTAATTTCAACAACATCCAAACACCTTTGGAGGACCTTCGAAGCACTTTTTACGTAACTCCAACAACATCAAAACACCTTTGGAGGACCTTCGAAGCACTTTTTACGTAATTCCAACAACATCCAAACACCTTCGGAGGACCTTTAAAGCTCTTTTTACGTAATTCCAGCAACATCCAAACACCTTTTGAGGACCTTCGAAGCACTTTTAACGTAATTCCAACAACATCCAAACACCTTCGGAGGACCTTCGAAGCACTTTTTAGGGAATTCCAACAACATCCAAACACCTTTGGAGGACCTTCGGAGCACTTTTTACGTAATTTCAACAACATCCAAACACCTTTGGAGGACCTTCGAAGCACTTTTTACGTAATTCCAACAACATCAAAACACCTTTGGAGGACCTTCGAAGCACTTTTTACGTAATTCCAACAGCATGCAAATACCTTTGGAGGACCTTCGAAGCACTTTTTACGTAATTCCAACAACATCCAAACACCTTTGGAGGACCTTCGAAGCACTTTTTACTTAATTCCAACAACATCCAAACACCTTCAGAGGACCTTCGAAGCACTTTTTACGTAACTCCAACCACATCCAAACACCTTCAGAGGAACTTCGAAGCACTTTTTACGTAATTCCAACAAAATCCAAACACCTTCAGAGGACCTTCGAAGCACTTTTTACGTAATTCCAACAACATCCAAACACCTTTATAGGACCTTCGAAGCACTTTTTACGTAATTTCAATAACATCCAAACACCTTTGGAGGCCCTTCGAAGCACTTTTTACGTAATTCCAACAACATCCAAACACCTTCAGAGGACCTTCGAAGCACTTTTTACGTAATTCCTACAACATCCAAACACCTTCGGAGGACCTTCGAAGCACTTTTTACGAAATACCAACAACATCCAAACACCTTCAGAGGACCTTCGAAGCACTTTTTACGTAATTCCAACAACATCCAAACACCTTCGGAGGACCTTCGAAGCACTTTTTACGTAATTCCAACAACATCCAAACACCTTCGGAGGACCTTTAAATCTCTTTTTACGTAGTTCCAGCAACATCCAAACACCTTTGTAGTACCAACAACATCCAAACACCTTTGGAGGACCTTCGAAGCACTTTTTACGTAATTTAAACAGCATCCAAACACCTTTGGAGGCCCTTTGAAGCACTTTTTACGTAATTCTAACAACATCCAAACACCTTTAGAGGACCTACGAAGCACTTTTTACGTAATTCCAACAACATCCAAACACCTTCAGAGAACTTTCGATGCTCTTTTTACGTAATTCCAACATCATCCAAACACCTTCAGAGGACCTTCGAAGCACTTTTTACGTAATTCCAACAACATCCAAACACCTTTGGAGGACCTTCGAAGCACTTTTTACGTAATTTAAACAGCATCCAAACACCTTTGGAGGCCCTTTGAAGCACTTTTTACGTAATTCTAACAACATCCAAACACCTTTAGAGGACCTACGAAGCACTTTTTACGTAATTCCAACAACATCCAAACACCTTCAGAGAACTTTCGATGCTCTTTTTACGTAATTCCAACATCATCCAAACACCTTCAGAGGACCTTCGAAGCACTTTTTACGTAATTCCAACAACATCCAAACACCTTCAGACGACCTTCGAATTACTTTTTATGTAATTCCAACAACATCCAAACACCTTCAGAGGACCTTCGAAGCACTTTTTACGTAATTCCAACAACATCCAAACACCTTTATAGGACCTTCGAAGCACTTTTTACGTAACTCCAACAACAACCAAACACCTTTGGAGGCCCTTCGAAGCACTTTTTACGTAATTCCAACAACATCCAAACACCTTTGGAGGACCTTCGAAGCACTTTTTACGTAATTCCAACAGCATGCAAATACCTTTGGAGGACCTTCGAAGCACTTTTTACGTAATTCCAACAACATCCAAACACCTTTGGAGGACCTTCGAAGCACTTTTTACGTAATACCAACAACATCCAAACACCTTCAGAGGACCTTCGAAGCACTTTTTACGTAATTCCAACAACATCCAAACACCTTTGGAGGACCTTCGAAACACTTTTTACGTAATTTAAACAGCATCCAAACACCTTTGGAGGCCCTTTGAGGCACTTTTTACGTAATTCCAACAACATCCAAACACCTTTAGAGGACCTACGAAGCACTTTTTACGTAATACAAACAACATCCAAACACCTTCAGAGGACCTTCGAAGCACTTTTTACGTAATTCCAACAACATCCAAACACCTTTGGAGGACCTTCGAAGCACTTTTTACGTAATTTAAACAGCATCCAAACACCTTTGGAGGCCCTTCGAAGCACTTTTTACGTAATTCCAACAACATCCAAACACCTTCAGAGGACCTTCGAAGCACTTTTTAAGTAATTCCAACAACATCCAAACACCTTCAGAGGACCTTCGAAGCACTTTTAACGTAATTCCAACAACATCCAAGCACCTTCAGAGGACTTTCGAAGCACTTTTTAAGTAATTCCAACAACATCCAAACACCTTCAGAGGACCTTCGAAGCACTTTTTACGTAATTCCAACAACATCCAAACACCTTTGGAGGACCTTCGGAGCACTTTTTACGTAATTCCAACAGCATGCAAACACCTTTGGAGGACGTTTGAAGCACTTTTTACGTAATTCCAACAGCATGCAAACACCTTTGGAGGACGTTTGAAGCACTTTTTACGTAATTCCAACAACATCCAAACACCTTTGGAGGGCCTTCGAAGCACTTTTAACGTAATTCCAACAACATCCAAACACCTTTGGAGGACCTTCGAAGCACTTTTAAAGTAATTCCAAAAACATCCAAACACCTTTGAAGGACCTTCGAAGCACTTTTTACGTAATTCCAACAACATCCAAACACCTTCGGAGGACCTTCGAAGCACTTTTAACGTAATTCCAACAACATCCAAACACCTTTGGAGGACCTTCGAAGCACTTTTAACGTAATTCCAACAACAGACAAACACCTTTGGAGTACCTTCGAAGCACTTTTAACGTAATTCCAACAACAGACACACACCTTTGGAGGACCTTCGAAGCACTTTTTACGTAATTCCAACAACATCCAAACACCTTTGGAGGACCTTCGAAGCACTTTTAACGTAATTGCAACAACAGACAAACACTTTGAGGACCTTCGAAGCACTTTTAACGTAATTCCAACAACATCCAAACACCTTCGGAGGACCTTCGAAGCACTTTTTACGAAATTCCAACAACATCCAAACACCTTTCAAGGACCTTCGAAACACTTTTTACGTTATTCCAACAACATCCAAACACCTTTGGAGGACCTTCGAAGCACTTTTAACGTAATTCCAACAACATTCAAACACCTTTGGAGGACCTTCGAAGCACTTTTAACTTAATTCCAACAACATCCAAACACCTTTGGAGGACCTTCGAAGCACTTTTTGCATAATTCCAAAAACATCCAAACACCTTTGGAGGACCTTCGAAGCACTTTTTACGTAATTCCAACAACATCCAAACACCTTCGGAGGACCTTCGATGCACTTTTTACGTAATTCCAACAACATCCAAACACCTTTGGAGGACCTTCGAAGCACTTTTTACGTGATTCCAAGAACATCCAAACACCTTTGGAGGACCTTCGAAGCACTTTTAACGTAATTCCAACAACATCCAAACACCTTCGGAGGACCTTCGATGCACTTTTTACGTAATTCCAACAACATTCAAACTCCTTCGGAGGACCTTCGATGCACTTTTTACGTAATTCCAACAACATCCAAACACCTTTGGAGGACCTTCGAAGCACTTATTACATAATTCCAACAACATCCAAACAACTCCGGAGGACCTTTGAAGCACTTTTTACGTAATTCTAACAACATCCAAACTCCTTTGGAGGACCTTCGATGCACTTTTTGCGTAATTCCAAAAACATCCAAACACCTTTGGAGGACCTTCGAAGCACTTTTTACGTTATTCCAACAACATCCAAACACCTTCGGAGGACCTTCGAAGCACTTTTTACGTAATTGCAACAACATCCAAACACCTTTGGAGGACCTTCGATGCACTTTTTACGTAATTCCAACAACATCCAAACACCTTCGGAGGACCTTCGATGCACTTTTTACGAAATTCCAACAACATTCAAACTCCTTCGGAGGACCTTCGAAGCACTTTTTGCGTAATTCCAAAAACATCCAAGCACCTTTGGAGGACCTTCGAAGCACTTTTTACGTAATTCCAAAAACATCCAAACACCTTCGGAGGACCTTCGAAGCACTTTTTTCGAAATTCCAATAACATCCAAAAACCTTCGGAATACCTTCGAAGCACTTTTAACGTAATTCCAACAACATCCAAACAACTTCGGGGGACCTTCGAAGCACTTTTTACGTAATTCCAACAACATCCAAACACCTTTGGAGGACCTTCGAAGCACTTTTCTCGTAATTCCAAAAACATCCAAACACCTTTGGAGGACCTTCGAAGCACTTTTTACGTAATTCCAACAACATCCAAATACCTTCGGAGGACCTTCGATGCACTTTTTACGTAATTCCAACAACATTCAAACACCTTCGGAGGACCTTCGAAGCACTTTTTGCGTAATTCCAAAAACATCCAAACACCTGTGGAGGACCTTCGAAGCACTTTTTACGTAATTCCAACAACATCCAAACACCTTCGGAGGACCTTCGAAGCACTTTTTACGTAATTCCAACAACATCCAAACACCTTTGGAGGATCTTCGATGCACTTTTTACGTAATTCCAACAACATCCAAACACCTTCGGAGGACCTTCGATGCACATTTTACGTAATTCCAACAACATTCAAACACCTTCGGAGGACCTTCGAAGCACTTTTCTCGTATTTCCAACAACATCCAAACACCTTTGGAGGACCTTCGAAGCACTTTTAACGTAATTCCAACAACATCCAAACACCTTCGGAGGACCTTCAAAGCACTTTTAACGTAATTCCAACAACATCCAAACACCTTCGGAGGACCTTCGAAGCACTTTTTACGTAATTCCAACAACATCCAAACACCTTTGGAGGACCTTCGAAGCACTTTTTGCGTAATTCCAAAAACATCCAAACACCTTTGGAGGACCTTCGAAGCACTTTTTACGTAATTCCAACAACATCCAAATACCTTCGGAGTACCTTCGAAGCACTTTTTTCGTAATTCCAACAACATCCAAACACCTTTGGAGGACCTTCGAAGCACTTTTACGTAATTCCAACAACATCCAAACACCTTCGGAGGACCTTCGAAGCACTTTTTACGTAATTCCAACAACATCCAAACACCTTCGGAGGACCTTCGAAGCACTTTTTACGTAATTCCAACAACATCCAAACACCTTCGGAGGACCTTCGAAGCACTTTTCTCGTAATTCCAAAAACATCCAAAAACCTTTGGAGGACCTTCGAAGCACTTTTTACGTAATTCCAACAACATCCAAACACCTTCGGAGGACCTTCGAAGCACTTTTAACGTAATTCCAACAACATCCAAACACCTTCGGAGGACCTTCGAAGCACTTTTCTCGTAATTCCAAAAACATCCAAAAACCTTTGGTGGACCTACGAAGCACTTTTTACGTAATTCCAACAACATCCAAACACCTTCGGAGGACCTTCGAAGAACTTTTTACGTAATTCCAACAACATCCAAACACCTTCGGAGGACCTTCGAAGCACTTTTTACGTTATTCCAACAACATCCAAACACCTTCGGAGGACCTTCGAAGCACTTTTCTCGTAATTCCAAAAACATCCAAACACCTTTAGAGGACCTTCGAAGCACTTTTTACGTAATTCCAACAACATCCAAACACCTTTGGAGGACCTTCGAAGCACTTTTTGCGTAATTCCAACAACATCCAAACACCTTTGGAGGACCTTCGAAGCACTTTTAACGTAATTCCAACAACATCCAAACACCTTCGGAGGACCTTCGAAGCACTTTTCACGTAATTCCAAAAACATCCAAACACCTTCGGAGGACCTTCGAAGCATTTTTTAAGTAATTCCAACGACATCCAAACACCTTCGGAGGACCTTCGATGCACTTTTTACGTAATTCCAACAACATCCAAACACCTTTGGAGGACCTTCGAAGCACTTTTCACGTGATTCCAAAAACATCCAAAAACCTTCGGAGGACCTTCGAAGCACTTTTAACGTAATTCCAACAACATCCAAACAACTTCGGGGGACCTTCGAAGCACTTTTTACGTAATTCCAACAACATCCAAACACCTTCGGAGGCCCTTCGAAGCACTTTTCACGTATTTCCAAAAACATCCAAACACCTTTGGAGGACCTTCGAAGCACTTTTAACGTAATTCCAACAACATCCAAACACCTTCGGAGGTCCTTCGAAGCACTTCTAACGTAATTCCAATAACATCCAAACAACTTCGGAGGACCTTCGACCACTTTTTGCGTAATTCCAAAAACATCCAAACACCTTTGGAGGACCTTCGAAGCACTTCTAACGTAATTCCAACAACATCCAAACACCTTCGGAGGTCCTTCGAAGCACTTCTAACGTAATTCCAATAACATCCAAACAACTTCGGAGGACCTTCGACCACTTTTTGCGTAATTCCAAAAACATCCAAACACCTTTGGAGGACCTTCGAAGCACTTCTAACGTAATTCCAACAACATTCAAACACCTTTGGAGGACCTTCGAAGCACTGTTAACGTAATTCCAACAACATCCAAACAACTGCGGAGGACCTTCGATGCACTTTTTACGTCATTCCAACAACATCCAAACACCTTCGGAGGACCTTCGAAGCACTTTTCTCGTATTTCCAAAAACATCCAAACACCTTCGGAGGACCTTCGAAGCACTTTTTACGTAATTCCAACAACATCCAAACACCTTCGGAGGACCTTCGAAGCACTTTTTACGTAATTCCAACAACATTCAAACACCTTTGGAGGACCTTCGAAGCACTGTTAACGTAATTCCAACAACATCCAAACACCTTCGGAGGACCTTCGAAGCAGTTTTTACGTAATTCCAACAACATCCAAACACCTTCGGAGGACCTTCAAAGCACTTTTCACGTAATTCCAAAAACATCCAAACACCTTTGGAGGACCTTCGTAGCACTTTTTACGTAATTCCAACAACATCCAAACACCTTCGGAGGACCTTCGATGCACTTTTTACGTAATTCAAACAACATCCAAACACCTTCGGAGGACCTTCGAAGCACTTTTTACGTAATTCCAAAAACATCCAAACACCTTTAGAGGGCCTTCGAAGCACTTATTACTTAATTCCAACAACATCCAAACAACTTCGGAGGACCTTCGAAGCACTTTTTACGTAATTCCAACAACATCCAAACACCTTTGGAGGACCTTCGAAGCACTTTTTGCGTAATTCCAAAAACATCCAAACACCTTTGGAGGACCTTCGAAGCACTTTTAACGTAATTCCAACAACATCCAAACACCTTCGGAGGACCTTTGAAGCATTTTTTAAGTAATTCCAACGACATCCAAACACCTTCGGAGGACCTTCGATGCACTTTTTACGTAATTCCAACAACATCCAAACATCTTTGGAGGACCTTCGAAGCACTTTTCACTTGATTCCAAAAACATCCAAACACCTTTGGAGAACCTTCGAAGCACTTTTTACGTAATTCCAACAACATCCAAACACCTTCGGAGGACCTTCGAAGCACTTTTTACGTCATTCCAACAACATCCAAACACCTTCGGAGGACCTTCGAAGCACTTTTCACGTAATTCCAAAAACATCCAAACACCTTCGGAGGACCTTCGAAGCACTTTTTACGTAATTCCAACAACATCCAAACACCTTTGGAGGACCTTCGAAGCACTTTTCACGTGATTCCAAAAACATCCAAACACCTTTGGAGAACCTTCGAAGCACTTCTTACGTCATTCCAACAACATCCAAACACCTTCGGAGGACCTTCGAAGCACTTTTCTCGTAATTCCAAAAACATCCAAACACCTTCGGAGGACCTTCGAAGCACTTTTTACGTAATTCCAACAACATCCAAACACCTTCGGAGGACCTTCGAAGCACTTTTTACGTAATTCCAACAACATCCAAACACCTTCGGAGGACCTTCGAAGCACTTTTTACGTAATTCCAACAACATCCAAACACCTTCGGAGGACCTTCGAAGCACTTTTTACGAAATTCCAAAAACATCCAAACACCTTCGGAGGACCTTCGAAGCATTTTTTACGTAATTCCAAAAACATCCAAACACCTTCGGAGGACCTTCGAAGCACTTTTTGCGTAATTCCAACAACATCCAAACACCTTCGGAGGACCTTCGAAGCACTTTTCTCGTAATTCCAACAACATCCAAACTCCTTCGGAGGACCTTCGAAGCACTTTTTACGTAATTCCAACAACATCCAAACACCTTCGGAGGAACTTCGAAGCACTTTTTACGTAATTCCAACAACATCCAAACACCTTCGGAGGACCTTCGATGCACTTTTTACGTAATTCCAACAACATCCAAACACCTTCGGAGGACCTTCGAAGCACTTTTTACGTAATTCCAACAACATCCAAACACCTTCGGAGAACCTTCGAAGCACTTTTCACGTAATTCCAAAAACATCCAAACACCTTTGGAGGACCTTCGAAGCACTTTTTGCGTAATTCCAACAACATCCAAACACCTTCGGAGGACCTTCGAAGCACTTTTCACGTAATTCCAAAAACATCCAAACACCTTTGGAGGACCTTCGAAGCACTTTTCACGTAATTCCAAAAACATCCAAACACCTTCGGAGGACCTTCGAAGCACTTTTAACGTAAATCCAAAAACATCCAAACACCTTTGGAGGACCTTCGAAGCACTTTTTGCGTAGTTCCAAAAAACATCCAAACACCTTTGGAGGACCTTCGAAGCACTTTTAACGTAATTCCAACAACATCCAAACACCTTCGGAGGACCTTCGAAGCACTTTTCTCGTAATTCCAACAACATCCAAACACCTTCGGAGGACCTTCGAAGCACTTTTCACGTAATTCCAAAAACATCCAAACACCTTCGGAGGACCTTCGAAGCACTTTTTACGTAATTCCAACAACATCCAAACACCTTTGGAGTACCTTCGAAGCACTTTTTGCGTAATTCCAACAACATCCAAACAGCTTTGGAGGACCTTCGAAGCACTTTTAACGTAATTCCAAAAACATCCAAACACCTTCGGAGGACCTACGAAGCACTTTTTACGTAATTCCAACAACATCCAAACACCTTTGGAGAACCTTCGAAGCTCTTTTTACGTAATTCCAACAACATCCAAACACCTTCGGAGGACCTTCGAAGCATTTTTTACGTAATTCCAACAACATCCAAACACCTTCGGAGGACCTTCGATGCACTTTTTACGTAATTCCAACAACATTCAAACACCTTTGGAGGACCTTCGAAGCACTTTTTACGTAATTCCAACAACATCCAAACACCTTCGGAGGACCTTCGAAGCACTTTTCACGTAATTCCAAAAACATCCAAACACCTTCGGAGGACCTTCGAAGCACTTTTTACGTAATTCCAAAAACATCCAAACACCTTCGGAGGACCTTCGAAGCACTTTTAACGTAAATCCAAAAACATCCAAACACCTTTGGAGGACCTTCGAAGCACTGTTTGCGTAGCTCCAAAAACATCCAAACACCTTTGGAGGACCTTCGAAGCACTTTTAACGTAATTCCAACAACATCCAAACACCTTCGGAGGACCTTCGAAGCACTTTTCTCGTAATTCCAACAACATCCAAACACCTTCGGAGGACCTTCGAAGCACTTTTCACGTAATTCCAAAAACATCCAAACACCTTCGGAGGACCTTCGAAGCACTTTTTACGTAATTCCAACAACATCCAAATACCTTTGGAGTACCTTCGAAGCACTTTTTGCGTAATTCCAACAACATCCAAACAGCTTTGGAGGACCTTCGAAGCACTTTTAACGTAATTCCAAAAACATCCAAACACCTTCGGAGGACCTACGAAGCACTTTTCTCGTAATTCCAAAAACATCCAAACACCTTCGGAGGACCTTCGAAGCACTTTTTACGTAATTCCAACAACATCCAAACACCTTCGGAGGACCTTCGAAGCACTTTTCACGTAATTCCATAAACATCCAAACACCTTTGGAGGACCTTCGAAGCACTTTTTGCGTAATTCCAAAAACATCCAAACACCTTTGGAGGACCTTCGAAGCACTTTTAACGTAATTCCAACAACATCCAAACACCTTCGGAGGACCTTCGAAGCATTTTTTAAGTAATTCCAACGACATCCAAACACCTTCGGAGGACCTTCGATGCACTTTTTACGTTATTCCAACAACATCCAAACACCTTTGGAGGACCTTCGAAGCACTTTTCACGTGATTCCAAAAACATCCAAACACCTTTGGAGGACCTTCGAAGCACTTTTTACGTAATTCCAACAACATCCAAACACCTTCGGAGGACCTTCGAAGCACTTTTTACGTCATTCCAACAACATCCAAACACCTTCGGAGGACCTTCGAAGCACTTTTCTCGTAATTCCAAAAACATCCAAACACCTTCGGAGGACCTTCGAAGCACTTTTTACTTAATTCCAACAACATCAAAACACCTTCGGAGGACCTTCGAAGCACTTTTTACGTAATTCCAACAACATCCAAACACCTTCGGAGGACCTTCGAAGCACTTTTTACGTAATTCCAAAAACATCCAAACACCTTTGGAGGACCTTCGAAGCATTTTTTACGTAATTCCAAAAACATCCAAACACCTTCGGAGGACCTTCGAAGCACTTTTTACGTAATACCAACAACATTCAAACACCTTTGGAGGACCTTCGAAGCACTGTTAACGTAATTCCAACAACATCCAAACACCTTCGGAGGACCTTCGAAGCACTTTTTACGTAATTCCAACAACATACAAACACCTTCGGAGGACCTTCAAAGCACTTTTCACGTAATTCCAAAAACATCCAAACACCTTTGGAGGACCTTCGTAGCACTTTTTACGTAATTCCAACAACATCCAAACACCTTCGGAGGACCTTCGATGCACTTTTTACGTAATTCAAACAACATCCAAACACCTTCGGAGGACCTTCGAAGCACTTTTTACGTAATTCCAAAAACATCCAAACACCTTTAGAGGGCCTTCGAAGCACTTATTACTTAATTCCAACAACATCCAAACAACTTCGGAGGACCTTCGAAGCACTTTTTACGTAATTCCAACAACATCCAAACACCTTTGGAGGACCTTCGAAGCACTTTTTGCGTAATTCCAAAAACATCCAAACACCTTTGGAGGACCTTCGAAGCACTTTTAACGTAATTCCAACAACATCCAAACACCTTCGGAGGACCTTCGAAGCATTTTTTAAGTAATTCCAACGACATCCAAACACCTTCGGAGGACCTTCGATGCACTTTTTACGTAATTCCAACAACATCCAAACACCTTTGGAGGACCTTTAAAGCACTTTTCACGTGATTCCAAAAACATCCAAACACCTTTGGAGAACCTTCGAAGCACTTTTTACGTCATTCCAACAACATCCAAACACCTTCGGAGGACCTTCGAAGCACTTTTCTCGTATTTCCAAAAACATCCAAACACCTTCGGAGGACCTTCGAAGCACTTTTCACGTAATTCCAACAACATCCAAACATCTTCGGAGGACCTTCGAAGCACTTTTCACGTAATTCCAACAACATCCAAACACCTTCGGAGGACCTTCGAAGCACTTTTCTCGTAATTCCAAAAACATCCAAACACCTTTGGAGGACCTTCGAAGCATTTTTTACGTAATTCCAAAAACATCCAAACACCTTCGGAGGACCTTCGAAGCACTTTTTACGTAATTCCAACAACATTCAAACACCTTTGGAGGACCTTCGAAGCACTGTTAACGTAATTCCAACAACATCCAAACACCTTCGGAGGACCTTCGAAGCACTTTTTACGTAATTCCAACAACATACAAACACCTTCGGAGGACCTTCAAAGCACTTTTCACGTAATTCCAAAAACATCCAAACACCTTTGGAGGACCTTCGTAGCACTTTTTACGTAATTCCAACAACATCCAAACACCTTCGGAGGACCTTCGATGCACTTTTTACGTAATTCAAACAACATCCAAACACCTTCGGAGGACCTTCGAAGCACTTTTTACGTAATTCCAAAAACATCCAAACACCTTTAGAGGGCCTTCGAAGCACTTATTACTTAATTCCAACAACATCCAAACAACTTCGGAGGACCTTCGAAGCACTTTTTACGTAATTCCAACAACATCCAAACACCTTTGGAGGACCTTCGAAGCACTTTTTGCGTAATTCCAAAAACATCCAAACACCTTTGGAGGACCTTCGAAGCACTTTTAACGTAATTCCAACAACATCCAAACACCTTCGGAGGACCTTCGAAGCATTTTTTAAGTAATTCCAACGACATCCAAACACCTTCGGAGGACCTTCGATGCACTTTTTACGTAATTCCAACGACATCCAAACACCTTTGGAGGACCTTCGAAGCACTTTTCACGTGATTCCAAAAACATCCAAACACCTTTGGAGAACCTTCGAAGCACTTTTTACGTAATTCCAACAACATCCAAACACCTTCGGAGGACCTTCGAAGCACTTTTTACGTCATTCCAACAACATCCAAACACCTTCGGAGGACCTTCGAAGCACTTTTCACGTAATTCCAAAAACATCCAAACACCTTCGGAGGACCTTCGAAGCACTTTTTACGTAATTCCAACAACATCCAAACACCTTTGGAGGACCTTTAAAGCACTTTTCACGTGATTCCAAAAACATCCAAACACCTTTGGAGAACCTTCGAAGCACTTTTTACGTCATTCCAACAACATCCAAACACCTTCGGAGGACCTTCGAAGCACTTTTCTCGTATTTCCAAAAACATCCAAACACCTTCGGAGGACCTTCGAAGCACTTTTTACGTAATTCCAACAACATCCAAACATCTTCGGAGGACCTTCGAAGCACTTTTTACGTAATTCCAACAACATCCAAACACCTTCGGAGGACCTTCGAAGCACTTTTCTCGTAATTCCATTAACATCCAAACACCTTCGGAGGGCCTTCGAAGCACTTTTTACGTAATTCCAACAACATCCAAACACCTTCGGAGGACCTTCGAAGCACTTTTCACGTAATTCCAACAACATCCAAACACCTTTGGAGGACCTTCGAAGCACTTTTTGCGTAATTCCAACAACATCCAAACACCTTCGGAGGACCTTCGAAGCACTTTTCACGTAAGTCCAAAAACATCCAAACACCTTTGGAGGACCTTCGAAGCACTTTTCACGTAATTCCAAAAACATCCAAACACCATCGGAAAACCTTCGAAGCTCTTTTTACGTAATTCCAACAACATCCAAACACCTTCGGAGGACCTTCGAAGCATTTTTTACGTAATTCCAACAACATCCAAACACCTTCGGAGGACCTTCGATGCACTTTTTACGTAATTCCAACAACATTCAAACACCTTTGGAGGACCTTCGAAGCACTTTTCACGTAATTCCAACAACATCCAAACACCTTCGGAGAACCTTCGAAGCACTTTTCACGTAATTCCAAAAACATCCAAACACCTTTGGAGGACCTTCGAAGCACTTTTTACGTAATTCCAACAACATCCAAACACCTTCGGAGGACCTTCGAAGCACTTTTCACGTAATTCCAAAAACATCCAAACACCTTTGGAGGACCCTCGAAGCACTTTTCACGTAATTCCAAAAACATCCAAACACCATCGGAAAACCTTCGAAGCTCTTTTTACGTAATTCCAACAACATCCAAACACCTTCGGAGGACCTTCGAAGCATTTTTTACGTAATTCCAACAACATCCAAACACCTTCGGAGGACCTTCGATGCACTTTTTACGTAATTCCAACAACATCCAAACACCTTCGGAGGACCTTCAAAGCACTTTTCACGTAATTCCAAAAACATCCAAACACCTTTGGAGGACCTTCGAAGCACTTTTTGCGTAATTCCAACAACATCCAAACACCTTCGGAGGACCTTCGAAGCACTTTTCACGTAATTCCAAAAACATCCAAAAACCTTTGGAGGACCTTCGAAGCACTTTTTGCGTAATTCCAAAAACATCCAAACACCATCGGAAAACCTTCGAAGCTCTTTTTACGTAATTCCAACAACATCCAAACACCTTCGGAGGACCTTCGAAGCATTTTTTACGTAATTCCAACAACATCCAAACACCTTCGGAGAACCTTCGAAGCATTTTTTACGTAATTCCAAAAACATTTAAACACCTTCGGAGGACCTTCGAAGCACTTTTTACGTAATTCCAACAACATCCAAACACCTTCGGAGAACCTTCGAAGCATTTTTTACGTAATTCCAAAAACATCCAAACACCTTCGGAGGACCTTCGAAGCACTTTTTACGTAATTCCAACAACATCCAAACACCTTCGGAGAACCTTCGAAGCACTTTTCACGTAATTCCAAAAACATCCAAACACCTTTGGAGGACCTTCGAAGCACTTTTCACGTAATTCCAAAAACATCCAAACACCATCGGAAAACCTTCGAAGCTCTTTTTACGTAATTCCAACAACATCCAAACACCTTCGGAGGACCTTCGAAGCACTTTTTACGTAATTCCAACAACATCCAAACACCTTCGGAGGACCTTCGATGCACTTTTTACGTAATTCCAACAACATTCAAACACCTTTGGAGGACCTTCGAAGCACTTTTTACGTAATTCCAACAACATCCAAACACCTTCGGAGGACCTTCAAAGCACTTTTTACGTAATTCCAAAAACATCCAAACACCTTTGGAGGACCTTCGAAGCACTTTTTACGTAATTCCAAAAACATCCAAACACCTTCGGAGGACCTTCGAAGCACTTTTAACGTAATTCCAAAAACACCCAAACACCTTTGGAGGACCTTCGAAGCACTTTTTGCGTAATTCCAAAAACATCCAAACACCTTTGGAGGACCTTCGAAGCACTTTTAACGTAATTCCAACAACATCCAAACACCTTCGGAGGACCTTCGAAGCACTTTTCTCGTAATTCCAACAACATCCAAACACCTTCGGAGGACCTTCGAAGCACTTTTTACGTAATTCCAACAACATCCAAACACCTTCGGAGGACCTTCGAAGCACTTTTCACGTAATTTCAAAAACATCCAAACACCTTTGGAGTACCTTCGAAGCACTTTTAGCGTAATTCCAACAACATCCAAACTCCTTTGGAGGACCTTCGAAGCACTTTTAACGTAATTCCAAAAACATCCAAACACCTTCGGAGGACCTACGAAGCACTTTTCTCGTAATTCCAAAAACATCCAAACACCTTCGGAGGACCTTCGAAGCACTTTTTACGTAATTCCAACAACATCCAAACACCTTCGGAGGACCTTCGAAGCACTTTTCACGTAATTCCAAAAACATCCAAACACCTTTGGAGGACCTTCGAAGCACTTTTTGCGTAATTCCAAAAACATCCAAACACCTTTGGAGGACCTTCGAAGCACTTTTAACGTAATTCCAACAACATCCAAACACCTTCGGAGGACCTTCGAAGCATTTTTTAAGTAATTCCAACGACATCCAAACACCTTCGGAGGACCTTCGATGCACTTTTAACGTTATTCCAACAACATCCAAACACCTTTGGAGGACCTTCGAAGCACTTTTCACGTGATTCCAAAAACATCCAAACACCTTTGGAGGACCTTCGAAGCACTTTTTACGTAATTCCAACAACATCCAAACACCTTCGGAGGACCTTCGAAGCACTTTTTACGTAATTCCAAAAACATCCAAACACCTTCGGAGGACCTTCGATGCACTTTTTACGTAATTCCAACAACATCCAAACACCTTCGGAGGACCTTCAAAGCACTTTTCACGTAATTCCAAAAACATCCAAACACCTTTGGAGGACCTTCGAAGCACTTTTTGCGTAATTCCAACAACATCCAAACACCTTCGGAGGACCTTCGAAGCACTTTTCACGTAATTCCAAAAATATCCAAACACCTTTAGAGGTCCTTCGAAGCACTTTTAACGTAATTCCAAAAACATCCAAACACCTTCGGAGGACCTACGAAGCACTTTTCTCGTAATTCCAAAAACATCCAAACACCTTCGGAGGACCTTCGAAGCACTTTTTACGTAATTCCAACAACATCCAAACACCTTCGGAGGACCTTCGAGGCACTTTTCACGTAATTCCAACAACATCCAAACACCTTCGGAGGACCTACGAAGCACTTTTCTCGTAATTCCAAAAACATGCAAACACCTTCGGAGGACCTTCGAAGCACTTTTTACGTAATTCCAAAAACATCCAAACACCTTCGGAGGACCTTCGAAGCACTTTTTACGTAATTCCAACAACATCCAAACACCTTCGGAGAACCTTCGAAGCACTTTTCACGTAATTCCAAAAACATCCAAACACCTTTGGAGGACCTTCGAAGCACTTTTCACGTAATTCCAAAAACATCCAAACACCATCGGAAAACCTTCGAAGCTCTTTTTACGTAATTCCAAAAACATCCAAACACCTTCGGAGGACCTTCGAAGCACTTTTTACGTAATTCCAACAACATCCAAACACCTTCGGAGAACCTTCGAAGCATTTTTTACGTAATTCCAAAAACATCCAAACACCTTCGGAGGACCTTCGAAGCACTTTTTACGTAATTCCAACAACATCCAAACACCTTCGGAGAACCTTCGAAGCATTTTTTACGTAATTCCAAAAACATCCAAACACCTTCGGAGGACCTTCGAAGCACTTTTTACGTAATTCCAACAACATCCAAACACCTTCGGAGAACCTTCGAAGCATTTTTTACGTAATTCCAAAAACATCCAAACACCTTCGGAGGACCTTCGAAGCACTTTTTACGTAATTCCAACAACATCCAAACACCTTCGGAGGACCTTCGAAGCACTTTTAACGTAATTCCAAAAACATCCAAACACCTTTGGAGGACCTTCGAAGCACTTTTCACGTAATTTCAAAAACATCCAAACACCTTTGGAGTACCTTCGAAGCACTTTTTGCGTAATTCCAACAACATCCAAACACCTTCGGAGAACCTTCGAAGCACTTTTCACGTAATTCCAAAAACATCCAAACACCTTTGGAGGACCTTCGAAGCACTTTTCACGTAATTCCAAAAACATCCAAACACCATCGGAAAACCTTCGAAGCACTTTTCACGTAATTCCAAAAACATCCAAACACCTTTAGAGGTCCTTCGAAGCACTTTTAACGTAATTCCAAAAACATCCAAACACCTTCGGAGGACCTACGAAGCACTTTTCTCGTAATTCCAAAAACATCCAAACACCTTCGGAGGACCTTCGAAGCATTTTTTAAGTAATTCCAACGACATCCAAACACCTTCGGAGGACCTTCGATGCACTTTTTACGTAATTCCAAAAACATCCAAACACCTTCGGAGGACCTTCGAAGCACTTTTTACGTAATTCCAAAAACATCCAAACACCTTCGGAGGACCTTCGAAGCACTTTTAACGTAATTCCAAAAACACCCAAACACCTTTGGAGGACCTTCGAAGCACTTTTTGCGTAATTCCAAAAACATCCAAACACCTTTGGAGGACCTTCGAAGCACTTTTAACGTAATTCCAACAACATCCAAACACCTTCGGAGGACCTTCGAAGCACTTTTCTCGTAATTCCAAAAACATCCAAACACCTTCGGAGGACCTTCGAAGCACTTTTTACGTAATTCCAACAACATCCAAACACCTTCGGAAAACCTTCGAAGCTCTTTTTACGTAATTCCAAAAACATCCAAACACCTTCGGAGGACCTTCGATGCACTTTTTACGTAATTCCAACAACATCCAAACACCTTCGGAGGACCTTCAAAGCACTTTTCACGTAATTCCAAAAACATCCAAACACCTTTGGAGGACCTTCGAAGCACTTTTTGCGTAATTCCAACAACATCCAAACACCTTCGGAGGACCTTCGAAGCACTTTTCACGTAATTCCAAAAACATCCAAACACCTTTGGAGGACCTTCGAAGCACTTTTTGCGTAATTCCAAAAACATCCAAACACCATCGGAAAACCTTCGAAGCTCTTTTTACGTAATTCCAACAACATCCAAACACCTTCGGAGGACCTTCGAAGCATTTTTTACGTAATTCCAACAACATCCAAACACCTTCGGAGAACCTTCGAAGCATTTTTTACGTAATTCCAAAAACATCCAAACACCTTCGGAGGACCTTCGAAGCACTTTTTACGTAATTCCAACAACATCCAAACACCTTCGGAGAACCTTCGAAGCATTTTTTACGTAATTCCAAAAACATCCAAACACCTTCGGAGGACCTTCGAAGCACTTTTTACGTAATTCCAACAACATCCAAACACCTTCGGAGAACCTTCGAAGCACTTTTCACGTAATTCCAAAAACATCCAAACACCTTTGGAGGACCTTCGAAGCACTTTTCACGTAATTCCAAAAACATCCAAACACCATCGGAAAACCTTCGAAGCTCTTTTTACGTAATTCCAACAACATCCAAACACCTTCGGAGGACCTTCGAAGCATTTTTTACGAAATTCCAACAACATCCAAACACCTTCGGAGGACCTTCGATGCACTTTTTACGTAAATCCAACAACATTCAAACACCTTTGGAGGACCTTCGAAGCACTTTTTACGTAATTCCAACAACATCCAAACACCTTCGGAGGACCTTCAAAGCACTTTTCACGTAATTCCAAAAACATCCAAACACCTTTGGAGGACCTTCGAAGCACTTTTTACGTAATTCCAAAAACATCCAAACACCTTCGGAGGACCTTCGAAGCACTTTTAACGTAATTCCAAAAACACCCAAACACCTTTGGAGGACCTTCGAAGCACTTTTTGCGTAATTCCAAAAACATCCAAACACCTTTGGAGGACCTTCGAAGCACTTTTAACGTAATTCCAACAACATCCAAACACCTTCGGAGGACCTTCGAAGCACTTTTCTCGTAATTCCAACAACATCCAAACACCTTCGGAGGACCTTCGAAGCACTTTTTACGTAATTCCAACAACATCCAAACACCTTCGGAGGACCTTCGAAGCACTTTTCACGTAATTTCAAAAACATCCAAACACCTTTGGAGTACCTTCGAAGCACTTTTTGCGTAATTCCAACAACATCCAAACTCCTTTGGAGGACCTTCGAAGCACTTTTAACGTAATTCCAAAAACATCCAAACACCTTCGGAGGACCTACGAAGCACTTTTCTCGTAATTCCAAAAACATCCAAACACCTTCGGAGGACCTTCGAAGCACTTTTTACGTAATTCCAAAAACATCCAAACACCTTCGGAGGACCTTCGAAGCACTTTTTACGTAATTCCAACAACATCCAAACACCTTCGGAGAACCTTCGAAGCATTTTTTACGTAATTCCAAAAACATCCAAACACCTTCGGAGGACCTTCGAAGCACTTTTTACGTAATTCCAACAACATCCAAACACCTTCGGAGAACCTTCGAAGCATTTTTTACGTAATTCCAAAAACATCCAAACACCTTCGGAGGACCTTCGAAGCACTTTTTACGTAATTCCAACAACATCCAAACACCTTCGGAGAACCTTCGAAGCACTTTTCACGTAATTCCAAAAACATCCAAACACCTTTGGAGGACCTTCGAAGCACTTTTCACGTAATTCCAAAAACATCCAAACACCATCGGAAAACCTTCGAAGCTCTTTTTACGTAATTCCAACAACATCCAAACACCTTCGGAGGACCTTCGAAGCATTTTTTACGTAATTCCAACAACATCCAAACACCTTCGGAGGACCTTCGATGCACTTTTTACGTAATTCCAACAACATTCAAACACCTTTGGAGGACCTTCGAAGCACTTTTTACGTAATTCCAACAACATCCAAACACCTTCGGAGGACCTTCAAAGCACTTTTCACGTAATTCCAAAAACATCCAAACACCTTTGGAGGACCTTCGAAGCACTTTTTTACGTAATTCCAAAAACATCCAAACACCTTCGGAGGACCTTCGAAGCACTTTTAAAGTTATTCCAAAAACATCCAAACACCTTCGGAGGACCATCGAAGCACTTTTTGCGTAATTCCAAAAACATCCAAACACCTTTGGAGGACCTTCGAAGCACTTTTAACGTAATTCCAACAACATCCAAACACCTTCGGAGGACCTTCGAAGCACTTTTCTCGTAATTCCAACAACATCCAAACACCTTCGGAGGACCTTCGAAGCACTTTTTACGTAATTCCAACAACATCCAAACACCTTCGGAGGACCTTCGAAGCACTTTTCACGTAATTTCAAAAACATCCAAACACCTTTGGAGTACCTTCGAAGCACTTTTTGCGTAATTCCAACAACATCCAAACTCCTTTGGAGGACCTTCGAAGCACTTTTAACGTAATTCCAAAAACATCCAAACACCTTCGGAGGACCTTCGAAGCACTTTTCTCGTAATTCCAAAAACATCCAAACACCTTCGGAGGACCTTCGAAGCACTTTTTACGTAATTCCAACAACATCCAAACACCTTCGGAGGACCTTCGAAGCACTTTTCACGTAATTCCAAAAACATCCAAACACCTTTGGAGGACCTTCGAAGCACTTTTTGCGTAATTCCAAAAACATCCAAACACCTTTGGAGGACCTTCGAAGCACTTTTAACGTAATTCCAACAACATCCAAACACCTTCGGAGGACCTTCGAAGCATTTTTTAAGTAATTCCAACGACATCCAAACACCTTCGGAGGACCTTCGATGCACTTTTTACGTTATTCCAACAACATCCAAACACCTTTGGAGGACCTTCGAAGCACTTTTTACGTAATTCCAACAACATCCAAACACCTTCGGAGGACCTTCGAAGCACTTTTCTCGTATTTCCAAAAACATCCAAACACCTTCGGAGGACCTTCGAAGCACTTTTTACGTAATTCCAACAACATCCAAACACCTTCGGAGGACCTTCGAAGCACTTTTTACGTAATTCCAACAACATTCAAACACCTTTGGAGGACCTTCGATGCACTTTTTACGTAATTCCAACAACATCCAAACACCTTCGGAGGACCTTCGAAGCACTTTTTACGTAATTCCAACAACATCCAAACACCTTCGGAGAACCTTCGAAGCACTTTTCACGTAATTCCAAAAACATCCAAACACCTTTGGAGGACCTTCGTAGCACTTTTTACGTAATTCCAACAACATCCAAACACCTTCGGAGGACCTTCGATGCACTTTTTACGTAATTCAAACAACATCCAAACACCTTCGGAGGACCTTCGAAGCACTTTTTACGTAATTCCAAAAACATCCAAACACCTTTAGAGGGCCTTCGAAGCACTTATTACTTAATTCCAACAACATCCAAACAACTTCGGAGGACCTTCGAAGCACTTTTTACGTAATTCCAACAACATCCAAACACCTTTGGAGGACCTTCGAAGCACTTTTTGCGTAATTCCAAAAACATCCAAACACCTTTGGAGGACCTTCGAAGCACTTTTAACGTAATTCCAACAACATCCAAACACCTTCGGAGGACCTTTGAAGCATTTTTTAAGTAATTCCAACGACATCCAAACACCTTCGGAGGACCTTCGATGCACTTTTTACGTAATTCCAACAACATCCAAACATCTTTGGAGGACCTTCGAAGCACTTTTCACTTGATTCCAAAAACATCCAAACACCTTTGGAGAACCTTCGAAGCACTTTTTACGTAATTCCAACAACATCCAAACACCTTCGGAGGACCTTCGAAGCACTTTTTACGTAATTCCAACAACATCCAAACACCTTCGGAGGACCTTCGAAGCACTTTTCACGTAATTCCAAAAACATCCAAACACCTTCGGAGGACCTTCGAAGCACTTTTTACGTAATTCCAACAACATCCAAACACCTTTGGAGGACCTTCGAAGCACTTTTCACGTGATTCCTACAACATCCAAACACCTTTGGAGAACCTTCGAAGCACTTCTTACGTCATTCCAACAACATCCAAACACCTTCGGAGGACCTTCGAAGCACTTTTCTCGTATTTCCAAAAACATCCAAACACCTTCGGAGGACCTTCGAAGCACTTTTTACGTAATTCCAACAACATCCAAACACCTTCGGAGGACCTTCGAAGCACTTTTTACGTAATTCCAACAACATCCAAACACCTTCGGAGGACCTTCGAAGCACTTTTTACGTAATTCCAACAACATCCAAACACCTTCGGAGGACCTTCGAAGCACTTTTTACGAAATTCCAAAAACATCCAAACACCTTCGGAGGACCTTCGAAGCATTTTTTACGTAATTCCAAAAACATCCAAACACCTTCGGAGGACCTTCGAAGCACTTTTTGCGTAATTCCAACAACATCCAAACACCTTCGGAGGACCTTCGAAGCACTTTTCTCGTAATTCCAACAACATCCAAACTCCTTCGGAGGACCTTCGAAGCACTTTTTACGTAATTCCAACAACATCCAAACACCTTCGGAGGACCTTCGAAGCACTTTTTACGTAATTCCAACAACATCCAAACACCTTCGGAGGACCTTCGATGCACTTTTTACGTAATTCCAACAACATCCAAACACCTTCGGAGGACCTTCGAAGCACTTTTTACGTAATTCCAACAACATCCAAACACCTTCGGAGAACCTTCGAAGCACTTTTCACGTAATTCCAAAAACATCCAAACACCTTTGGAGGACCTTCGAAGCACTTTTTGCGTAATTCCAACAACATCCAAACACCTTCGGAGGACCTTCGAAGCACTTTTCACGTAATTCCAAAAACATCCAAACACCTTCGGAGGACCTTCGAAGCACTTTTAACGTAAATCCAAAAACATCCAAACACCTTTGGAGGACCTTCGAAGCACTTTTTGCGTAGTTCCAAAAACATCCAAACACCTTTGGAGGACCTTCGAAGCACTTTTAACGTAATTCCAACAACATCCAAACACCTTCGGAGGACCTTCGAAGCACTTTTCTCGTAATTCCAACAACATCCAAACACCTTCGGAGGACCTTCGAAGCACTTTTCACGTAATTCCAAAAACATCCAAACACCTTCGGAGGACCTTCGAAGCACTTTTTACGTAATTCCAACAACATCCAAACACCTTTGGAGTACCTTCGAAGCACTTTTTGCGTAATTCCAACAACATCCAAACAGCTTTGGAGGACCTTCGAAGCACTTTTAACGTAATTCCAAAAACATCCAAACACCTTCGGAGGACCTACGAAGCACTTTTTACGTAATTCCAACAACATCCAAACACCTTTGGAGAACCTTCGAAGCTCTTTTTACGTAATTCCAACAACATCCAAACACCTTCGGAGGACCTTCGAAGCATTTTTTACGTAATTCCAACAACATCCAAACACCTTCGGAGGACCTTCGATGCACTTTTTACGTAATTCCAACAACATTCAAACACCTTTGGAGGACCTTCGAAGCACTTTGTACGTAATTCCAACAACATCCAAACACCTTCGGAGGACCTTCAAAGCACTTTTCACGTAATTCCAAAAACATCCAAACACCTTTGGAGGACCTTCGAAGCACTTTTTACGTAATTCCAAAAACATCCAAACACCTTCGGAGGACCTTCGAAGCACTTTTAACGTAAATCCAAAAACATCCAAACACCTTTGGAGGACCTTCGAAGCACTTTTTGCGTAGTTCCAAAAACATCCAAACACCTTTGGAGGACCTTCGAAGCACTTTTAACGTAATTCCAACAACATCCAAACACCTTCGGAGGACCTTCGAAGCACTTTTCTCGTAATTCCAACAACATCCAAACACCTTCGGAGGACCTTCGAAGCACTTTTCACGTAATTCCAAAAACATCCAAACACCTTCGGAGGACCTTCGAAGCACTTTTTACGTAATTCCAACAACATCCAAACACCTTTGGAGTACCTTCGAAGCACTTTTTGCGTAATTCCAACAACATCCAAACAGCTTTGGAGGACCTTCGAAGCACTTTTAACGTAATTCCAAAAACATCCAAACACCTTCGGAGGACCTACGAAGCACTTTTCTCGTAATTCCAAAAACATCCAAACACCTTCGGAGGACCTTCGAAGCACTTTTTACGTAATTCCAACAACATCCAAACACCTTCGGAGGACCTTCGAAGCACTTTTCACGTAATTCCAAAAACATCCAAACACCTTTGGAGGACCTTCGAAGCACTTTTTGCGTAATTCCAAAAACATCCAAACACCTTTGGAGGACCTTCGAAGCACTTTTAACGTAATTCCAACAACATCCAAACACCTTCGGAGGACCTTCGAAGCATTTTTTAAGTAATTCCAACGACATCCAAACACCTTCGGAGGACCTTCGATGCACTTTTTACGTTATTCCAACAACATCCAAACACCTTTGGAGGACCTTCGAAGCACTTTTCACGTGATTCCAAAAACATCCAAACACCTTTGGAGGACCTTCGAAGCACTTTTTACGTAATTCCAACAACATCCAAACACCTTCGGAGGACCTTCGAAGCACTTTTTACGTCATTCCAACAACATCCAAACACCTTCGGAGGACCTTCGAAGCACTTTTCACGTAATTCCAAAAACATCCAAACACCTTCGGAGGACCTTCGAAGCACTTTTTACTTAATTCCAACAACATCAAAACACCTTCGGAGGACCTTCGAAGCACTTTTTACGTAATTCCAACAACATCCAAACACCTTCGGAGGACCTTCGAAGCACTTTTTACGTAATTCCAAAAACATCCAAACACCTTTGGAGAACCTTCGAAGCATTTTTTACGTAATTCCAAAAACATCCAAACACCTTCGGAGGACCTTCGAAGCACTTTTTACGTAATTCCAACAACATACAAACACCTTTGGAGGACCTTCGAAGCACTGTTAACGTAATTCCAACAACATCCAAACACCTTCGGAGGACCTTCGAAGCACTTTTTACGTAATTCCAACAACATACAAACACCTTCGGAGGACCTTCAAAGCACTTTTCACGTAATTCCAAAAACATCCAAACACCTTTGGAGGACCTTCGTAGCACTTTTTACGTAATTCCAACAACATCCAAACACCTTCGGAGGACCTTCGATGCACTTTTTACGTAATTCAAACAACATCCAAACACCTTCGGAGGACCTTCGAAGCACTTTTTACGTAATTCCAAAAACATCCAAACACCTTTAGAGGGCCTTCGAAGCACTTATTACTTAATTCCAACAACATCCAAACACCTTCGGAGGACCTTCGAAGCACTTTTTACGTAATTCCAACAACATCCAAACACCTTTGGAGGACCTTCGAAGCACTTTTTGCGTAATTCCAAAAACATCCAAACACCTTTGGAGGACCTTCGAAGCACTTTTAACGTAATTCCAACAACATCCAAACACCTTCGGAGGACCTTCGAAGCATTTTTTAAGTAATTCCAACGACATCCAAACACCTTCGGAGGACCTTCGATGCACTTTTTACGTAATTCCAACAACATCCAAACACCTTTGGAGGACCTTCGAAGCACTTTTCACGTGATTCCAAAAACATCCAAACACCTTTGGAGAACCTTCGAAGCACTTTTTACGTAATTCCAAAAACATCCAAACACCTTCGGAGGACCTTCGAAGCACTTTTTACGTAATTCCAACAACATCCAAACACCTTCGGAGAACCTTCGAAGCACTTTTCACGTAATTCCAAAAACATCCAAACACCTTTGGAGGACCTTCGAAGCACTTTTCTCGTAATTCCAACAACATCCAAACACCTTCGGAGGGCCTTCGAAGCACTTTTTACGTAATTCCAACAACATCCAAACACCTTCGGAGGACCTTCGAAGCACTTTTCACGTAATTCCAACAACATCCAAACACCTTCGGAGGACCTTCGAAGCACTTTTTACGAAATTCCAAAAACATCCAAACACCTTCGGAGGACCTTCGAAGCATTTTTTACGTAATTCCAAAAACATCCAAACACCTTCGGAGGACCTTCGAAGCACTTTTTACGTAATTCCAACAACATCCAAACACCTTCGGAGAACCTTCGAAGCACTTTTCACGTAATTCCAAAAACATCCAAACACCTTTGGAGGACCTTCGAAGCACTTTTTGCGTAATTCCAACAACATCCAAACACCTTCGGAGGACCTTCGATGCACTTTTTACGTAATTCCAACAACATCCAAACACCTTTGGAGGACCTTCGAAGCACTTTTCACGTGATTCCAAAAACATCCAAACACCTTTGGAGAACCTTCGAAGCACTTTTTACGTAATTCCAACAACATCCAAACACCTTCGGAGGACCTTCGAAGCACTTTTTACGTCATTCCAACAACATCCAAACACCTTCGGAGGACCTTCGAAGCACTTTTCACGTAATTCCAAAAACATCCAAACACCTTCGGAGGACCTTCGAAGCACTTTTTACGTAATTCCAACAACATCCAATCACCTTTGGAGGACCTTTAAAGCACTTTTCACGTGATTCCAAAAACATCCAAACACCTTTGGAGAACCTTCGAAGCACTTTTTACGTCATTCCAACAACATCCAAACACCTTCGGAGGACCTTCGAAGCACTTTTCTCGTATTTCCAAAAACATCCAAACACCTTCGGAGGACCTTCGAAGCACTTTTTACGTAATTCCAACAACATCCAAACATCTTCGGAGGACCTTCGAAGCACTTTTTACGTAATTCCAACAACATCCAAACACCTTCGGAGGACCTTCGAAGCACTTTTCTCGTAATTCCAACAACATCCAAACACCTTCGGAGGGCCTTCGAAGCACTTTTTACGTAATTCCAACAACATCCAAACACCTTCGGAGGACCTTCGAAGCACTTTTCACGTAATTCCAACAACATCCAAACACCTTCGGAGGACCTTCGAAGCACTTTTTACGAAATTCCAAAAACATCCAAACACCTTCGGAGGACCTTCGAAGCATTTTTTACGTAATTCCAAAAACATCCAAACACCTTCGGAGGACCTTCGAAGCACTTTTTACGTAATTCCAACAACATCCAAACACCTTCGGAGAACCTTCGAAGCACTTTTCACGTAATTCCAAAAACATCCAAACACCTTTGGAGGACCTTCGAAGCACTTTTTGCGTAATTCCAACAACATCCAAACACCTTCGGAGGACCTTCGAAGCACTTTTCACGTAATTCCAAAAACATCCAAACACCTTTGGAGGACCTTCGAAGCACTTTTCACGTAATTCCAAAAACATCCAAACACCATCGGAAAACCTTCGAAGCTCTTTTTACGTAATTCCAACAACATCCAAACACCTTCGGAGGACCTTCGAAGCATTTTTTACGTAATTCCAACAACATCCAAACACCTTCGGAGGACCTTCGATGCACTTTTTACGTAATTCCAACAACATTCAAACACCTTTGGAGGACCTTCGAAGCACTTTTTACGTAATTCCAACAACATCCAAACACCTTCGGAGAACCTTCGAAGCACTTTTCACGTAATTCCAAAAACATCCAAACACCTTTGGAGGACCTTCGAAGCACTTTTTACGTAATTCCAACAACATCCAAACACCTTCGGAGGACCTTCGAAGCACTTTTCACGTAATTCCAAAAACATCCAAACACCTTTGGAGGACCCTCGAAGCACTTTTCACGTAATTCCAAAAACATCCAAACACCATCGGAAAACCTTCGAAGCTCTTTTTACGTAATTCCAACAACATCCAAACACCTTCGGAGGACCTTCGAAGCATTTTTTACGTAATTCCAACAACATCCAAACACCTTCGGAGGACCTTCGATGCACTTTTTACGTAATTCCAACAACATCCAAACACCTTCGGAGGACCTTCAAAGCACTTTTCACGTAATTCCAAAAACATCCAAACACCTTTGGAGGACCTTCGAAGCACTTTTTGCGTAATTCCAACAACATCCAAACACCTTCGGAGGACCTTCGAAGCACTTTTCACGTAATTCCAAAAACATCCAAACACCTTTGGAGGACCTTCGAAGCACTTTTTGCGTAATTCCAAAAACATCCAAACACCATCGGAAAACCTTCGAAGCTCTTTTTACGTAATTCCAACAACATCCAAACACCTTCGGAGGACCTTCGAAGCATTTTTTACGTAATTCCAACAACATCCAAACACCTTCGGAGAACCTTCGAAGCATTTTTTACGTAATTCCAAAAACATCCAAACACCTTCGGAGGACCTTCGAAGCACTTTTTACGTAATTCCAACAACATCCAAACACCTTCGGAGAACCTTCGAAGCATTTTTTACGTAATTCCAACAACATCCAAACACCTTCGGAGGACCTTCGAAGCACTTTTTACGTAATTCCAACAACATCCAAACACCTTCGGAGGACCTTCGAAGCACTTTTCACGTAATTCCAAAAACATCCAAACACCTTTGGAGGACCTTCGAAGCACTTTTCACGTAATTCCAAAAACATCCAAACACCATCGGAAAACCTTCGAAGCTCTTTTTACGTAATTCCAACAACATCCAAACACCTTCGGAGGACCTTCGAAGCATTTTTTACGTAATTCCAACAACATCCAAACACCTTCGGAGGACCTTCGATGCACTTTTTACGTAATTCCAACAACATTCAAACACCTTTGGAGGACCTTCGAAGCACTTTTTACGTAATTCCAACAACATCCAAACACCTTCGGAGGACCTTCAAAGCACTTTTCACGTAATTCCAACAACATCCAAACACCTTTGGAGGACCTTCGAAGCACTTTTTACGTAATTCCAAAAACATCCAAACACCTTTGGAGGACCTTCGAAGCACTTTTAACGTAATTCCAAAAACACCCAAACACCTTTGGAGGACCTTCGAAGCACTTTTTGCGTAATTCCAAAAACATCCAAACACCTTTGGAGGACCTTCGAAGCACTTTTAACGTAATTCCAACAACATCCAAACACCTTCGGAGGACCTTCGAAGCACTTTTCTCGTAATTCCAACAACATCCAAACACCTTCGGAGGACCTTCGAAGCACTTTTTACGTAATTCCAACAACATCCAAACACCTTCGGAGGACCTTCGAAGCACTTTTCACGTAATTTCAAAAACATCCAAACACCTTTGGAGTACCTTCGAAGCACTTTTTGCGTAATTCCAACAACATCCAAACTCCTTTGGAGGACCTTCGAAGCACTTTTAACGTAATTCCAAAAACATCCAAACACCTTCGGAGGACCTACGAAGCACTTTTCTCGTAATTCCAAAAACATCCAAACACCTTCGGAGGACCTTCGAAGCACTTTTTACGTAATTCCAACAACATCCAAACACCTTCGGAGGACCTTCGAAGCACTTTTCACGTAATTCCAAAAACATCCAAACACCTTTGGAGGACCTTCGAAGCACTTTTTGCGTAATTCCAAAAACATCCAAACACCTTTGGAGGACCTTCGAAGCACTTTTAACGTAATTCCAACAACATCCAAACACCTTCGGAGGACCTTCGAAGCATTTTTTACGTAATTCCAACAACATCCAAACACCTTCGGAGGACCTTCGATGCACTTTTTACGTAATTCCAACAACATCCAAACACCTTTGGAGGACCTTCGAAGCACTTTTCACGTGATTCCAAAAACATCCAAACACCTTTGGAGGACCTTCGAAGCACTTTTTACGTAATTCCAACAACATCCAAACACCTTCGGAGGACCTTCGAAGCACTTTTTACGTCATTCCAACAACATCCAAACACCTTCGGAGGACCTTCGAAGCACTTTTCACGTAATTCCAAAAATATCCAAACACCTTTAGAGGTCCTTCGAAGCACTTTTAACGTAATTCCAAAAACATCCAAACACCTTCGGAGGACCTTCGAAGCACTTTTTACGTAATTCCAACAACATCCAAACACCTTCGGAGGACCTTCGAGGCACTTTTCACGTAATTCCAACAACATCCAAACACCTTCGGAGGACCTTCGAAGCATTTTTTAAGTAAATCCAACGACATCCAAACACCTTCGGAGGACCTTCGATGCACTTTTTACGTTATTCCAACAACATCCAAACACCTTTGGAGGACCTTCGAAGCACTTTTCACGTGATTCCAAAAACATCCAAACACCTTCGGAGGACCTTCGAAGCACTTTTTACGTAATTCCAACAACATCCAAACACCTTCGGAGAACCTTCGAAGCACTTTTCACGTAATTTCAAAAACATCCAAACACCTTTGGAGTACCTTCGAAGCACTTTTTGCGTAATTCCAACAACATCCAAACTCCTTTGGAGGACCTTCGAAGCACTTTTAACGTAATTCCAAAAACATCCAAACACCTTCGGAGGACCTACGAAGCACTTTTCTCGTAATTCCAAAAACATCCAAACACCTTCGGAGGACCTTCGAAGCACTTTTTACGTAATTCCAACAACATCCAAACACCTTCGGAGGACCTTCGAGGCACTTTTCACGTAATTCCAAAAACATCCAAACACCTTCGGAAAACCTTCGAAGCTCTTTTTACGTAAATCCAACAACATCCAAACACCTTCGGAGGACCTTCGAAGCATTTTTTACGTAATTCCAACAACATCCAAACACCTTCGGAGGACCTTCGATGCACTTTTTACGTAATTCCAACAACATTCAAACACCTTTGGAGGACCTTCGAAGCACTTTTTACGTAATTCCAACAACATCCAAACACCTTCGGAGGACCTTCAAAGCACTTTTCACGTAATTCCAAAAACATCCAATCACCTTTGGAGGACCTTCGAAGCACTTTTTACGTAATTCCAACAACATCCAAACACCTTCGGCGGACCTTCGATGCACTTTTTACGTAATTCAAACAACATCCAAACACCTTCGGAGGACCTTCGAAGCACTTTTTACGTAATTCCAAAAATATCCAAACACCTTTAGAGGACCTTCGAAGCACTTATTACTTAATTCCAACAACATCAAAACAACTTCGGAGGACCTTCGAAGCACTTTTTGCGTAATTCCAAAAACATCCAAACACCTTTGGAGGACCTTCGAAGCAGGTTTTACGTAATTCCAAAAACATCCAAACACCTTCGGAGGACCTTCGATGCACTTTTTCCGTAATTCCAACAACATCCAAACACCTTTGGAGGACCTTCGAAGCACTTTTTGCGTAATTCCAAAAACATCCAAACACCTTTGGAGGACCTTCGAAGCAGGTTTTACGTAATTCCAACAACATCCAAACACCTTCGGAGGACCTTCGATGCACTTTTTACGTAATTCCAACAACATCCAAACACCTTCGGAGGACCTTCAAAGCACTTTTCACGTAATTCCAAAAACATCCAAACACCTTTGGAGGACCTTCGAAGCACTTTTTGCGTAATTCCAACAACATCCAAACACCTTCGGAGGACCTTCGAAGCACTTTTCACGTAATTCCAAAAACATCCAAACACCTTTGGAGGACCTTCGAAGCACTTTTTGCATAATTCCAAAAACATCCAAACACCATCGGAAAACCTTCGAAGCTCTTTTTACGTAATTCCAACAACATCCAAACACCTTCGGAGGACCTTCGAAGCATTTTTTACGTAATTCCAACAACATCCAAACACCTTCGGAGAACCTTCGAAGCATTTTTTACGTAATTCCAAAAACATCCAAACACCTTCGGAGGACCTTCGAAGCACTTTTTACGTAATTCCAACAACATCCAAACACCTTCGGAGAACCTTCGAAGCATTTTTTACGTAATTCCAAAAACATCCAAACACCTTCGGAGGACCTTCGAAGCACTTTTTACGTAATTCCAACAACATCCAAACACCTTCGGAGAACCTTCGAAGCACTTTTTACGTAATTCCAAAAACATCCAAACACCTTCGGAGGACCTTCGAAGCACTTTTCACGTAATTCCAAAAACATCCAAACACCATCGGAAAACCTTCGAAGCTCTTTTTACGTAATTCCAACAACATCCAAACACCTTCGGAGGACCTTCGAAGCATTTTTTACGTAATTCCAACAACATCCAAACACCTTCGGAGGACCTTCGATGCACTTTTTACGTAATTCCAACAACATTCAAACACCTTTGGAGGACCTTCGAAGCACTTTTTACGTAATTCCAACAACATCCAAACACCTTCGGAGGACCTTCAAAGCACTTTTCACGTAATTCCAAAAACATCCAAACACCTTTGGAGGACCTTCGAAGCACTTTTTACGTAATTCCAAAAACATCCAAACACCTTCGGAGGACCTTCGAAGCACTTTTAACGTAATTCCAAAAACACCCAAACACCTTTGGAGGACCTTCGAAGCACTTTTTGCGTAATTCCAAAAACATCCAAACACCTTTGGAGGACCTTCGAAGCACTTTTAACGTAATTCCAACAACATCCAAACACCTTCGGAGGACCTTCGAAGCACTTTTCTCGTAATTCCAACAACATCCAAACACCTTCGGAGGACCTTCGAAGCACTTTTTACGTAATTCCAACAACATCCAAACACCTTCGGAGGACCTTCGAAGCACTTTTCACGTAATTTCAAAAACATCCAAACACCTTTGGAGTACCTTCGAAGCACTTTTTGCGTAATTCCAACAACATCCAAACTCCTTTGGAGGACCTTCGAAGCACTTTTAACGTAATTCCAAAAACATCCAAACACCTTCGGAGGACCTACGAAGCACTTTTCTCGTAATTCCAAAAACATCCAAACACCTTTGGAGGACCTTCGAAGCACTTTTTACGTAATTCCAACAACATCCAAACACCTTCGGAGGACCTTCGAAGCACTTTTCACGTAATTCCAAAAACATCCAAACACCTTTGGAGGACCTTCGAAGCACTTTTTGCGTAATTCCAAAAACATCCAAACACCTTTGGAGGACCTTCGAAGCACTTTTAACGTAATTCCAACAACATCCAAACACCTTCGGAGGACCTTCGAAGCATTTTTTAAGTAATTCCAACGACATCCAAACACCTTCGGAGGACCTTCGATGCACTTTTTACGTTATTCCAACAACATCCAAACACCTTTAGAGGACCTTCGAAGCACTTTTCACGTGATTCCAACAACATCCAAACACCTTTGGAGGACCTTCGAAGCACTTTTTACGTAATTCCAACAACATCCAAACACCTTCGGAGGACCTTCGAAGCACTTTTTACGTCATTCCAACAACATCCAAACACCTTCGGAGGACCTTCGAAGCACTTTTCACGTAATTCCAAAAATATCCAAACACCTTTAGAGGTCCTTCGAAGCACTTTTAACGTAATTCCAAAAACATCCAAACACCTTCGGAGGACCTACGAAGCACTTTTCTCGTAATTCCAAAAACATCCAAACACCTTCGGAGGACCTTCGAAGCACTTTTTACGTAATTCCAACAACATCCAAACACCTTCGGAGGACCTTCGAGGCACTTTTCACGTAATTCCAACAACATCCAAACACCTTCGGAGGACCTTCGAAGCATTTTTTAAGTAATTCCAACGACATCCAAACACCTTCGGAGGACCTTCGATGCACTTTTTACGTTATTCCAACAACATCCAAACACCTTTGGAGGACCTTCGAAGCACTTTTCACGTGATTCCAAAAACATCCAAACACCTTCGGAGGACCTTCGAAGCACTTTTTACGTAATTCCAACAACATCCAAACACCTTCGGAGAACCTTCGAAGCACTTTTCACGTAATTTCAAAAACATCCAAACACCTTTGGAGTACCTTCGAAGCACTTTTTGCGTAATTCCAACAACATCCAAACTCCTTTGGAGGACCTTCGAAGCACTTTTAACGTAATTCCAAAAACATCCAAACACCTTCGGAGGACCTTCGAAGCACTTTTCTCGTAATTCCAAAAACATCCAAACACCTTCGGAGGACCTTCGAAGCACTTTTTACGTAATTCCAACAACATCCAAACACCTTCGGAGGACCTTCGAGGCACTTTTCACGTAATTCCAAAAACATCCAAACACCTTCGGAAAACCTTCGAAGCTCTTTTTACGTAAATCCAACAACATCCAAACACCTTCGGAGGACCTTCGAAGCATTTTTTACGTAATTCCAACAACATCCAAACACCTTCGGAGGACCTTCGATGCACTTTTTACGTAATTCCAACAACATTCAAACACCTTTGGAGGACCTTCGAAGCACTTTTTACGTAATTCCAACAACATCCAAACACCTTCGGAGGACCTTCAAAGCACTTTTCACGTAATTCCAAAAACATCCAATCACCTTTGGAGGACCTTCGAAGCACTTTTTACGTAATTCCAACAACATCCAAACACCTTCGGCGGACCTTCGATGCACTTTTTACGTAATTCAAACAACATCCAAACACCTTCGGAGGACCTTCGAAGCACTTTTTACGTAATTCCAAAAATATCCAAACACCTTTAGAGGACCTTCGAAGCACTTATTACTTAATTCCAACAACATCAAAACAACTTCGGAGGACCTTCGAAGCACTTTTTGCGTAATTCCAAAAACATCCAAACACCTTTGGAGGACCTTCGAAGCAGGTTTTACGTAATTCCAAAAACATCCAAACACCTTCGGAGGACCTTCGATGCACTTTTTCCGTAATTCCAACAACATCCAAACACCTTTGGAGGACCTTCGAAGCACTTTTTGCGTAATTCCAAAAACATCCAAACACCTTTGGAGGACCTTCGAAGCAGGTTTTACGTAATTCCAACAACATCCAAACACCTTCGGAGGACCTTCGATGCACTTTTTCCGTAATTCCAACAACATCCAAACACCTTCGGAGGACCTTCGAAGCACTTTTCACGTAATTCCAAAAACATCCAAACACCTTTGGAGGACCTTCGACCACGTTTTGCGTAATTCCAAAAACATCCAAACACCTTTGGAGGACCTTTGAAGCACTTTTAACGTAATTCCAACAACATCCAAACACCTACGGAGGTCCTTCGAAGCACTTCTAACGTAATTCCAATAACATCCAAACAACTTCGGAGGTCCTTCGACCACTTTTTGCGTAATTCCAAAAACATCCAAACACCTTTGGAGGACCTTCGAAGCACTTCTAACGTAATTCCAACAACATCCAAACACCTTCGGAGGACCTTCGAAGCACTTTTCTCGTAATTCCAAAAACATCCAAACACCTTCGGAGGACCTTTGAAGCACTTTTTACGTTATTCCAACAACATCCAAACACCTTCGGAGGACCTTCGCAGCACTTTTTACGTCATTCCAACAACATCCAAACACCTTTGGAGGACCTTCGAAGCACTTTTCACGTAATTCCAAAAACATCCAAACACCTTTGGAGGACCTTCGAAGCACTTTTTACGTAATTCCAACAACATCCAAACACCTTCGAAGGACCTTCGAAGCACTTTTTACGTAATTCCAACAACATCCAAACACCTTCGGAGGACCTTCGAAGCATTTTTTACGTAATTCCAACAAAATCCAAACACCTTCGGAGGACCTTCGATGCACTTTTTACGTAATTCCAACAACATCCAAACACCTTTGGAGGACCTTCGAAGCACTTTTCACGTAATTCCAAAAACATCCAAACACCTTTGGAGGACCTTCGAAGCACTTTTAACGTAATTCCAACAACATCCAAACACCTTCGGAGGTCCTTCGAAGCACTTCTAACGTATTTCCAATAACATCCATACAACTTCGGAGGACCTTTGACCACTTTTTGCGTAATTCCAAAAACATCCAAACACCTTTGGAGGACCTTCGAAGCACTTCTAACGTAATTCCAACAACATCCAAACACCTTCGGAGGACCTTCGAAGCACTTTTTGCGTAATTCCAACAACATCCAAACACCTTCGGAGGACCTTCGAAGCACTTTTCACGTTATTCCAAAAACATCCAAACACCTTCGGAGGACCTTCGAAGCACTTTTTACGTAATTCCAACAACATCCAAACACCTTCGGAGGACCTTCGAAGCACTTTTTACGTAATTCCAACAACATCCAAACACCTTTGGAGGACCTTCGAAGCACTTTTCACGTTATTCCAAAAACATCCAAACACCTTTGGAGGACCTTCGAAGCACTTTTTGCGTAATTCCAAAAACATCCAAACACCTTTGGAGGACCTTCGAAGCATTTTTATTGCAATTCCAACAACATCCAAACACCTTCGGAGGACCTTCGAAGCATTTTTTACGTAATTCCAACAACATCCAAACACCTTCGGAGGACCTTCGAAGCACTTTTCACGTAATTCCAAAAACATCCAAACACCTTTGGAGGACCTTCGAAGCACTTTTTACGTAATTCCAACAACATCCAAACACCTTCGGAGGACCTTCGAAGCACTTTTTACGTCATTCCAACAACATCCAAACACCTTCGGAGGACCTTCGAAGCACTTTTCACGTAATTCCAAAAACATCCAAACACCTTCGGAGGACCTTCGAAGCACTTTTTACTTAATTCCAACAACATCAAAACACCTTCGGAGGACCTTCGAAGCACTTTTTACGTAATTCCAACAACATCCAAACATCTTCGGAGGACCTTCGAAGCACTTTTTACGTAATTCCAACAACATCCAAACACCTTCGAGGACCTTCGAAGCACTTTTCTCGTAATTCCAAAAACATCCAAACACCTTTGGAGGACCTTCGAAGCACTTTTTACGTAATTCCAACAACATCCAAACACCTTCGAAGGACCTTCGAAGCACTTTTTACGTAATTCCAACAACATCCAAACACCTTCGGAGGACTTTCGAGGCACTTTTCACGTAATTCCAAAAACATCCAAACACCTCTGGAAAACCTTCGAAGCACTTTTTACGTAATTCCAACAACATCCAAACACCTTCGGAGGACCTTCGAAGCACTTTTTACGTAATTCCAACAACATCGAAACACCTTCGGAGGACCTTCGAAGCACTTTTCTCGTAATTCCAAAAACATCCAAACACCTTTGGAGGACCTTCGAAGCACTTTTTTCGTAATTCCAAAAACATCCAAACACCTTTGGAAGACTTTCGAAGCATTTTTAACGTAATTCCAACAACATCCAAACACCTTTGGAGGACCTCGAAGCACTTTTTGCGCAATTCCAAAAACATCCAAACACCTTCGGAGGACCTTCGTAGCACTTTTTACGTAATTCCAACGACATCCAAACACCTTCGGAGGTCCTTCGAAGCACTTCTAACGTATTTCCAATAACATCCAAACAACTTCGGAGGACCTTCGACCACTTTTTGCGTAATTCCAAAAACATCCAAACACCTTTGGAGGACCTTCGAAGCACTTCTAACGTAATTCCAACAACATCCAAACACCTTCGGAGGACCTTCGAAGCACTTTTTGCGTAATTCCAACAACATCCAAACACCTTCGGAGGACCTTCGAAGCACTTTTCACGTTATTCCAAAAACATCCAAACACCTTCGGAGGACCTTCGAAGCACTTTTTACGTAATTCCAACAACATCCAAACACCTTCGGAGGACCTTCGAAGCACTTTTTACGTCATTCCAACAACATCCAAACACCTTTGGAGGACCTTCGAAGCACTTTTCACGTTATTCCAAAAACATCCAAACACCTTTGGAGGACCTTCGAAGCACTTTTTGCGTAATTCCAAAAACATCCAAACACCTTTGGAGGACCTTCGAAGCATTTTTATTGCAATTCCAACAACATCCAAACACCTTCGGAGGACCTTCGAAGCATTTTTTACGTAATTCCAACAAGATCCAAACACCTTCGGAGGACCTTCGAAGCACTTTTCACGTAATTCCAAAAACATCCAAACACCTTTGGAGGACCTTCGAAGCACTTTTTACGTAATTCCAACAACATCCAAACACCTTCGGAGGACCTTCGAAGCACTTTTTACGTCATTCCAACAACATCCAAACACCTTCGGAGGACCTTCGAAGCACTTTTCACGTAATTCCAAAAACATCCAAACACCTTCGGAGGACCTTCGAAGCACTTTTTACTTAATTCCAACAACATCAAAACACCTTCGGAGGACCTTCGAAGCACTTTTTACGTAATTCTAACAACATCAAAACACCTTCGGAGGACCTTCGATGCACTTTTTACGTAATTCCAACAACATCCAAACACCTTTGGAGGACCTTCGAAGCACTTTTCACGTATTTCCAAAAACATCCAAACACCTTTGGAGGACCTTCGAAGCACTTTTTACGTAATTCCAACAACATCCAAACACCTTCGAAGGACCTTCGAAGCACTTTTTACGTAATTCCAACAACATCCAAACACCTTCGGAGGACTTTCGAGGCACTTTTCACGTAATTCCAAAAACATCCAAACACCTTCGGAAAACCTTCGAAGCACTTTTTACGTAATTCCAACAACATCCAAACACCTTCGGAGGACCTTCGAAGCACTTTTTACGTAATTCCAACAACATCGAAACACCTTCGGAGGACCTTCGAAGCACTTTTCTCGTAATTCCAAAAACATCCAAACACCTTTGGAGGACCTTCGAAGCACTTTTTTCGTAATTCCAAAAACATCCAAACACCTTTGGAAGACTTTCGAAGCATTTTTAACGTAATTCCAACAACATCCAAACACCTTTGGAGGACCTCGAAGCACTTTTTGCACAATTCCAAAAACATCCAAACACCTTCGGAGGACCTTCGTAGCACTTTTTACGTAATTCCAACGACATCCAAACACCTTCGGAGGACCTTCGATGCACTTTTTACGTTATTCCAACAACATCCAAACACCTTTGGAGGACCTTCGAAGCACTTTTCACGTGATTCCAAAAACATCCAAACACCTTTGGAGGACCTTCGAAGCACTTTTTACGTAATTCCAACAACATTCAAACACCTTCGGAGGACCTTCGAAGCATTTTTTACGTAATTCCAACAACATCCAAACACCTTCGGAGGACCTTCGAAGCACTTATTACTTAATTCCAACAACATCAAAATACCTTCGGAGGACCTTCGAAGCACTTTTTACGTAATTCCAACAACATCCAAACATCTTCGGAGGACCTTCGATGCACTTTTTACGTAATTCCAACAACATCCAAACACCTTTGGAGGACCTTCGAAGCACTTTTCACGTAATTCCAAAAACATCCAAACACCTTTCTAGGACCTACGAAGCACTTTTTACGTAATTCCAATAACATCCAAACACCTTCGGAGGACCTTCGCGGCACTTTTCACGTAAATCCAAAAACATCCAAACACCTTCGGAAAACCTTCGAAGCTCTTTTTACGTAAATCCAACAACATCCAAACACCTTCGGAGGACCTTCGAAGCATTTTTTACGTAATTCTAACAACATCCAAACACCTTCGGAGGACCTTCGATGCACTTTTTACGTAATTCCAACAACATTCAAACACCTTTGGAGGACCTTCGAAGCACTTTTTACGTAATTCCAACAACATCCAAACACCTTCGGAGGACCTTTAAAGCACTTTTCACGAAATTCCAAAAACATCCAAACACCTTTGGAGGACCTTCGAAGCACTTTTTACGTAATTCCAACAACATCCAAACACCTTCGGAGGACCTTCGATGCACTTTTTACGTAATTCAAACAACATCCAAACACCTTCGGAGGACCTTCGAAGCACTTTTTACGTAATTCCAAAAATATCCAAACACCTTTAGAGGACCTTCGAAGCACTTATTACTTAATTCCAACAACATCCAAACAACTTCGAAGGACCTTCGAAGCACTTTTTTTGTAATTCCAACAACATCCAAACACCTTTGGAGGACCTTCGAAGCACTTTTTGCGTAATTCCAAAAACATCCAAACACCTTTGGAGGACCTTCGAAGCAGGTTTTACGTAATTCTAACAACATCCAAACACCTTCGGAGGACCTTCGATGCACTTTTTCCGTAAAGCCAACAACATCCAAACAACTTTGGAGGACCTTCGAAGCACTTTTCACGTAATTCCAAAAACATCCAAACACCTTCGGAGGACCTTCGAAGCACTTTTTGCGTAATTCCAAAAACATCCAAACACCTTTGGAGGACCTTCGAAGCACTTTTAACGGAATTCCAACAATCCAAACACCTTCGGAGGACCTTCGAAGCACTTTTAACGTAATTCCAACAACATCCAAACAACTTCGGAGGACCTTCGAAGCACTTTTTACGTAATTCCAACAACATCCAAACACCTTTGGAGGACCTTTGAAGCACTTTTTGCGTAATTCCAAAAACATCCAAACACCTTTGGAGGACCTTCGAAGCACTTTTACGTAATTCCAACAACATCCAAACACCTTCGGAGGACCGTCGAAGCACTTTTCTCGTAATTCCAAAAACATCCAAACACCTTCGGAGGACTTTCGATGCACTTTTCACGTAATTCCAACAACATCCAAACACCTTCGGAGGACCTTCGGAGCACTTTTTACGTAATTCCAACAACATTCAAACACCTTCGGAGGACCTTCGGAGGACCTTCGGAGCACTTTTTACGTAATTCCAACAACATTCAAACACCTTCGAAGGACCTTCGGAGCACTTTTTACGTAATTCCCACAACATTCAAACACCTTCGGAGGACCTTCGAAGCACTTTTTACGTAATTCCAACAACATCCAAACACCTTTGGAGTACCTTCGGAGCACTTTTCACGCAATTCCAACAACATTCAAACACCTTCGGAGGACCTTCGGAGCACTTTTTACGTAATTCCAACAACAACCAAACCCCTTCGGAGGACCTTCGGAGCACTTTTTACGTAATTCCAACAACATCCAAACACCTTCGGAGCACTTTTTAGATAATTCCAACAACATCCAAACACCTTCGGAGTACCTTCGGAGCACTTTTTACGTAATTCCAACAACATCCAAACACCTTCGGAGTACCTTCGGAGCACTTTTCACGTAATTCCAACAACATTCAAACACCTTCGGAGGACCTTCGAAGCACTTTTTACGTAATTCCAACAACATCCAAACACCTTCGGAGGACCTTCGGAGCACTTTTTACGTAATTCCAACAACATCCAAACACCTTCGGAGGACCTTCGGAGCACTTTTTACGTAATTCCAACAACATCCAAACACCTTCGGAGTACCTTCGGAGCACTTTTTACGTAATTCCAACAACATCCAAACACCTGCGTAGGACCTTCGGAGCACTTTTAACGTAATTCCAACAACATCCAAAAACCTTCGGAGGACCTTCGGAGCACTTTTTACGTAATTCCAACAACATTCAAACACCTTCGGAAGACCTTCGGAGCACTTTTTACGTAATTCCAACAACATCCAAACACCTTCGGAGGACCTTCGGAGCACTTTTTTTCGTAATTCCAACAACATTCAAACACCTTTGGAGGACCTTCGGAAAACTTTTCACGTAATTCCAACAACATCCAAACACCTTCGGAGGACCTTCGGAGCACTTTTTTTCGTAATTCCAACAACATCCAAACACCTTCGGAGGACCTTCGGAGCACTTTTTACGTAATTCCAACAACATCCAAACACTTCGGAGGACCTTCGGAGCACTTTTCACGTAATTCCAACAACATCCAAACACCTTTGGAGGACCTTCGGAGCACTTTTCACGTAATTCCAACAACATTCAAACACCTTCGGAGGACCTTCGGAGCACTCTTTTTGTAATTCCAACAACATCCAAACACCTTCGGAGGACCTTCGGAGCACTTTTCACGTAATTCCAACAACATCAAAACACTTCGGAGGACCTTCGGAGCACTTTTCACGTAATTCCAACAACATCAAAACACCTTTGGAGGACCTTCGAAGCACTTTTTACGTAATTCCAACAACATCCAAACACCTTTGAAGGACCTTCGAAGCACTTTTTACGTAATTCCAACAACATCCAACTATTTTCGGAGGACCCTCGGAGCACTTTTTACGTAATTCCAACAACATCCAAACACCTTCGGAGGACCTTCGGAGCACTTTTTACGTAATTCCAACAACATTCAAACACCTTCGGAGTACCTTCGGAGCACTTTTTACGTAATTCCAACAACATCCAAACACCTTCGGAGGACCTTCGAAGCACTTTTTACGTAATTCCTATAACATCCAAACACCTTCGGAGGACTTTCGATGCACTTTTTACGTAATTCCAAAAACATTCAAACACCTTTGGAGGACCTTCGAAGCACTTTTTACGTAATTCCAACAACATCCAAACACCTTCGGAGGACCTTCGAAGCACTTTTTGCGTAATTCCAAAAACATCCAAACACCTTTGGAGGACCTTCGAAGCACTTTTAACGAAATTCCAACAATCCAAACACCTTCGGAGGACCTTCGAAGCACTTTTAACGTAATTCCAACAACATCCAAACAACTTCGGAGGACCTTCGAAGCACTTTTTACGTAATTCCAACAACATCCAAACACCTTTGGAGGACCTTTGAAGCACTTTTTGCGTAATTCCAAAAACATCCAAACACCTTTGGAGGACCTTCGAAGCACTTTTTACGTAATTCCAACAACATCCAAACACCTTCGGAGGACCGTCGAAGCACTTTTCTCGTAATTCCAAAAACATCCAAACACCTTCGGAGGACCTTCGAAGCACTTTTTACGTAATTCCAACAACATCCAAACACCTTCGGAGGACCTTCGGAGCACTTTTTACGTAATTCCAACAACATTCAAACACCTTCGGAGGACCTTCGGAGCACTTTTTACGTAATTCCAACAACATTCAAACACCTTCGGAGGACCTTCGGAGCACTTTTTACGTAATTCCAACAACATTCAAACACCTTCGGAGGACCTTCGAAGCACTTTTTACGTAATTCCAACAACATCCAAACACCTTCGGAGGACCTTCGGAGAACTTTTTACTTAATTCCAACAACATCAAAACACCTTCGGAGGACCTTCGAAGCACTTTTTACGTAATTCCAACAACATCCAAACATCTTCGGAGGACCTTCGAAGCACTTTTTACGTAATTCCAACAACATCCAAACACCTTCGGAGGACCTTCGAAGCACTTTTCACGTAATTCCAAAAACATCCAAACACCTTCGGAGGACCTTCGAAGCACTTTTTACGTAATTCCAACAACATCCAAACACCTTCGGAGGACCGTCGAAGCACTTTTCTCGTAATTCCAAAAACATCCAAACACCTTCGGAGGACTTTCGAAGCACTTTTCACGTAATTCCAACAACATCCAAACACCTTCGGAGGACCTTCGGAGCACTTTTTACGTAATTCCAACAACATCCAAACATCTTCGGAGGACCTTCGAAGCACTTTTTACGTAATTCCAACAACATCCAAACACCTTTGGAGGACCTTTGAAGCACTTTTTGCGTAATTCCAAAAACATCCAAACACCTTTGGAGGACCTTCGAAGCACTTTTTACGTAATTCCAACAACATCCAAACACCTTCGGAGGACCGTCGAAGCACTTTTTACGTAATTCCAACAACATTCAAACACCTTCGGAGGACCTTCGGAGGACCTTCGGAGCACTTTTTACGTAATTCCAACAACATTCAAACACCTTCGGAGGACCTTCGAAGCACTTTTTACGTAATTCCAACAACATCCAAACATCTTCGGAGGACCTTCGAAGCACTTTTTACGTAATTCCAACAACATCCAAACACCTTCGGAGGACCTTCGGAGCACTTTTTACGTAATTCCAACAACATCCAAACACCTTCGGAGGACCTTCGAAGCACTTTTTACGTAATTCCAACAACATCTAAACACCTTCGGAGGACCTTCGAAGCACTTTTTGCGTAATTCCAAAAACATCCAAACACCTTTGGAGGACCTTCGAAGCACTTTTAACGAAATTCCAACAATCCAAACACCTTCGGAGGACCTTCGAAGCACTTTTAACGTAATTCCAACAACATCCAAACAACTTCGGAGGACCTTCGAAGCACTTTTTACGTAATTCCAACAACATCCAAACACCTTTGGAGGACCTTTGAAGCACTTTTTGCGTAATTCCAAAAACATCCAAACACCTTTGGAGGACCTTCGAAGCACTTTTTACGTAATTCCAACAACATCCAAACACCTTCGGAGGACCGTCGAAGCACTTTTCTCGTAATTCCAAAAACATCCAAACACCTTCGGAGGACTTTCGAAGCACTTTTCACGTAATTCCAACAACATCCAAACACCTTCGGAGGACCTTCGGAGCACTTTTTACGTAATTCCAACAACATTCAAACACCTTCGGAGGACCTTCGGAGCACTTTTTACGTAATTCCAACAACATTCAAACACCTTCGGAGGACCTTCGGAGCACTTTTTACGTAATTCCCACAACATTCAAACACCTTCGGAGGACCTTCGAAGCACTTTTTACGTAATTCCAACAACATCCAAACACCTTCGGAGGACCTTCGGAGAACTTTTTACTTAATTCCAACAACATCAAAACACCTTCGGAGGACCTTCGAAGCACTTTTTACGTAATTCCAACAACATCCAAACACCTTCGGAGGACCTTCGAAGCACTTTTCACGTAATTCCAAAAACATCCAAACACCTTCGGAGGACCTTCGAAGCACTTTTTACGTAATTCCAACAACATCCAAACATCTTCGGAGGACCTTCGAAGCACTTTTTACGTAATTCCAACAACATCCAAACACCTTCGGAGGACCTTCGAAGCACTTTTCACGTAATTCCAACAACATCCAAACACCTTCGGAGGACCGTCGAAGCACTTTTCTCGTAATTCCAAAAACATCCAAACACCTTCGGAGGACTTTCGAAGCACTTTTCACGTAATTCCAACAACATCCAAACACCTTCGGAGGACCTTCGGAGCACTTTTTACGTAATTCCAACAACATTCAAACACCTTCGGAGGACCTTCGGAGCACTTTTTACGTAATTCCAACAACATTCAAACACCTTCGGAGGACCTTCGGAGGACCTTCGGAGCACTTTTTACGTAATTCCAACAACATTCAAACACCTTCGGAGGACCTTCGAAGCACTTTTTACGTAATTCCAACAACATCCAAACATCTTCGGAGGACCTTCGAAGCACTTTTTACGTAATTCCAACAACATCCAAACACCTTCGGAGGACCTTCGAAGCACTTTTCACGTAATTCCAAAAACATCCAAACACCTTCGGAGGACCTTCGGAGCACTTTTTACGTAATTCCCACAACATTCAAACACCTTCGGAGGACCTTCGAAGCACTTTTTACGTAATTCCAACAACATCCAAACACCTTCGGAGGACCTTCGGAGAACTTTTTACTTAATTCCAACAACATCAAAACACCTTCGGAGGACCTTCGAAGCACTTTTTACGTAATTCCAACAACATCCAAACATCTTCGGAGGACCTTCGAAGCACTTTTTACGTAATTCCAACAACATCCAAACACCTTTGGAGGACCTTTGAAGCACTTTTTGCGTAATTCCAAAAACATCCAAACACCTTTGGAGGACCTTCGAAGCACTTTTTACGTAATTCCAACAACATCCAAACACCTTCGGAGGACCGTCGAAGCACTTTTCTCGTAATTCCAAAAACATCCAAACACCTTCGGAGGACCTTCGAAGCACTTTTCACGTAATTCCAACAACATCCAAACACCTTCGGAGGACCTTCGGAGCACTTTTTACGTAATTCCAACAACATTCAAACACCTTCGGAGGACCTTCGGAGCACTTTTTACGTAATTCCAACAACATTCAAACACCTTCGGAGGACCTTCGGAGCACTTTTTACGTAATTCCAACAACATTCAAACACCTTCGGAGGACCTTCGGAGCACTTTTTACGTAATTCCCACAACATTCAAACACCTTCGGAGGACCTTCGAAGCACTTTTTACGTAATTCCAACAACATCCAAACACCTTTGGAGGACCTTCGAAGCACTTTTTACGTAATTCCAACAACATCCAAACACCTTCGGAGGACCTTCGAAGCACTTTTTACGTCATTCCAACAACATCCAAACACCTTCGGAGGACCTTCGAAGCACTTTTCACGTAATTCCAAAAACATCCAAACACCTTCGGAGGACCTTCGAAGCACTTTTTACTTAATTCCAACAACATCAAAACACCTTCGGAGGACCTTCGAAGCACTTTTTACGTAATTCCAACAACATCCAAACATCTTCGGAGGACCTTCGAAGCACTTTTTACGTAATTCCAACAACATCCAAACACCTTCAAGGACCTTCGAAGCACTTTTCTCGTAATTCCAAAAACATCCAAACACCTTTGGAGGACCTTCGAAGCACTTTTTACGTAATTCCAACAACATCCAAACACCTTCGAAGGACCTTCGAAGCACTTTTTACGTAATTCCAACAACATCCAAACACCTTCGGAGGACTTTCGAGGCACTTTTCACGTAATTCCAAAAACATCCAAACACCTCTGGAAAACCTTCGAAGCACTTTTTACGTAATTCCAACAACATCCAAACACCTTCGGAGGACCTTCGAAGCACTTTTTACGTAATTCCAACAACATCGAAACACCTTCGGAGGACCTTCGAAGCACTTTTCTCGTAATTCCAAAAACATCCAAACACCTTTGGAGGACCTTCGAAGCACTTTTTTCGTAATTCCAAAAACATCCAAACACCTTTGGAAGACTTTCGAAGCATTTTTAACGTAATTCCAACAACATCCAAACACCTTTGGAGGACCTCGAAGCACTTTTTGCGCAATTCCAAAAACATCCAAACACCTTCGGAGGACCTTCGTAGCACTTTTTACGTAATTCCAACGACATCCAAACACCTTCGGAGGTCCTTCGAAGCACTTCTAACGTATTTCCAATAACATCCAAACAACTTCGGAGGACCTTCGACCACTTTTTGCGTAATTCCAAAAACATCCAAACACCTTTGGAGGACCTTCGAAGCACTTTTTACGTAATTCCAACAACATCCAAACACCTTCGGAGGACCTTCGAAGCACTTTTTGCGTAATTCCAACAACATCCAAACACCTTCGGAGGACCTTCGAAGCACTTTTCACGTTATTCCAAAAACATCCAAACACCTTCGGAGGACCTTCGAAGCACTTTTTACGTAATTCCAACAACATCCAAACACCTTCGGAGGACCTTCGAAGCACTTTTTACGTCATTCCAACAACATCCAAACACCTTTGGAGGACCTTCGAAGCACTTTTCACGTTATTCCAAAAACATCCAAACACCTTTGGAGGACCTTCGAAGCACTTTTTGCGTAATTCCAAAAACATCCAAACACCTTTGGAGGACCTTCGAAGCATTTTTATTGCAATTCCAACAACATCCAAACACCTTCGGAGGACCTTCGAAGCATTTTTTACGTAATTCCAACAAGATCCAAACACCTTCGGAGGACCTTCGAAGCACTTTTCACGTAATTCCAAAAACATCCAAACACCTTTGGAGGACCTTCGAAGCACTTTTTACGTAATTCCAACAACATCCAAACAAATTCGGAGGACCTTCGAAGCACTTTTTACGTCATTCCAACAACATCCAAACACCTTCGGAGGACCTTCGAAGCACTTTTCACGTAATTCCAAAAACATCCAAACACCTTCGGAGGACCTTCGAAGCACTTTTTACTTAATTCCAACAACATCAGAACACCTTCGGAGGACCTTCGAAGCACTTTTTACGTAATTCCAACAACATCAAAACACCTTCGGAGGACCTTCGATGCACTTTTTACGTAATTCCAACAACATCCAAACACCTTTGGAGGACCTTCGAAGCACTTTTCACGTATTTCCAAAAACATCCAAACACCTTTGGAGGACCTTCGAAGCACTTTTTACGTAATTCCAACAACATCCAAACACCTTCGAAGGACCTTCGAAGCACTTTTTACGTAATTCCAACAACATCCAAACACCTTCGGAGGACTTTCGAGGCACTTTTCACGTAATTCCAAAAACATCCAAACACCTTCGGAAGACCTTCGAAGCACTTTTTACGTAATTCCAACAACATCCAAACACCTTCGGAGGACCTTCGAAGCACTTTTTACGTAATTCCAACAACATCCAAACACCTTCGGAGGACCTTCGAAGCACTTTTCTCGTAATTCCAAAAACATCCAAACACCTTTGGAGGACCTTCGAAGCACTTTTTTCGTAATTCCAAAAACATCCAAACACCTTTGGAAGACTTTCGAAGCATTTTTAACGTAATTCCAACAACATCCAAACACCTTTGGAGGACCTCGAAGCACTTTTTGCACAATTCCAAAAACATCCAAACACCTTCGGAGGACCTTCGTAGCACTTTTTACGTAATTCCAACGACATCCAAACACCTTCGGAGGACCTTCGATGCACTTTTTACGTTATTCCAACAACATCCAAACACCTTTGGAGGACCTTCGAAGCACTTTTCACGTAATTCCAAAAACATCCAAACACCTTTGGAGGACCTTCGAAGCACTTTTTACGTAATTCCAACAACATTCAAACACCTTCGGAGGACCTTCGAAGCATTTTTTACGTAATTCCAACAACATCCAAACACCTTCGGAGGACCTTCGAAGCACTTATTACGTAATTCCAACAACATCAAAATACCTTCGGAGGACCTTCGAAGCACTTTTTACGTAATTCCAACAACATCCAAACATCTTCGGAGGACCTTCGATGCACTTTTTACGTAATTCCAACAACATCCAAACACCTTTGGAGGACCTTCGAAGCACTTTTCACGTAATTCCAAAAACATCCAAACTAGAGTTGTGTAAATCGGATTCAGATTCATGAATCTGAATGAATCTCTGCCTTATAAGGGATTCATGAATCTTTCGCCGCGAGATTCATGAATCCCAAAGACACACCAAATGGTGTAAAGTCACCAACCAAAAGTCGGTTGAGGGACCACCTTTTTTTTTTTTTTTTTTTTGGTCTCATTGTCCACGCCTATGACAGAATCGAGGAGATTCATGACAGAACCATGAAAGATTCATGAAGATTCATTAAGGTTTCGAAGGATTCATTAAGCTTTGAATATTCGAATCCGCAAAGATTCATGAATCCATCTGAATGAATCTTAGGTAAAAGATTCATATGAATGAATCTCGCCAAAAGATTCATTAAGCACAACACTAATCCAAACACCTTTCTAGGACCTACGAAGCACTTTTTACGTAATTCCAATAACATCCAAACACCTTCGGAGGACCTTCGCGGCACTTTTCACGTAAATCCAAAAACATCCAAACACCTTCGGAAAACCTTCGAAGCTCTTTTTACGTAAATCCAACAACATCCAAACACCTTCGGAGGACCTTCGAAGCATTTTTTACGTAATTCTAACAACATCCAAACACCTTCGGAGGACCTTCGATGCACTTTTTACGTAATTCCAACAACATTCAAACACCTTTGGAGGGCCTTCGAAGCACTTTTTACGTAATTCCAACAACATCCAAACACCTTCGGAGGACCTTCGAAGCACTTATTACTTAATTCCAACAACATCAAAATACCTTCGGAGGACCTTCGAAGCACTTTTTACGTAATTCCAACAACATCCAAACATCTTCGGAGGACCTTCGATGCACTTTTTACGTAATTCCAACAACATCCAAACACCTTTGGAGGACCTTCGAAGCACTTTTCACGTAATTCCAAAAACATCCAAACACCTTTCTAGGACCTACGAAGCACTTTTTACGTAATTCCAATAACATCCAAACAACTTCGAAGGACCTGCGAAGCACTGTTTTTGTAATTCCAACAACATCCAAACACCTTTGGAGGACCTTCGAAGCACTTTTTGCGTAATTCCAAAAACATCCAAACACCTTTGGAGGACCTTCGAAGCAGGTTTTACGTAATTCTAACAACATCCAAACACCTTCGGAGGACCTTCGATGCACTTTTTCCGTAATGCCAACAACATCCAAACAACTTCGGAGGACCTTCGAAGCACTTTTCACGTAATTCCAAAAACATCCAAACACCTTCGGAGGACCTTCGAAGCACTTTTTGCGTAATTCCAAAAACATCCAAACACCTTTGGAGGACCTTCGAAGCACTTTTAACGAAATTCCAACAATCCAAACACCTTCGGAGGACCTTCGAAGCACTTTTAACGTAATTCCAACAACATCCAAACAACTTCGGAGGACCTTCGAAGCACTTTTTACGTAATTCCAACAACATCCAAACACCTTTGGAGGACCTTTGAAGCACTTTTTGCGTAATTCCAAAAACATCCAAACACCTTTGGAGGACCTTCGAAGCACTTTTACGTAATTCCAACAACATCCAAACACCTTCGGAGGACCGTCGAAGCACTTTTCTCGTAATTCCAAAAACATCCAAACACCTTCGGAGGACTTTCGATGCACTTTTCACGTAATTCCAACAACATCCAAACACCTTCGGAGGACCTTCGGAGCACTTTTTACGTAATTCCAACAACATTCAAACACCTTCGGAGGACCTTCGGAGGACCTTCGGAGCACTTTTTACGTAATTCCAACAACATTCAAACACCTTCGAAGGACCTTCGGAGCACTTTTTACGTAATTCCCACAACATTCAAACACCTTCGGAGGTCCTTCGAAGCACTTTTTACGTAATTCCAACAACATCCAAACACCTTTGGAGTACCTTCGGAGCACTTTTCACGCAATTCCAACAACATTCAAACACCTTCGGAGGACCTTCGGAGCACTTTTTACGTAATTCCAACAACAACCAAACCCCTTCGGAGGACCTTCGGAGCACTTTTTACGTAATTCCAACAACATCCAAACACCTTCGGAGCACTTTTTAGATAATTCCAACAACATCCAAACACCTTCGGAGTACCTTCGGAGCACTTTTTACGTAATTCCAACAACATCCAAACACCTTCGGAGTACCTTCGGAGCACTTTTCACGTAATTCCAACAACATTCAAACACCTTCGGAGGACCTTCGAAGCACTTTTTACGTAATTCCAACAACATCCAAACACCTTCGGAGGACCTTCGGAGCACTTTTTACGTAATTCCAACAACATCCAAACACCTTCGGAGGACCTTCGGAGCACTTTTTACGTAATTCCAACAACATCCAAACACCTTCGGAGTACCTTCGGAGCACTTTTTACGTAATTCCAACAACATCCAAACACCTTCGGAGGACCTTCGGAGCACTTTTTACGTAATTCCAACAACATCCAAAAACCTTCGGAGGACCTTCGGAGCACTTTTTACGTAATTCCAACAACATTCAAACACCTTCGGAAGACCTTCGGAGCACTTTTTACGTAATTCCAACAACATCCAAACACCTTCGGAGGACCTTCGGAGCACTTTTTTTCGTAATTCCAACAACATTCAAACACCTTTGGAGGACCTTCGGAAAACTTTTCACGTAATTCCAACAACATCCAAACACCTTCGGAGGACCTTCGGAGCACTTTTTTTCGTAATTCCAACAACATCCAAACACCTTCGGAGGACCTTCGGAGCACTTTTTACGTAATTCCAACAACATCCAAACACTTCGGAGGACCTTCGGAGCACTTTTCACGTAATTCCAACAACATCCAAACACCTTTGGAGGACCTTCGAAGCACTTTTCACGTAATTCCAACAACATTCAAACACCTTCGGAGGACCTTCGGAGCACTCTTTTTGTAATTCCAACAACATCCAAACACCTTCGGAGGACCTTCGGAGCACTTTTCACGTAATTCCAACAACATCAAAACACTTCGGAGGACCTTCGGAGCACTTTTCACGTAATTCCAACAACATCAAAACACCTTTGGAGGACCTTCGAAGCACTTTTTACGTAATTCCAACAACATCCAAACACCTTTGAAGGACCTTCGAAGCACTTTTTACGTAATTCCAACAACATCCAACTACTTTCGGAGGACCCTCGGAGCACTTTTTACGTAATTCCAACAACATCCAAACACCTTCGGAGGACCTTCGGAGCACTTTTTACGTAATTCCAACAACATTCAAACACCTTCGGAGTACCTTCGGAGCACTTTTTACGTAGTTCCAACAACATCCAAACACCTTCGGAGGACCTTCGAAGCACTTTTTACGTAATTCCAACAACATCCAAACACCTTCGGAGGACTTTCGATGCACTTTTTACGTAATTCCAAAAACATTCAAACACCTTTGGAGGACCTTCGAAGCACTTTTTACGTAATTCCAACAACATCCAAACACCTTCGGAGGACCTTCGAAGCACTTTTTGCGTAATTCCAAAAACATCCAAACACCTTTGGAGGACCTTCGAAGCACTTTTAACGAAATTCCAACAATCCAAACACCTTCGGAGGACCTTCGAAGCACTTTTAACGTAATTCCAACAACATCCAAACAACTTCGGAGGACCTTCGAAGCACTTTTTACGTAATTCCAACAACATCCAAACACCTTTGGAGGACCTTTGAAGCACTTTTTGCGTAATTCCAAAAACATCCAAACACCTTTGGAGGACCTTCGAAGCACTTTTTACGTAATTCCAACAACATCCAAACACCTTCGGAGGACCTTCGAAGCACTTTTCTCGTAATTCCAACAACATCCAAACACCTTCGGAGGACCTTCGAAGCACTTTTTACGTAATTCCAACAACATCCAAACACCTTCGGAGGACCTTCGGAGCACTTTTTACGTAATTCCAACAACATTCAAACACCTTCGGAGGACCTTCGGAGCACTTTTTACGTAATTCCAACAACATTCAAACACCTTCGGAGGACCTTCGGAGCACTTTTTACGTAATTCCAACAACATTCAAACACCTTCGGAGGACCTTCGAAGCACTTTTTACGTAATTCCAACAACATCCAAACACCTTCGGAGGACCTTCGGAGAACTTTTTACGTAATTCCAACAACATCCAAACACCTTCGGAGTACCTTCGAAGCACTTTTCACGTAATTCCAACAACATCCAAACACCTTTAGAGGACCTTCGAAGCAATTTTAACGTAATTCCAACAACATCCAAACACCTTCGGAGGACCTTCGAAGCACTTTTTACGTAATTCCAACAACATACAAACACCTTCGGAGTACCTTCAGAGCACTTTTTACGTAATTCCAACAACAACCAAACCCCTTCGGAGGACCTTCGGAGCACTTTTTACGTAATTCCAACAACATCCAAACACCTTCGGAGCACTTTTTAGATAATTCCAACAACATCCAAACACCTTCGGAGTACCTTCGGAGCACTTTTTACGTAATTCCAACAACATCCAAACACCTTCGGAGTACCTTCGGAGCACTTTTCATGTAATTCCAACAACATTCAAACACCTTCGGAGGACCTTCGGAACACTTTTTACGTAATTCCAACAACATCCAAACACCTTCGGAGGACCTTCGGAGCACTTTTTACGTAATTCCAACAACATCCAAACACCTTCGGAGTACCTTCGGAGCACTTTTTACGTAATTCCAACAACATCCAAACACCTGCGTAGGACCTTCGGAGCACTTTTTACGTAATTCCAACAACATCCAAAAACCTTCGGAGGACCTTCGGAGCACTTTTTACGTAATTCCAACAACATTCAAACACCTTCGGAAGACCTTCAGAGCACTTTTTACGTAATTCCAACAACATCCAAACACCTTCGGAGGACCTTCGGAGCACTTTTTTTCGTAATTCCAACAACATTCAAACACCTTTGGAGGACCTTCGGAGCACTTTTCACGTAATTCCAACAACATTCAAACACCTTCGGAGGACCTTCGGAGCACTCTTTTTGTAATTCCAACAACATCCAAACACCTTCGGAGGACCTTCGGAGCACTTTTTACGTAATTCCAACTACATCCAAACACTTCGGAGGACCTTCGAAGCACTTTTTACGTAATTCCAACAACATTCAAACACCTTTGGAGGACCTTCGAAGCACTTTTTACGTAATTCCAACAACATCCAAACACCTTCGGAGGACCTTCGAAGCACTTTGTACGTAATTCCAACAACATCCAAACACCTTTGGAGATCCTTCGGAGCACTTTTCACGTAATTCCAAAAACATCCAAACACCTTTGGAGGACCTTCGAAGCACTTTTTACGTAATTCCAACAACATTCAAACACCTTTGGAGGACCTTCGAAGCACTTTTTACGTAACTCCAACAACATCCAAACACCTTCGGAGGACCTTCGATGCATTTTTTACGTAATTTCAACAACATCCAAACACCTTCGGAGGACCTTCGATGCACTTTTTACGTAATTCCAACAACATCCAAACACCTTTGCAGGACCTTCGAAGCACTTTTAACGTAATTCCAAAAACATCCAAACACCTTTGGAGGACCTTCGAAGCACTTATTTCGTAATTCCAACAACATCCAAACAACTTCGGAGGACCTTCGAAGCACTTTTCACGTAATTCTAACAACATCCAAACACCTTTGGAGATCCTTCGAAGCACTTTTCACGTAATTCCAAAAACATCCAAACACCTTTGGAGGACCTTCGAAGAACTTTTTACGTAATTCCATCAACATCCAAACACCTTCGGAGGACCTTCGATGCACTTTTTACGTAATTCCAACAACATTCAAACACCTTCGGAGGACCTTCGAAGCACTTTTCTCGTAATTCCAACAACATCCAAACACCTTTGGAGGACCTTCGAAGCACTTTTCTCGTAATTCCAAAAACATCCAAACACCTTCGGAGGACCTTCGAAGCACTTTTAACGTAATTCCAACTACATCCAAACACCTTTGGAGGACCTTCGAAGCACTTTTCACGTAATTCCAACAACATCCAAACAGCTTTGGAGGATCTTCGAAGCACTTTTTTCTTAATTCCAACAACATCAAAACACCTTCGGAGGACCTTCAAAGCACTTTTCCATAATTCCAAAAACATCCAAACACCTTTGGAGGACCTTCGAAACACTTTTTACGTAATTCCAACAACATCCAAACACCTTCGGAGGACCTTCGAAGCACTTTTTACGTAATTCCAACAACATCCAAACACCTTTTGAGGACCTTCGAAGCAATGTCAACGTAATTCCAACAACATCCAAACACCTTTGGAGGACCTTCGAAGCACTTTTAACGTTATTCCAAAAACATCCAAACACCTTTGGAGGACCTTCGAAGCACTTATTTCATAATTCCAACAACATCCAAACAACTTCGGAGGACCTTCGAAGCACTTTTTACGTTATTCTAACAACATCCAAACACCTTTGGAGATCCTTCGAAGCACTTTTCACGTAATTCCAAAAACATCCAAACACCTTTGGAGGACCTTCGAAGCACTTTTCTCGTAATTCCAAAAACATCCAAACACCTTTGGAGGAGCTTCGAAGCACTTTTTTCGTAATTCCAACAACATCCAAACACCTTCGGAGGACCTTCGAAGCACTTTTCTCGTAATTCCAACAACATCCAAACACCTTTGGAGGACCTTCGAAGCACTTTTCTCGTAATTCCAAAAACAACCAAACACCTTTGGAGGAGCTTCGAAGCACCTTTTTTCGTAATTCCAACAACATCCAAACACCTTCGGAGGACCTTCAAAGCACTTTTCCAAAATTCCAAAAACATCCAAACACCTTTGGAGGACCTTCGAAGCACTTTTTGCGTAACTCCAAAAACATCCAAACACCTTTGGAGGACCTTCGAAGCACTTTTTACGTAATTCCAACAACATCCAAACACCTTCGGAGGACCTTCAAAGCACTTTTCTCGTAATTCCAACAACATCCAAACACCTTCCGAGGACCTTCGATGCACTTTTCACGTAATTCCAAAAACATCCAAACACCTTCGGAGGACCTTCGAAGCACTTTTCACGTAATTCCAACAACATATAAACACCTTCGGAGGACCTTCGAAGCACTTTTAACGTAATTTCAACAACATCCAAACACCTTCGGAGGACCTTCGATGCACTTTTAACGTAATTCCAAAAACATCCAAACACCTTCGGAGGACCTTCGAAGCATTTTTTACGTAATTCCAACAACATCCAAACACCTTCGGAGGACCTTCAAAGCACTTTTCTCGTAATTCCAACAACATCCAAACACCTTCCGAGGACCTTCGATGCACTTTTCACGTAATTCCAAAAACATCCAAACACCTTCGGAGGACCTTCGAAGCACTTTTCACGTAATTCCAACAACATATAAACACCTTCGGAGGACCTTCGAAGCACTTTTAACGTAATTTCAACAACATCCAAACACCTTCGGAGGACCTTCGAAGCACTTTTAACGTAATTCCAAAAACATCCAAACACCTTCGGAGGACCTTCGAAGCATTTTTTACGTAATTCCAACAACATCCAAACACCTTCGGAGGACCTTCAAAGCACTTTTCTCGTAATTCCAACAACATCCAAACACCTTCCGAGGACCTTCGATGCACTTTTCACGTAATTCCAAAAACATCCAAACACCTTCGGAGGACCTTCGAAGCACTTTTCACGTAATTCCAACAACATATAAACACCTTCGGAGGACCTTCGAAGCACTTTTAACGTAATTTCAACAACATCCAAACACCTTCGGAGGACCTTCGAAGCACTTTTCTCGTAATTCCAAAAACATCCAAACATATTTAGAGGACCTTCGAAGCACTTTTTACTTAATTCCAACAACATCCAAACAACTTCGGAGGACCTTCGAAGCACTTTTATGTAATTCCAACAACATCCAAACACCTTTGGAGGACCTTCGAAGCACTTTTTGCGTAATTCCAAAAACTTCCAAACACCTTTGGAGGACCTTCGAAGCACTTTTTACGTAATTCCAACAACATCCAAACACCTTCGGAGGACCTTCGATGCACTTTTTACGTAATTCCAACAACATTCAAACACCTTTGGAGGACCTTCGAAGCACTTTTTACGTAATTCCAACAACATCCAAACACCTTCGGAGGACCTTCGAAGCACTTTTTACGTAATTCCAACAACATCCAAACACCTTCGGAGGACCTTCGAAGCACTTATTTCATAATTCCAACAACATCCAAACAACTTCGGAGGACCTTCGAAGCACTTTTTACGTAATTCCAACAACATCCAAACACCTTTGGAGGATCTTCGAAGCACTTTTTAAGTGATTCCAACAACATCCAAACACCTTTTTAGGACCTTCGAAGCACTTTTAAGTGATTCCTACAACATCCAAACACCTTTGGAGGACCTTCGAAGCACTTTTTACGTAATTCCAACAACATCCAAACACCTTCGGAGGACCTTCGATGCACTTTTTACGTAATTCCAACAACATTCAAACACCTTCAGAGGACCTTCGAAGCACTTTTTCCATAATTCCAAAAACATCCAAACACCTTTGGAGGACCTTCGAAGCACTTTTTACGTAATTCCAACAACATCCAAACACCTTCGGAGGACCTTCGATGCACTTTTCACGTAATTCCAAAAACATCCAAACACCTTCGGAGGACCTTCGAAGCACTTTTCACGTAATTCCAACAACATATAAACACCTTCGGAGGACCTTCGAAGCACTTTTAACGTAATTTCAACAACATCCAAACACCTTCGAAAGACCTTCGAAGCACTTTTCTCGTAATTCCAAAAACATCCAAACACCTTCGAAGGACCTTCGAAGCACTTTTTACGTAATTCGAACAACATCCAAACACAATTGGAGGACCATCGAAGCACTTTTTACGTAATTCCAACAAATTCCAAACACAATTGGAGGACCTTCGAAGCACTTTTTACGTTATTCCAACAACATCCAATCACCTTTGGAGGACCTTCGAAGCACTTTTTACGTAATTCCAACAAAATCCAAACACAATTGGAGGACCTTCGAAGCACTTTTTACGTTATTCCAACAACATCCAATCACCTCTGGAGGACCATCGAAGCACTTTTTACGTAATTCCAACAACATCCAAACACAATTGGAGGAACTTCGAAGCACTTTTTACGTAATTCCAACAAAATCCAAACACAATTGGAGGACCTTCGAAGCACTTTTTACGTAATTCCAACAACATCCAAACACCTTTGGAGGACCTTCGAAGCACTTTTTACGTAATTCCAACAACATCCAAAAACCTTTGGAGGACCTTCGAAGCACTTTTTACGTAATTCCAACAACATCCAAACACCTTTGGAGGACCTTCGAAGCACTTTTTACGTAATTCCAACAACATCCAAACACCTTCGGAGGTCCTTCGAAGCACTTTTTACGTAATTCCAACAACATCCAAACACCTTCGGAGGACCTTCGAAGCACTTTTTACGTAATTCCAACAACATCCAAACACCTTCGGAGGACCTTCGAAGCACTTTTAACGTAATTCCAACAACATCCAAACACCTTCGGAGGACCTTCGAAGCACTTTTTACGTAATTCCAACAGCATTCAAACACCTTTGGGGGACCTTCGAAGCACTTTTTACGTAATTCCAACAACATCCAAACGCCTTCGAAGGACCTTCGAAGCACTTTTTACGTAATTCCAACAACATCCAAACACCTTTGGAGGACCTTCGAAGCACTTTTTACGTAATTCCAACAACATCCAAACACCTTCGAAGGACCTTCGAAGCACTTTTTACGTAATTCCAACAACATCCAAACACAATTGGAGGACCTTCGAAGCACTTTTTACGTAATTTCAAAAAAATCCAAACACAATTGGAGGACCTTCGAAGCACTTTTTACGTAATTCCAACAACATCCAAACACCTTTGGAGGACCTTCGAAGCACTTTTTACGTAATTCCAACAACATCCAAACACCTTCGAAGGACCTTCGAAGCACTTTTTACGGAATTCCAACAACATCCAAACACAATTGGAGGACCTTCGAAGCACTTTTTACGTAATTTCAAAAAAATCCAAACACAATTGGAGGACCTTCGAAGCACTTTTTACGTAATTCCAACAACATCCAAACACCTTTGGAGGACCTTCGAAGCACTTTTTACGTAATTCCAACAACATCCAAACACAATTGGAGGACCTTCGAAGCACTTTTAACGTAATTCCAACACCATCCAAAAACCTTCGGAGGATCTTCGAAGCACTTTTTACGTAATTCCAACAACATCCAAACACAATTGGAGGACCTTCGAAGCACTTTTTACGTAATTCCAACAACATCCAAACACCTTTGGAGGACCTTCGAAGCACTTTTTACTTAATTCCAACAACATCCAAACACAATTGGAGGACCTTCGAAGCACTTTTTACGTAATTCCAACAACACCCAAACACCTTCGGAGGATCTTCGAAGCACTTTTTACGTAATTCCAACACCATCCAAACACCTTCGGAGGACCTTCGAAGCACTTTTTACGTAATTCCAACAACATCCAAACATCTTCGGAGGACCTTCGAAGCACTTTTTACGTAATTCCAACAAAATCCAAACACAATTTGAGGACCTTCGAAGCACTTTTTACGTAATTCCAACAACATCCAAACACAATTGGAGGAGCTTCGAAGCACTTTTTACGTAATTCCAACAACATCCAAACATCTTCGGAGGACCTTCGAAGCACTTTTTACGTAATTCCAACAACATCCAAACACCTTCGGAGGACCTTCGAAGCACTTTTTACGTAATTCCAACAACATCCAAACACCTTCGGAGGACCTTCGAAGCACTTTTTACGTAATTTCAACAACATCCAAACACCTTCAAAGGTGCTTGGAAGCAATTTTTACTTAATTCCATCAGCATCCAAACACATTTGGAAGACCTTCGAAGCAGTTTTTTCGTAATTCCTACAACATCCAAACACCTTTGGGGGACCTTCGAAGCACTTTTTACGTAATTCCAACAGCATTCAAACACCTTTGGGGGACCTTCGAAGCACTTTTTACGTAATTCCAACAACATCCAAACACCTTTGGAGGACCTTCGAAGCACTTTTTACGTAATTCCAACAACATCCAAACACCTTCGAAGGACCTTCGAAGCACTTTTTACGTAATTCCAACAACATCCAAACACAATTGGAGGACCTTCGAAGCACTTTTTACGTAATTTCAAAAAAATCCAAACACAATTGGAGGACCTTCGAAGCACTTTTTACGTAATTCCAACAACATCCAAACACCTACGGAGGACCTTCGAAGCACTTTTTACGTAATTCCAACAACATCCAAACACCTTCGGAGGACCTTCGAAGCACTTTTTACGTAATTCCAACAACATCCAAACATCTTCGGAGGACCTTCGAAGCACTTTTTACGTAATTCCAACAAAATCCAAACACAATTTGAGGACCTTCGAAGCACTTTTTACGTAATTCCAACAACATCCAAACACAATTGGAGGAGCTTCGAAGCACTTTTTACGTAATTCCAACAACATCCAAACATCTTCGGAGGACCTTCGAAGCACTTTTTACGTAATTCCAACAACATCCAAAAACCTTTGGAGGACCTTCGAAGCACTTTTTACGTAATTCCAACAAAATCCAAACATCTTTGGAGGACCTTCGAAGCGCTTTTTACGTAATTCCAACAACATCCAAACACCTTCGGAGGACCTTCGAAGCACTTTTTACGTAATTTCAACAACATCCAAACACCTTCGGAGGACCTTCGAAGCACTTTTTACGTAATTCCAACAACATCCAAACACCTTCAAAGGTGCTTGGAAGCAATTTTTACTTAATTCCATCAGCATCCAAACACATTTGGAAGACCTTCGAAGCAGTTTTTTCGTAATTCCAACAACATCCAAACACCTTTGGAGGACCTTCGAAGCACTTTTTACGTAATTCCAACAACATCCAAACACCTTCGGAGGACCTTCGAAGCACTTTTTACGTAATTCCAACAAAATCCAAACACAATTTGAGGACCTTCGAAGCACTTTTTACGTAATTCCAACAACATCCAAACACCTTTGGAGGACCTTCGAAGCACTTTTTACGTAATTCCAACAACATCCAAACACCTTCGGAGGACCTTCGAAGCACTTTTTACGAAATTCCAACAACATCCAAACACCTTCGGAGGACCTTCGAAGCACTTTCTACGTAATTCCAACAACATCCAAACATCTTTGGAGGACCTTCGAAGCGCTTTTTACGTAATTCCAACAACTTCCAAACACCTACGGAGGACCTTCGAAGCACTTTTTACGTAATTCCAACAACATCCAAACACCTTCGGAGGACCTTCGAAGCACTTTTCACGTAATTCCAACAACATCCAAACACAATTGGAGGACCTTCGAAGCACTTTTTACGTAATTCCAACAACATCCAAACACCTACGGAGGACCTTCGAAGCACTTTTTACGTAATTCCAACAACATCCAAACACCTTCGGAGGACCTTCGAAGCACTTTTTACGTAATTCCAACAACATCCAAACACCTTTGGAGGACCTTCGAAGCACTTTTTACGTAATTCCAACAACTTCCAAACACCTACGGAGGACCTTCGAAGCACTTTTTACGTAATTCCAACAACATCCAAACACCTTCGGAGGACCTTCGAAGCACTTTTTACGTAATTCCAACAACATCCAAACACCTTTGGAGGACCTTCGAAGCACTTTTTACGTAATTTCAACAACATCCAAACACCAACGGAGGACCTTCGAAGCACTTTTTACGTAATTCCAACAACTTCCAAACACCTTCGGAGGACCTTCGAAGCACTTTTTACGTAATTCCAACATCATCCAAACACCTTCGGAGGACCTTCGAAGCACTTTTTACGTAATTCCAACAACATCCAAACACCTTCGGAGGACCTTCGAAGCACTTTTTACGTAATTCCAACAAAATCCAAACACAATTGGAGGACCTTCGAAGCCCTTTTTACGTAATTCCAACAACATCCAAACACCTACGGAGGACCTTCGAAGCACTTTTTACGTAATTCCAACAAAATCCAAACACAATTGGAGGACCTTCGAAGCACTTTTTACGTAATTCCAACAACATCCAAACACAATTGGAGGACCTTCGAAGCACTTTTTACGTAGTTCCAACAACATCCAAACACCTTCGGAGGACCTTCGAAGCATTTTTTACGTAATTCCAACAAAATCCAAACACCTTCGGAGGACCTTCGAAGCACTTTTTACGTAATTCCAACAAAATCCAAACACAATTGGAGGACCTTCGAAGCACTTTTTACGTAATTCCAACAACATCCAAACACCTTTGGAGGACCTTCGAAGCACTTTTTACGTAATTCCAACAACATCCAAAAACCTTTGGAGGACCTTCGAAGCACTTTTTACGTAATTCCAACAACATCCAAACACCTTTGGAGGACCTTCGAAGCACTTTTTACGTAATTCCATTAACATCCAAACACCTTCGGAGGACCTTCGAAGCACTTTTTACGTAATTCCAACAACATCCAAACATCTTCGGAGGACCTTCGAAGCACTTTTTACGTAATTCCAACAACTTCCAAACACCTACGGAGGACCTTCGAAGCACTTTTTACGTAATTCCAACAACATCCAAACACCTTTGGAGGACCTTCGAAGCACTTTTTACGTAATTCCAACAACATCCAAACACCTTCGAAGGACCTTCGAAGCACTTTTTACGTAATTCCAACAACATCCAAACACAATTGGAGGACCTTCGAAGCACTTTTTACGTAATTTCAACAAAATCCAAACACAATTGGAGGACCTTCGAAGCACTTTTTACGTAATTCCAACAACATCCAAACACCTTTGGAGGACCTTCGAAGTACTTTTTACGTAATTCCAACAACATCCAAACACCTTTGGAGGACCTTCGAAGCACTTTTTACGTAATTCCAACAACATCCAAACACAATTGGAGGACCTTCGAAGCACTTTGTACGTAATTCCAACACCATCCAAAAACCTTCGGAGGATCTTCGAAGCACTTTTTACGTAATTCCAACAACATCCAAACACAATTGGAGGACCTTCGAAGCACTTTTTACGTAATTCCAACAACATCCAAACACCTTTGGAGGACCTTCGAAGCACTTTTTACGTAATTCCAACAACATCCAAACACCTTTGGAGGACCTTCGAAGCACTTTTTACTTAAATCCAACAACATCCAAACACAATTGGAGGACCTTCGAAGCACTTTTTACGTAATTCCAACAACACCCAAACACCTTCGGAGGATCTTCGAAGCACTTTTTACGTAATTCCAACACCATCCAAACACCTTCGGAGGACCTTCGAAGCACTTTTTACGTAATTCCATTAACATCCAAACACCTTCGGAGGACCTTCGAAGCACTTTTTACGTAATTCCAACAACATCCAAACATCTTCGGAGGACCTTCGAAGCACTTTTTACGTAATTCCAACAACATCCAAACACCTTCAAAGGTGCTTGGAAGCAATTTTTACTTAATTCCATCAGCATCCAAACACATTTGGAAGACCTTCGAAGCAGTTTTTTCGTAATTCCTACAACATCCAAACACCTTTGGAGGACCTTCGAAGCACTTTTTACGTAATTCCAACAACATCCAAACACCTTCGGAGGACCTTCGAAGCACTTTTTACGTAATTCCAACAAAATCCAAACACAATTTGAGGTCCTTCGAAGCACTTTTTACGTAATTCCAACAACATCCAAACACAATTGGAGGAGCTTCGAAGCACTTTTTACGTAATTCCAACAACATCCAAACACCTTTGGAGGACCTTCGAAGCACTTTTTACGTAATTCCAACAACATCCAAACACCTTCGGAGGACCTTCGAAGCACTTTTTACGAAATTCCAACAACATCCAAACACCTTCGGAGGACCTTCGAAGCACTTTTTACGTAATTCCAACAACATCCAAACACAATTGGAGGACCTTCGAAGCACTTTTTACGTAATTCCAACAACATCCAAACACCTACGGAGGACCTTCGAAGCACTTTTTACGTAATTCCAACAACATCCAAACACCTTCGGAGGACCTTCGAAGCACTTTTTACGTAATTCCAACAACATCCAAACACCTTTGGAGGACCTTCGAAGCACTTTTTACGTAATTCCAACAACTTCCAAACACCTACGGAGGACCTTCGAAGCACTTTTTACGTAATTCCAACAACATCCAAACACCTTTGGAGGACCTTCGAAGCACTTTTTACGTAATTTCAACAACATCCAAACACCAACGGAGGACCTTCGAAGCACTTTTTACGTAATTCCAACAACTTCCAAACACCTTCGGAGGACCTTCGAAGCACTTTTTACGTAATTCCAACAACATCCAAACACCTTCGGAGGACCTTCGAAGCACTTTTTACGTAATTCCAACAAAATCCAAACACAATTGGAGGACCTTCGAAGCCCTTTTTACGTAATTCCAACAACATCCAAACACCTTTGAAGGACCTTCGAAGCACTTTTTACGTAATTCCAACAACATCTAAACACCTTTGGAGGACCTTCGAAGCACTTTTTACGTAATTCCAACAACACCCAAACACCTTCGGAGGACCTTCGAAACAATTTTTACGTAATTCCAACAACATCCAAACACCTTCGGAGGACCTTCGAAGCACTTTTTACGTAATTCCAACAACATCCAAACACCTTCGGAGGACCTTCGAAGCACTTTTTAAGTAATTCCAACAACATCCAAACATCTTTGGAGGACCTTCGAAGCACTTTTTACGTAATTCCAACAACTTACAAACACCTACGGAGGACCTTCGAAGCACTTTTTACGTAATTCCAACAACATCCAAACACCTACGGAGGACCTTCGAAGCACTTTTTACGTAATTCCAACAACATCCAAACACTTCCGGAGGACCTTCGAAGCACTTTTTACGTAAATCCAACAACATCCAAACACCTTTGGAGGACCTTCGAAGCACTTTTTAAGTAATTCCAACAACATCCAAACACCTACGGAGGACCTTCGAAGCACTTTTTACGTCATTCCAACAAAATCCAAACACAATTGGAGGACCTTCGAAGCACTTTTTACGTCATTCCAACAAAATCCAAACACAATTGGAGGACCTTCGAAGCACTTTTTACGTAATTCCAACAACATCCAAACACCTTTGGAGGACCTTCGAAGCACTTTTTACGTAATTCCAACAACACCCAAACACCTTCAGAGGACCTTCGAAGCACTTTTTACGTAACTCCAACAACATCCAAACACCTTCGGAGGACCTTCGAAGCACTTTTTAAGTAATTCCAACAACATCCAAACACCTACGGAGGACCTTCGAAGCACTTTTTACGTCATTCCAACAAAATCCAAACACAATTGGAGGACCTTCGAAGCACTTTTTACGTCATTCCAACAAAATCCAAACACAATTGGAGGACCTTCGAAGTACTTTTTACGTAATTCCAACAACATCCAAACACCTTCGGAGGACCTTCGAAGCACTTTTTACGTAATTCCAACAGCATCCAAACACCTTCGGAAGACCTTCGAAGCACTTCTTACGTAATTCCAACATCATCCAAACATCTTCGGAGGACCTTCGAAGCACTTTTTACATTGTTCCAGCAACATCTAAACACCTTCGGAGGACCTTAGAAGCACTTTTTACGTAATTCCAGCAACATCTAAACACCTTCGGAGGACCTTCGAAGCACTTTTTACGTAATTCCAACAGCATCCAAACACCTTTGGAGGACCTTCGAAGCACTTTTTACGTAATTCCAACAACATCCAAACAGCTTTTGAAGACCTTTGAAGCACTTTTTACGTAATTCCAACAACATCCAAACACCTTTGGAGGACCTTCGAAGCACTTTTTACGTAATTCCAACAACATCCAAACACCTTCGGAGGACCTTAGAAGCACTTTTTACGTAATTCCAACAGCATCCAAACACCTTTGGAGGACCTTCGAAGCACTTTTTACGTAATTTCAACAACATCCAAACACCTTTGGAGGACCTTCGAAGCACTTTTTACGTAATTCCAACAACATCCAAACACCTTTGGAGGACCTTCGAAGCACTTTTCACGTAATTTCAACAACATCCAAACACCTTTGGAGGACCTTCGAAGCACTTTTTACGTATTTCCAACAACATCCAAACACCTTCGGCGGACCTTCGAAGCACTTTTTACGTAATTCCAACAATATCCAAACACCTTTGGAGGACCTTCGAAGCACTTTTTACGTAATTCCAACGGCATCCAAACACCTTCGGAGGACCTTCGAAGCACTTTTTACGTAATTCCAACAGCATCCAAACACCTTCGGAGGACCTTCGAAGCACTTTTAACATAATTCCAACAACATCCAAACACGTTCGGAGGACCTTCGAAGCACTTTTAACGTAATTCCAACAACATCCAAACACCTTTGAAGGACCTTCGAAGCACTTTTTACGTTATTCCAGCAACATCCAAACACCTTCGGAGGACCTTAGAAGCACTTTTTACGTAATTCCAACAGCATCCAAACACCTTTGGAGGACCTTCGAAGCACTTTTTACGTAATTCCAACAATATCCAAACACCTTTAAAGGACCTTCGAAGCAGTTTTTACGAAATTCCAACAACATCCAAACACCTTTGGAGGACCTTCGAAGCACTTTTTACGTAATTCCAACAACATCCAAACAGCTTTTGAAGACCTTTGAAGCACTTTTTACGTAATTCCAACAACATCCAAACAGCTTTTGAAGACCTTTGAAGCACTTTTTACGTAATTCCAACAACATCCAAACACCTTTGGAGGACCTTCGAAGCACTTTTCACGTAATTCCAACAACATCCAAACACCTTTGGTGGACCTTCGAAGCACTTTTTACATTGTTCCAGCAACATCTAAACACCTTCGGAGGACCTTCGAAGCACTTTTAACGTAATTCCAACAACATCCAAACACCTTTGGAGGACCTTCGAAGCACTTTTTACGTAATTCCAACGGCATCCAAACACCTTCGGAGGACCTTCGAAGCACTTTTTACGTAATTCCAACAGCATCCAAACACCTTCGGAGGACCTTCGAAGCACTTTTAACATAATTCCAACAACATCCAAACACGTTCGGAGGACCTTCGAAGCACTTTTAACGTAATTCCAACAACATCCAAACACCTTTGGAGGACCTTTGAAGCACTTTTTACGTAATTCCAACAGCATCCAAACACCTTCGGAGGACCTTCGAAGCAGTTTTAACGTAATTCCAACAACATCCAAACACCTTTGGAGGACCTTGGAAGCACTTTTTACGTAATTCCAACAACATCCATACACCTTCGGAGGACCTTCGAAGCACTTTTTACATTGTTCCAGCAACATCTAAACACCTTCGGAGGACCTTCGAAGCACTTTTAACGTAATTCCAACAACATCCAAACACCTTTGGAGGACCTTCGAAGCACTTTTTACGTAATTCCAACAGCATCCAAACACCTTCGGAGGACCTTCGAAGCACTTTTTACGTAATTCCAACAGCATCCAAACACCTTCGGAAGACCTTCGAAGCACTTCTTACGTAATTCCAACAACATCCAAACATCTTCGGAGGACCTTCGAAGCACTTTTTACATTGTTCCAGCAACATCTAAACACCTTCGGAGGACCTTAGAAGCACTTTTTACGTAATTGCAACAACATCCAAACACCTTCGGAGGACCTTCGAAGCACTTTTTACGTAATTCCAGCAACATCTAAACACCTTCGGAGGACCTTCGAAGCACTTTTTACGTAATTCCAACAACAGACATACACCTTTGAAGGACCTTCGAAGCACTTTTTACGTTATTCCAGCAACATCCAAACACCTTCGGAGGACCTTCGAAGCACTTTTTACGTAATTCCAACAGCATCCAATTACCTTTGGAGGACCTTCGAAGCACTTTTTACGTAATTCCAATAACATCCAAACACCTTCGGAGGACCTTCGAAGCACTTTTTACGTAATTCCAACAACAGACAAACACCTTCGGAGGACCTTCGAAGCACTTTTTACGTAATTCCAGCAACATCTAAACACCTTCGGAGGACCTTCGAAGCACTTTTTACGTAATTCCAACAACAGACATACACCTTTGAAGGACCTTCGAAGCACTTTTTACGTTATTCCAGCAACATCCAAACACCTTCGGAGGACCTTCGAAGCACTTTTTACGTTATTCCAGCAACATCCAAACACCTTCGGAGGACCTTAGAAGCACTTTTTACGTAATTCCAACAGCATCCAAACACCTTTGGAGGACCTTCGAAGCACTTTTTACGTAATTCCAACAACATCCAAACACCTTTGGAGGACCTTTGAAGCACTTTTTACGTAATTCCAACAGCATCCAAACACCTTCGGAGGACCTTCGAAGCACTTTTTACGTAATTCCAACAGCATCCAAACACCTTCGGAGGACCTTCGAAGCAGTTTTAACGTAATTCCAACAACATCCAAACACCTTTGGAGGACCTTCGAAGCACTTTTTACGTAATTCCAACAACAGACATACACCTTTGAAGGACCTTCGAAGCACTTTTTACGTTATTCCAGCAACATCCAAACACCTTCGGAGGACCTTCGAAGCACTTTTTACGTAATTCCAATAACATCCAAACACCTTCGGAGGACCTTCGAAGCACTTTTTACGTAATTCCAACAACATCCAAACACCTTCGGAGGACCTTCGAAGCACTTTTTACGTAATTCCAGCAACATCTAAACACCTTCGGAGGACCTTCGAAGCACTTTTTACGTAATTCCAACAACAGACATACACCTTTGAAGGACCTTCGAAGCACTTTTTACGTTATTCCAGCAACATCCAAACACCTTCGGAGGACCTTCGAAGCACTTTTTACGTAATTCCAACAGCCTCCAATTATTTTTGGAGGACCTTCGAAGCACTTCGTACGTAATTCCAACAACATCCAAACACCTTCAGAGGACCTTCGAAGCACTTTTTACGTAATTCCAACAACAGACAAACACCTTCGGAGGACCTTCGAAGCACTTTTTACGTAATTCCAGCAACATCTAAACACCTTCGGAGGACCTTCGAAGCACTTTTTACGTAATTCCAACAACAGACATACACCTTTGAAGGACCTTCGAAGCACTTTTTACGTTATTCCAGCAACATCCAAACACCTTCGGAGGACCTTCGAAGCAGTTTTAACGTAATTCCAACAGCATCCAAACACCTTCGGAGGACCTTCGAAGCACTTTTTACGTAATTCCAACAGCATCCAAACACCTTCGGAGGACCTTCGAAGCACTTTTTACGTAATTCCAACAGCATCCAAACACCTTCGGAGGACCTTCGAAGCAGTTTTAACTTAATTCCAACAACATCCAAACACCTTTGGAGGACCTTTGAAGCTCTTTTTACGTAATTCCAACAGCATCCAAACACCTTCGGAGGACCTTCGAAGCACTTTTAACGTAATTCCAACAACATCCAAACACCTTTGGAGGACCTTAGAAGCACTTTTTACGTAATTCCAACAGCATCCAAACACCTTTGGAGGACCTTCGAAGCACTTTTTACGTAATTCCAACAACATCCAAACACCTTTGGAGGACCTTCGAAGCACTTTTTACGTAATTCCAACAGCATCCAAACACCTTCGGAGGACCTTCGAAGCAGTTTTAACGTAATTCCAACAGCATCCAAACACCTTCGGAGGACCTTCGAAGCACTTTTTACGTAATTCCAACAGCATCCAAACACCTTCGGAGGACCTTCGAAGCACTTTTTACGTAATTCCAACAGCATCCAAACACCTTCGGAGGACCTTCGAAGCAGTTTTAACTTAATTCCAACAACATCCAAACACCTTTGGAGGACCTTTGAAGCTCTTTTTACGTAATTCCAACAGCATCCAAACACCTTCGGAGGACCTTCGAAGCACTTTTAACGTAATTCCAACAACATCCAAACACCTTTGGAGGACCTTCGAAGCACTTTTTACGTAATTCCAACAGCATCCAAACACCTTCGGAGGACCTTCGAAGCACTTTTTACGTAATTCCAACAGCATCCAAACACCTTCGGAGGACCTTCGAAGCAGTTTTAACGTAATTCCAACAGCATCCAAACACCTTTGGAGGACCTTTGAAGCTCTTTTTACGTAATTCCAACAGCATCCAAACACCTTCGGAGGACCTTCGAAGCACTTTTTACGTAATTCCAGCAACATCTAAACACCTTCGGAGGACCTTCGAAGCACTTTTTACGTTATTCCAGCAACATCCAAACACCTTCGGAGGACCTTCGAAGCACTTTTTACGTTATTCCAGCAACATCCAAACACCTTCGGAGGACCTTCGAAGCACTTTTTACGTAATTCCAACAACATCCAAACACCTTTGGAGGACCTTCGAAGCACTTTTTACGTAATTCCAACAACATCCAAACACCTTTGGAGGACCTTTGAAGCACCTTTTACGTAATTCCAACAGCATCCAAACACCTTCGGAGGACCTTCGAAGCACTTTTTACGTAATTCCAACAGCATCCAAACACCTTCGGAGGACCTTCGAAGCACTTTTTACGTAATTCCAACAGCATCCAAACACCTTCGGAGGACCTGCGAAGCACTTTTTACATTGTTCCAGCAACATCTAAACACCTTCGGAGGACCTTCGAAGCACTTTTTACGTAATTCCAACAACAGACATACACCTTTGAAGGACCTTCGAAGCACTTTTTACATTGTTCCAGCAACATCCAAACACCTTTGGAGGACCTTCGAAGCACTTTTTACGTGATTCCAACAACATCCAAACACCTTCGGAGGACCTTCGAAGCACTTTTTACGTAATTCCAACAACAGACAAACACCTTCGGAGGACCTTCGAAGCACTTTTTACGTAATTCCAGCAACATCTAAACACCTTCGGAGGACCTTCGAAGCACTTTTTACGTAATTCCAACAACAGACATACACCTTTGAAGGACCTTCGAAGCACTTTTTACGTAATTCCAGCAACATCTAAACACCTTCGGAGGACCTTCGAAGCACTTTTAACGTAATTCCAACAACATCCAAACACCTTTGGAGGACCTTCGAAGCACTTTTTACGTAATTCCAACAACATCCAAACACCTTTGGAGGACCTTCGAAGCACTTTTTACGTAATTCCAACAGCATCCAAACACCTTCGGAGGACCTTCGAAGCACTTTTTACGTAATTCCAACAGCATCCAAACACCTTCGGAGGACCTTCGAAGCAGTTTTAACGTAATTCCAACAGCATCCAAACACCTTTGGAGGACCTTTGAAGCTCTTTTTACGTAATTCCAACAGCATCCAAACACCTTCGGAGGACCTTCGAAGCACTTTTTACGTAATTCCAGCAACATCTAAACACCTTCGGAGGACCTTCGAAGCACTTTTTACGTTATTCCAGCAACATCCAAACACCTTCGGAGGACCTTCGAAGCACTTTTTACGTTATTCCAGCAACATCCAAACACCTTCGGAGGACCTTCGAAGCACTTTTTACGTAATTCCAACAACATCCAAACACCTTTGGAGGACCTTCGAAGCACTTTTTACGTAATTCCAACAACATCCAAACACCTTTGGAGGACCTTTGAAGCACCTTTTACGTAATTCCAACAGCATCCAAACACCTTCGGAGGACCTTCGAAGCACTTTTTACGTAATTCCAACAGCATCCAAACACCTTCGGAGGACCTTCGAAGCACTTTTTACGTAATTCCAACAACATCCAAACACCTTCGGAGGACCTTAGAAGCACTTTTTACGTAATTCCAGCAACATCTAAACACCTTCGGAGGACCTTCGAAGCACTTTTTACGTAATTCCAACAACAGACATACACCTTTGAAGGACCTTCGAAGCACTTTTTACATTGTTCCAGCAACATCCAAACACCTTTGGAGGACCTTCGAAGCACTTTTTACGTTATTCCAACAACATCCAAACACCTTCGGAGGACCTTCGAAGCACTTTTTACGTAATTCCAACAACAGACAAACACCTTCGGAGGACCTTCGAAGCACTTTTTACGTAATTCCAGCAACATCTAAACACCTTCGGAGGACCTTCGAAGCACTTTTTACGTAATTCCAACAACAGACATACACCTTTGAAGGACCTTCGAAGCACTTTTTACGTAATTCCAGCAACATCTAAACACCTTCGGAGGACCTTCGAAGCACTTTTAACGTAATTCCAACAACATCCAAACACCTTTGGAGGACCTTCGAAGCACTTTTTACGTAATTCCAACAGCATCCAAACACCTTCGGAGGACCTTCGAAGCACTTTTTACGTAATTCCAACAGCATCCAAACACCTTCGGAGGACCTTCGAAGCACTTTTTACATTGTTCCAGCAACATCTAAACACCTTCGGAGGACCTTCGAAGCACTTTTAACGTAATTCCAACAACATCCAAACACCTTTGGAGGACCTTCGAAGCACTTTTTACGTAATTCCAACAGCATCCAAACACCTTCGGAGGACCTTCGAAGCACTTTTTACGTAATTCCAACAACATCCAAACACCTTTGGAGGACCTTCGAAGCACTTCTTACGTAATTCCAACAACATCCAAACACCTTCGGAGGACCTTCGAAGCACTTTTTACATTGTTCCAGCAACATCTAAACACCTTCGGAGGACCTTAGAAGCACTTTTTACGTAATTCCAGCAACATCTAAACACCTTCGGAGGACCTTCGAAGCAGTTTTAACGTAATTCCAACAACATCCAAACACCTTTGGAGGACCTTCGAAGCACTTCTTACGTAATTCCAACAACATCCAAACACCTTCGGAGGACCTTCGAAGCACTTTTTACATTGTTCCAGCAACATCTAAACACCTTCGGAGGACCTTCGAAGCACTTTTTACGTAATTCCAACAACAGACATACACCTTTGAAGGACCTTCGAAGCACTTTTTACGTTATTCCAGCAACATCCAAACACCTTCGGAGGACCTTCGAAGCACTTTTTACGTAATTCCAACAACATCCAAACACCTTTGGAGGACCTTCGAAGCACTTCTTACGTAATTCCAACAACATCCAAACACCTTCGGAGGACCTTTGAAGCACTTTTTACGTAATTCCAACAACAGACAAACACCTTCGGAGGACCTTCGAAGCACTTCTTACGTAATTCCAACAACATCCAAACACCTTCGGAGGACCTTCGAAGCACTTTTTACATTGTTCCAGCAACATCTAAACACCTTCGGAGGACCTTCGAAGCACTTTTTACGTAATTCCAACAACAGACATACACCTTTGAAGGACCTTCGAAGCACTTTTTACGTTATTCCAGGAACATCCAAACACCTTCGGAGGACCTTCGAAGCACTTTTTACGTAATTCCAACAGCATCCAAACACCTTCGGAGGACCTTCGAAGCACTTTTTACGTAATTCCAACAGCATCCAAACACCTTCGGAGGACCTTCGAAGCAGTTTTAACTTAATTCCAACAACATCCAAACACCTTTGGAGGACCTTTGAAGCTCTTTTTACGTAATTCCAACAGCATCCAAACACCTTCGGAGGACCTTCGAAGCACTTTTTTCGTAATTCCAACTTCGATGCACTTTTTACGTAATTCCAACAACATGAAAACACCTTCGGATGACCTTCGAAGCACTTTTCTTGTAATTCCAACAACATCCAAACACCTTCGGAGGACCTTCGAAGCACTTTTAACGTAATTCCAACAACATCCAAACAACTTCGGAGGACCTTCGAAGCACTTTTTACGTAATTCCAACAGCATCCAAACACCTTCGGAGGACCTTCGAAGCACTTTTAACATAATTCCAACAACATCCAAACACCTTTGGAGGACCTTCGAAGCACTTTTTACGTAAATCCAGCAACATCCAAACACCTTTGGAGGACCTTCGAAGCCCTTTTAACGTAATTCCAACAGCATACAAACACCTTCGGAGGACCTTCGAAGCACTTTTTACGTAATTCCAGCAACATCCAAACACCTTTGGAGGACCTTCGAAGCACTTTTCACGTAATTCCAACAGCATTCAAACACCTTCGGAGGACCTTCGAAGCACTTTTCACGTAATTCCAACAACATCCAAACACCTTCGGAGGCCCTTCGAAGCACTTTTTACGTTATTCCAACAGCATCCAAACACCTTCGGACGACCTTCGAAGCACTTTTTACGTAATTCCAACAGCATCCAAACACCTTCGGAGGACCTTCGAAGCACTTTTTACGTAATTCCAACAGCATCCAAACACCTTCGGAGGACCTTCGAAGCACTTTTCACGTAATTCCAACAGCATCCAAACACCTTCGGATTACCTTCGAAGCACTTTTTACGTAAATCCAAGAACATCCAAACACCTTCGGAGTACCTTCGAAGCACTTTTTGCGTAATTCCAACAACATCCAAACACCTTCGGAGGACCTTCGAAGCACTTTTAACGTAATTCCAACAACATCCAAACAACTTCGGAGGAACTTCGAAGCACTTTTTACGTAATTTCAACAACATCCAAACACCTTTGGAGGACCTTCGAAGCACTTTTTGCGTAATTCCGAAAACATCCAAACACCTTCGGAGGACCTTCGAAGCCATTTTTTACGTAATTCCAACAGCATCCAAACACCTTCGGAGGACCTTCGAAGCACTTTTAACGTAATTCCAACAACATCCAAACACCTTCGGAGGATCTTCGAAGCACTTTTAACGTAATTCCAACAACATCCAAACACCTTCGGAGGACCTTCGAAGCACTTGTTACGTAATTCCAACGACATCCAAACACCTTTGGAGGACCTTCGAAGCACTTTTAACGTAATTCCAACAACATCCAAACACCTTCGGAGGACCTTCGAAGCCATTTTTTACGTAATTCCAACAGCATCCAAACACCTTCGGAGGACCTTCGAAGCACTTTTAACGTAATTCCAACAACATCCAAACACCTTTGGAGGACCTTCGAAGCACTTTTTACGTAATTCTAACAACATCCAAACACCTTCGGAGGATCTTCGAAGCACTTTTAACGTAATTCCAACAACATCCAAACACCTTCGGAGGACCGTCGAAGCACTTTTAACGTAATTCCAACAGCATCCAAACACCTTTGGAGGACCTTCGAAGCACTTTTTTCGTAATTCCAACAACATCCAAACACCTTCGGAGGACCTTCGAAGCACTTTTAACGTATTTCCAACAACATCCAAACACCTTCGGAGGTCCTTCGAAGCACTTTTTACGTAATTCCAACAACATCCAAACACCTTCGGAGGACCTTCGAAGCACTTTTTACGTAATTCCAACAGCATCCAAACACCTTCGGAGGACCTTCGAAGCACTTTTAACGTAATTCCAACAACATCCAAACACCTTCGGAGGACCTTCGAAGCACTTGTTACGTAATTCCAACGACATCCAAACACCTTTGGAGGACTTTCGAAGCACTTTTTACGTAATTCCAACAACATCCAAACACCTTCGGAGGACCTTCGAAGCACTTTTTACGTAATTCCAACAACATCCAAACACCTTCGGAGGGCCTTCGAAGCACTTTTTACGTAATTCCAACAGCATCCAAACACCTTCGGAGGACCTTCGAAGCACTTTTAACGTAATTCCAACAACATCCAAACACCTTCGGAGGACCTTAGAAGCACTTGTTACGTAATTCCAACGACATCCAAACACCTTTGGAGGACTTTCGAAGCACTTTTTGCGTAATTCCGAAAACATCCAAACACCTTCGGAGGACCTTCGAAGCACTTTTTACGTAATTCCAACAACATCCAAACACCTTCGGAGGACCTTCGAAACCATTTTTTACGTAATTCCAACAGCATCCAAACACCTTCGGAGGACCTTTGAAGCACTTTTAACGTAATTCCAACAACATCCAAACACCTTTGGAGGACCTTCGAAGCACTTTTTACGTAATTCTAACAACATCCAAACACCTTCGGAGGACCTTCGAAGCACTTTTAACGTAATTCCAACAACATCCAAACACCTTCGGAGGACCTTCGAAGCACTTTTTACGTAATTCCAACAGCATCCAAACACCTTCGGAGGACCTTCGAAGCACTTTTAACGTAATTCCAACAACATCCAAACACCTTTCGAGGACCTTCGAAGCACTTTTTACGTAATTCCAACAGCATCCAAACACCTTCGGAGGACCTTCGAAGCACTTTTAACGTAATTCCAACAACATCCAAACACCTTCGGAGGACCTTCGAAGCACTTTTTACGTAATTCCAACAACATCCAAACACCTTCGGAGGACCTTCGAAGCACTTTTTACGTAATTCCAACAGCATCCAAACACCTTCGGAGGACCTTCGAAGCACTTTTAACGTAATTCCAACAACATCCAAACACCTTTGGAGGACCTTCGAAGCACTTTTTACGTAATTCCAACAACATCCAAACACCTTCGGAGGACCGTCGAAGCACTTTTAACGTAATTCCAACAGCATCCAAACACCTTCGGAGGACCTTCGAAGCACTTTTTACGTAATTCCAACAACATCCAAACACCTTCGGAGGACCTTCGAAGCACTTTTTACGTAATTCCAACAGCATCAAAACACCTTCGGAGGACCTTCGAAGCACTTTTAACGTAATTCCAACAACATCCAAACACCTTCGGATGACCTTCGAAGCACTTGTTACGTAATTCCAACGACATCCAAACACCTTTGGAGGACTTTCGAAGCACTTTTTACGTAATTCCAACAACATCCAAACACCTTCGGAGGACCTTCGAAGCACTTTTAACGTAATTCCAACAACATCCAAACACCTTCGGATGACCTTCGAAGCACTTGTTACGTAATTCCAACGACATCCAAACACCTTTGGAGGACTTTCGAAGCACTTTTTACGTAATTCCAACAACATCCAAACACCTTCGGAGGACCTTCGAAGCACTTTTTACGTAATTCCAACAACATCCAAACACCTTCGGAGGACCTTCGAAGCACTTTTTACGTAATTCCAACAGCATCCAAACACCTTCGGAGGACCTTCGAAGCACTTTTAACGTAATTCCAACAACATCCAAACACCTTCGGAGGACCTTCGAAGCACTTGTTACGTAATTCCAACGACATCCAAACACCTTTGGAGGACTTTCGAAGCACTTTTTGCGTAATTCCGAAAACATCCAAACACCTTCGGAGGACCTTCGAAGCACTTTTTACGTAATTCCAACAACATCCAAACACCTTCGGAGGACCTTCGAAGCCATTTTTTACGTAATTCCAACAGCATCCAAACACCTTCGGAGGACCTTCGAAGCACTTTTAACGTAATTCCAACAACATCCAAACACCTTTGGAGGACCTTCGAAGCACTTTTTACGTAATTCTAACAACATCCAAACACCTTCGGAGGACCTTCGAAGCACTTTTTACGTAATTCCAACAACATCCAAACACCTTCGGAGGACCTTCGAAGCACTTTTTACGTAATTCCAACAGCATCCAAACACCTTCGGAGGACCTTCGAAGCACTTTTAACGTAATTCCAACAACATCCAAACACCTTTGGAGGACCTTCGAAGCACTTTTTACGTAATTCTAACAACATCCAAACACCTTTGGAGGACCGTCGAAGCACTTTTAACGTAATTCCAACAGCATCCAAACACCTTCGGAGGACCTTCGAAGCACTTTTAACGTAATTCCAACAACATCCAAACACCTTCGGAGGACCTTCGAAGCACTTGTTACGTAATTCCAACGACATCCAAACACCTTTGGAGGACTTTCGAAGCACTTTTTTCGTAATTCCAACAACATCCAAACACCTTCGGAGGACCTTCGAAGCACTTTTTACGTAATTCCAACAACATCCAAACACCTTCGGAGGACCTTCGAAGCACTTTTTACGTAATTCCAACAGCATCCAAACACCTTCGGAGGACCTTCGAAGCACTTTTAACGTAATTCCAACAACATCCGAACACCTTCGGAGGACCTTCGAAGCACTTGTTACGTAATTCCAACGACATCCAAACACCTTTGGAGGACTTTCGAAGCACTTTTTGCGTAATTCCGAAAACATCCAAACACCTTCGGAGGACCTTCGAAGCACTTTTTACGTAATTCCAACAACATCCAAACACCTTCGGAGGACCTTCGAAGCCATTTTTTACGTAATTCCAACAGCATCCAAACACCTTCGGAGGACCTTCGAAGCACTTTTAACGTAATTCCAACAACATCCAAACACCTTTGGAGGACCTTCGAAGCACTTTTTACGTAATTCTAACAACATCCAAACACCTTCGGAGGACCTTCGAAGCACTTTTAACGTAATTCCAACAGCATCCAAACACCTTTGGAGGACCTTCGAAGCACTTTTAACGTAATTCCAACAACATCCAAACACCTTCGGAGGTCTTTCGAAGCACTTTTTACGTAATTCCAACAACATCCAAACACCTTCGGAGAACCTTCGGAGCACTTTTAACGTAATTCCAACATCATCCAAATACCTTTGGAGGACCTTCAAAGCACTTTTTACGTAATTCCAACAACATCCAAACACCTTCGGAGGACCTTCGAAGCACTTTTTACGTCATTCCAACAACATCCAAACACCTTCGGAGGACCTTCGAAGCACTTTTTACGTAATTCCAACAGCTCCCAAACACCTTCGGAGGACCTTCGAAGCACTTTTCACGTAATTCCAACAACATCCAAACACCTTCGGAGGACCTTCGAAGCACTTTTAACGTAATTCCAACAACATCCAAACACCTTCGGAGGACCTTCGAAGCACTTTTTACGTAATTCCAACAGCATCCAAACCCCTTCGGAGGACCTTCGAAGCACTTTTCACGTAATTTCAACAACATCCAAACACCTTCGGAGGACCTTCGAAGCACTTTTTACGTAATTCCAACAACATCCAAACACCTTCGGAGGACCTTCGAAGCACTTTTTACGTAATTCCAACAGCTCCCAAACACCTTCGGAGGACCTTCGAAGCACTTTTCACGTAATTCCAACAACATCCAAACACCTTCGGAGGACCTTCGAAGCACTTTTAACGTAATTCCAACAACATCCAAACACCTTCGGAGGACCTTCGAAGCACTTTTTACGTAATTTCAACAACATCCAAACACCTTCGGAGGACCTTCGAAGCACTTTTTACGTAATTTCAACAACATCCAAACACCTTCGGAGGACCTTCGAAGCACTTTTAACGTAATTCCAACAACATCCAAACACCTTCGGAGGACCTTCGAAGCACTTTTTACGTAATTCCAACAACATCCAAACACCTTCGGAGGACCTTCGAAGCACTTTTTACGTAATTTCAACAACATCCAAACACCTTCGGAGGACCTTCGAAGCACTTTTTACGTAATTCCAACAACATCCAAACACCTTCGGAGGACCGTCGAAGCACTTTTAACGTAATTCCAACAGCATCCAAACGCCTCCGGAGGAGCTTCGAAGCACTTTTCACGTAATTCCAAAAACATCCAAACACCTTCGAAGGACCTTCGAAGCACTTTTCACGTAATTCCAACAACATCCAAACACCTTCGGAGGACCTTCGAAGCACTTTTTACGTAATTCCAACAACATCCAAATACCTTTGGAGGACCTTCAAAGCACTTTTTACGTAATTCCAACAACATCCAAACACCTTCGGAGGACCGTCGAAGCACTTTTAATGTAATTCCAACAACATCCAAACAACTTCGGAGGACCTTCGAAGCACTTTTAACGTAATTCCAACAACATCCAAACACCTTCGGAGGACCTTCGAAGCACTTTTCACGTAATTCCAACAGCATCCAAACCCCTTCGGAGGACCTTCGAAGCACTTTTCACGTAATTCCAACAACATCCAAACACCTTCGGAGGACCTTCGAAGCACTTTTTACGTAATTCCAACAACATCCAAACACCTTCGGAGGACCTTCGAAGCACTTTTTAAGTAATTCCAACAACATCCAAACACCTTCGGAGGACCTTCGAAGCACTTTTTACGTAATTCCAACAACATCCAAACACCTTCGGAGGACCTTCGAAGCACTTTTTACGTAATTCCAACAACATCCAAACACCTTCGGAGGACCTTCGAAGCACTTTTAACGTAATTCCAACAACATCCAAACACCTTCGGAGGACCTTCGAAGCACTTTTTTCGTAATTCCAACAACATCCAAACACCTTCGGAGGACCTTCGAAGCACTTTTCACGTAATTCCAAAAACATCCAAACACCTTCGGAGGACCTTCGAAGCACTTTTAACGTAATTCCAACAACATCCAAACACCTTCGGAGGACCTTCGAAGCACTTTTTACGTAATTCCAAAAACATCCAAACACCTTCGGAGGACCTTCGAAGCACTTTTTACGTAATTCCAACAACATCCAAACACCTTCGGAGGACCTTCGAAGCACTTTTTACGTAATTCCAACAGCATCCAAACACCTTCGGAGGACCTTCGAAGCACTTTTTACGTAATTCCAACAACATCCAAATACCTTTGGAGGACCTTCAAAGCACTTTTTACGTAATTCCAACAACATCCAAACACCTTCGGAGGACCGCCGAAGCACTTTTAATGTAATTCCAACAACATCCAAACACCTTCGGAGAACCTTCGAAGCACTTTTAACGTAATTTCAACAACATCCAAACACCTTCGGAGGACCGTCGAAGCACTTTTAATGTAATTCCAACAACATCCAAACAACTTCGGAGGACCTTCGAAGCACTTTTAACGTAATTCCAACAACATCCAAACACCTTCGGAGGACCTTCGAAGCACTTTTCACGTAATTCCAACAGCATCCAAACCCCTTCGGAGGACCTTCGAAGCACTTTTCACGTAATTCCAACAACATCCAAACACCTTCGGAGGACCTTCGAAGCACTTTTCACGTAATTCCAAAAACATCCAAACACCTTCGGAGGACCTTCGAAGCACTTTTTACGTAATTCCAACAACATCCAAACACCTTCGGAGGACCTTCGAAGCACTTTTTACGTAATTCCAACAACATCCAAACACCTTCGGAGGACCTTCGAAGCACTTTTAACGTAATTCCAACAACATCCAAACACCTTCGGAGGACCTTCGAAGCACTTTTTTCGTAATTCCAACAACATCCAAACACCTTCGGAGGACCTTCGAAGCACTTTTCACGTAATTCCAAAAACATCCAAACACCTTCGGAGGACCTTCGAAGCACTTTTAACGTAATTCCAACAACATCCAAACACCTTCGAAGTACCTTCGAAGCACTTTTTACGTACTTCCAACAACATCCAAACACCTTTGGAGGACCTTCGAAGCACTTTTTGCGTAATTCCAAAAACATCCAAACACCTTCGGAGGACCTTCGAAGCACTTTTTACGTAATTCCAACAACATCCAAACACCTTCGGAGGACCTTCGAAGCACTTTTCACGTAATTCCAAAAACATCCAAACACCTTCGGAGGACCTTCGAAGCACTTTTTACGTAATTCCAACAACATCCAAACACCTTTGGAGGACCTTCGTAGCACTTTTTACGTAATTCCAACAACGTCCAAACACCTTCGAAGTACCTTCGAAGCACTTTTTACGTACTTCCAACAACATCCAAACACCTTTGGAGGACCTTCGAAGCACTTTTTGCGTAATTGAAAAAACATCCAAACACCTTCGGAGGACCTTCGAAGCACTTTTTACGTAATTCCAACAACATCCAAACACCTTCGGAGGACCTTCGAAGCACTTTTCACGTAATTCCAAAAACATCCAAACACCTTCGGAGGACCTTCGAAGCACTTTTCACGTAATTCCAACAACATCCAAACACCTTCGGAGGACCTTCGAAGCACTTTTTACGTAATTCCAACAACATCCAAATACCTTTGGAGGACCTTCATAGCACTTTTTACGTAATTCCAACAACATCAAAACACCTTCGGAGGACTTTCGAAGCACTTTTAATGTAATTCCAACAACATCCAAACACCTTCGGAGGACCTTCGAAGCACTTTTAACGTTATTCCAACAACATCCAAACACCTTCGGAGGACCTTCGAAGCACTTTTTACGTAATTCCAACAGCATCCAAACTCCTTCGGAGGACCTTCGAAGCACTTTTAACGTAATTCCAACAACATCCAAACACCTTCGGAGGACCTTCGAAGCACTTTTTACGTAATTTCAACAACATCCAAACACCTTCGGAGGACCGTCGAAGCACTTTTAACGTAATTCCAACAGCATCCAAACACCTTCGGAGGACCTTCGAAGCGCTTTTAACGTTATTCCAACAACATCCAAACACCTTCGGAGGACCTTCGAAGCACTTTTAACGTAATTCCAACAACATCCAAACACCTTCGGAGGACCTTCGAAGCACTTTTCACGTAATTCCAAAAACATCCAAACACCTTTGGAGGACCTTCGAAGCACTTTTTACGTAATTCCAACAACATCCAAACACCTTCGGAGGACCTTCGAAGCACTTTTAACGTAATTCCAACAACATCCAAACACCTTCGGAGGACCTTCGAAGCACTTTTTACGTAATTCCAACAACATCCAAACACCTTCGGAGGACCGTCGAAGCACTTTTAATGTAATTCCAACAACATCCAAACACCTTCGGAGGACCTTCGAAGCACTTTTAACGTAATTCCAACAACATCCAAACACCTTCGGAGGACCTTCGAAGCACTTTTTACGTCATTCCAACAGCATCCAAACACCTTCGGAGGACCTTCGAAGCACTTTTAACGTAATTCCAAAAACATCCAAACACCTTCGGAGGACCTTCGAAGCACTTTTTACGTAATTCCAACAACATCCAAACACCTTCGGAGGACCTTCGAAGCACTTTTTACGTAATTCCAACATCATCCAAACTCCTTCGGAGGACCTTCGAAGCACTTTTAACGTAATTCCAACAACATCCAAACACCTTCGGAGGACCTTCGAAGCACTTTTTACGTAATTCCAACAGCATCCAAACTACTTCGGAGGACCTTCGAAGCACTTTTAACGTAATTCCAACAACATCCAAACACCTTCGGAGGACCTTCGAAGCACTTTTAACGTAATTCCAACAACATCCAAACACCTTCGGAGGACCTTCGAAGCACTTTTAACGTAATTCCAACAACATCCAAACACCTTGGGAGGACCTTCGAAGCACTTTTAACGTAATTCCAACAACATCCAAACACCTTCGGAGGACCTTCGAAGCACTTTTTACGTAATTCCAACAACATCCAAACACCTTCGGAGGACCTTCGAAGCACTTTTTACGTAATTCCAACAACATCCAAACACCTTCGGAGGACCTTCGAAGCACTTTTTACGTAATTCCAACAACATCCAAACAACTTCGGAGGACCTTCGAAGCACTTTTTACGTAATTCCAACAACATCCAAACACCTTTGGAGGACCTTCGAAGCACTTTTAACGTAATTCCAACAACATCCAAACACCTTCGGAGGACCTTCGAAGCACTTTTTACGTAATTCCAACAACATCCAAACACCTTCGGAGGACCTTCGAAGCACTTTTTACGTAATTCCAACAACATCCAAACACCTTCGGAGGACCTTCGAAGCACTTTTTACGTAATTCCAACAACATCCAAACACCTTCGGAGGACCTTCGAAGCACTTTTAACGTAATTCCAACAACATCCAAACACCTTCGGAGGACCTTCGAAGCACTTTTAACGTAATTCCAACAACATCCAAACACCTTCGGAGGACCTTCGAAGCACTTTTTACGTAATTCCAACAACATCCAAACACCTTCGGAGGACCTTCGAAGCACTTTTTACGTAATTCCAACAACATCCAAACACCTTCGGAGGACCTTCGAAGCACTTTTAACGTAATTCCAACAACATCCAAACACCTTCGGAGGACCTTCGAAGCACTTTTTACGTAATTCCAACAACATCCAAACACCTTCGAAGGACCTTCGAAGCACTTTTAACGTAATTCCAACAACATCCAAACACCTTCGGAGGACCGTCGAAGCACTTTTAACGTAATTCCAACAGCATCCAAACACCTTCGGAGGACCTTCGAAGCACTTTTAACGTAATTCCAACAACATCCAAACACCTTCGGAGGACCTTCGAAGCACTTTTAACGTAATTCCAACAACATCCAAACACCTTCGGAGGACCTTCGAAGCACTTTTTACGTAATTCCAACAACATCCAAACACCTTCGGAGGACCTTCGAAGCACTTTTTACGTAATTCCAACAACATCCAAACACCTTCGGAGGACCTTCGAAGCACTTTTTACGTAATTCCAACAACATCCAAACACCTTCGGAGGACCTTCGAAGCACTTTTTACGTAATTCCAACAACATCCAAACACCTTCGGAGGACCTTCGAAGCACTTTTTACGTAATTCCAACAACATCCAAACACCTTCGGAGGACCTTCGAAGCACTTTTTACGTAATTCCAACAACATCCAAACACCTTCGGAGGACCTTCGAAGCACTTTTTACGTAATTCCAACAACATCCAAACACCTTCGGAGGACCTTCGAAGCACTTTTCACGTAATTCCAAAAACATCCAAACACCTTCGGAGGACCTTCGAAGCACGTTTTACTTAATTCCAGCAACATCCAAACACCTTCGGAGGACGTTCGAAGCACTTTTTACGTAATTCCAACAGCATCCAAACTCCTTCGGAGGACCTTCGAAGCACTTTTAACGTAATTCCAACAACATCCAAACACCTTCGGAGGACCTTCGAAGCACTTTTAACGTAATTCCAACAACATCCAAACACCTTCGGAGGACCTTCGAAGCACTTTTAACGTAATTCCAACAACATTTAAACACCTTCGGAGGACCTTCGAAGCACTTTTGACGTAATTCCAACAACATCCAAACACCTTCGGAGGACCTTCGAAGCACTTTTTACGTAATTCCAACAACATCCAAACACCTTCGGAGGACCTTCGAAGCACTTTTTACGTAATTCCAACAACATCCAAACACCTTCGAAGGACCTTCGAAGCACTTTTAACGTAATTCCAACAACATCCAAACACCTTCGGAGGACCTTCGAAGCACTTTTTACGTAATTCCAACAACATCCAAACACCTTCGGAGGACCTTCGAAGCACTTTTAACGTAATTCCAACAACATCCAAACACCTTCGGAGGACCTTCGAAGCACTTTTTACGTAATTCCAACAACATCCAAACACCTTCGGAGGACCTTCGAAGCACTTTTTACGTAATTCCAACAACATCCAAACACCTTCGGAGGACCTTCGAAGCACTTTTTACGTAATTCCAACAACATCCAAACACCTTCGGAGGACCTTCGAAGCACTTTTCACGTAATTCCAAAAACATCCAAACACCTTCGGAGGACCTTCGAAGCACGTTTTACTTAATTCCAGCAACATCCAAACACCTTCGGAGGACCTTCGAAGCACTTTTAACGTAATTCCAACAACATCCAAACACCTTCGGAGGACCTTCGAAGCACTTTTAACGTAATTCCAACAACATCCAAACACCTTCGGAGGACCTTCGAAGCACTTTTTACGTAATTCCAACAACATCCAAACACCTTCGGAGGACCTTCGAAGCACTTTTTACGTAATTCCAACAACATCCAAACACCTTCGGAGGACCTTCGAAGCACTTTTTACGTAATTCCAACAACATCCAAACACCTTCGGAGGACCTTCGAAGCACTTTTTACGTAATTCCAACAACATCCAAACACCTTCGGAGGACCTTCGAAGCACTTTTTACGTAATTCCAACAACATCCAAACACCTTCGGAGGACCTTCGA